>NW_005054297.1:7561987-7592200 GCF_000277835.1 Geospiza fortis | reverse complement strand
AATATAATATAATATAATATAATTATTGTTGTAAGCATAATTAATTTTAGTTGACCAGTGTCATGTAATGCTTTCTTATAAAAGGTAAGGTATAAAGTGAAGACAGATGTGCTAAGATGGGAAAAGCAAAACAAAACCACCCCAAAAGAAGAACAGAAAAGTAAAGGAAAAATATTTGAGCTCTACTCTGAGATGTAAACTGGCACACTGGGACCTGGAATTGTAGATCAGACTCTACTAATCTCGACCACTGTGTTTATCATATCCACATACTACACTAAAAGGATAATTACCATTATTCAGTGTATTAATAGTCTAAAAAATATAGAACAGCATGACTACTGAAAGTGCTTAATGAATACTGACCACTTTGATGTAGCTTTCACATATCTCAGTACAGGTGACTTGGATGGACCTGCTTATCAGAAGAAATGAGGACACTTTTTGATGTTTAACTTATTAACAAAAATGAGGCATTTGACAATATCAGCCATTATGAGTACTTCAGAAGATACAGTATCAGTTAATTTGGGGGAACAAAAGTAGATTTTAATTTTTTAACTATCCTAAATGTAACATAGACATAGAAAAATTGTTCCAGACCATAAGTCTTTCAAGGATTTTTGTATAGCTTCTCTTTAATTCCTGCTTGTGTGTTCTCACAACACACAAGGTCTTTTTTCCACTTCTTTGTAAGCTGTCTATGATGGCTAAAATTTCTTTTCCAGTGTTTCTCTTTTATTAAAATAATGTATATTCTACACAGAGTAGGATTGTATTTCTTTTTAGCAGCCTATATAGCTCTGCATTTTGTATTTGTTAGTAAAACTGTTGACAGTAAATGCTTTTTACTTTTCTTGCTGTTCTTGCCCTCTCATCCAATAATTAGGATGGGAGTGAGCAACAAAGCAGCCAAGAGGTCAGCCAGGAGGGCAGACAGTGCTCCTTAACTGACCAAGGAGTATTTGATACCATATGTTATGCTCAACAAAAACTTCACTAAGTGTGGACTTCATGGTTAACTATTATGTGTGTGGAAAGCCTGGATTTCCATGATGTAGCTCACATTTGTTTGCTCATGTAGTTTTTGGTTGTTGGTTGTTTTTTTGTTTGTTTGTTTGTTTTTGTGGTTTTTGTTTTTTTGGTTTTTTTTCCAATCAATGAACCTTCTTGCTTTTTTTTTTTCTAATTTCTCTTCAACTCACAGGAGAAGGTAGTGGGCAAGTCATTCTGTGGATGTTCAGCTGCTGGGTGAGAAAAATCCACCACAGCACTTTACTATAAAAATAGAAATTTTTAAAAAATATAAGAATATGGGATTTTATTAATTACATTTTCTGGTATAGAGAGACCCGAGAAATGAGGGGTTTTTGCATTTATTCATGCAGAAGTCCATTTAAATATTGCTGAACATTATTCTTTGAACACAGTTAACATTATTCTAATGAACACAGTTAACTCCTCTGGGCACTTCTGCAGCACTGATGATGCTAAGTCAATCAAACAGAACTCTTGTCTACAGCCCTGATACAGTTCTAGGACAAGGCAGGATAGGAAGTTACTTCAGGCAAATTTTTAATGAGTCAGATTTTTTAATTGTCTTCTGTTTTCAAGAAAACTGGATGCTTTTCACATTTTTACTTTTTTTAAGGTTGATTAGGTTTTCTATGTGAAAATAACATTTAGAGGCACATTATTTTTTCAGGTTTCTAATAATAGACTGGATAAGAGAGGACTGTACTATTCTAGTGAAGGACTAACCTTGTAAAAAATCTATTCTGGCAATCCTGAAAAACTGTGTGACCCATGTAAAAAAAAGGAGACCTTATCTTCCTGCCCTCAGATTTTAATTTTTTTTCATGTATTAATGTAGTTAATCAATGTGTCATTTTGCTACCAGTAATATTACATGATCTGGCTACGTTTTGGTCTTGTAGCACAAAAACTGAAAGAGAAGTTGACACACTTGTCAGAAAACTAGTTTTCTTATTATGTTTTAAAACTCATTAATCCTTCTCATCTGACTGCAGCTGGTTTGGGGGCAGGGACTGAAACCTTTGTTTATATAGTAAAGGAAAACCTTATATGTAAGGCAAAACTTCAGTCACAAAAAACAAGAGAAACAAAATTTAACTCAACACACCAACATTTGCACAACTATCAGATATGGTGTTTAGTAGTGTTTTCATGTTTTGCACTGGAATTGTAAATATAATAAAGTTTAAAATACTGAAATTATATCTCAGCATACAATGGTTTTAGATTTGGCAGGTTTTTTTTTTATATGAACACATATATCCAGCAATATAACATAAATCTGTTATATTTTTTCTCTGAAATCAGTGAGAGCAAATTGTAAAGAACTGGAAATCCAAATTCCAAATGCAGATAAAATTTACAAGAATAAGTATCCAGGCATTCTTTTTTAAATTTAGTGCTAATGGGCATAGAGGAAAACAGCAGTTACTTATAGGAGGCACATTTGTTCTTCTTACCAGCTCAAATAAATGAAAAAATTATTAGCAAAGGTTGGACATATAGAATTTTAAAAATCGCATATAATAAAGTTAACTAATTTCATAAATTTTACATGGGGTCTCTGTACTGTAACATAAATTTGAATATGTACTGTACTGTAACATAAATTTGTAATATGAAATTAAGAATTTAAACATTATTTCACAAAATTATTCCTTTAAAATAGTATTTCCTATAATTGTGAAGTTCCTTTTGAAAACCTTTTGAAATTATATAAAATTTCTATTGGTTCCTTACTTCCTTACTGCAGTAATGTTCCTTTATGCTCAGTAATGATCACTTTTCAGAGCAGTGGAATGCTTTTAGGCTTGGTCTGTTCAGGATGAAGTTGCCCACAAAATGTCTAATATATGCTAGTTAGAAGATCAAGAAATGAAAGAAATTGTTTATAAGGACATAGAAGACAAATTGTCTTCATGAGGCATGCTTACATGAAAAAAACAGAACGAAAAATAAATATTCCACGTCCCTCCCAAATAGACAATATATGAGCTTCTGCTTGACGTGGAATTTCAAGACACTTGAGAGTGTCCAGTGGAGGACTGCCATGGTGACCCCAGGGACCTTGACTTATTCATTCCAATGAAAAGGGTTAGAGTTCAAGAGCTGCTCTGAAACAGTGACCACAGTGTATGTGGGAGAAGCATTTATCAGGGCCAAAAACAGCAAACAAAAAAGGAACGAAAAATGTCAAAGCCACATCTGAATGGTCAGGGGCTTTCAGGCCATCACTTAGAACAAGAGACTGAGCCTGCTGGCCTTGATCAATCAGAAGGAGATGAGGTTAAGGGGTGCACTGCTTACAGCTATGTAAGATCTCATGTTGACAAGAATTCTGTTAGAGGCTGGGTGTTGGATCAAACAACATCCAGAGATTTCTTCTGAGCAATATGCTGGGATTCTGTGAAGTAAATCAAAACTAAAACAAAAAAAGCCGCAGATGGACAACTTAGCTGTAAATGAAAACAAATGAGACCTCTCTCATTTTACTGACCTGACAGTGCAGGTTGTCAGGGTTAGTCTGGGCTTGCCTTGGTTTCAGCTGGTTTTATGTTATTTGGATTGGTGGCTGGCAACCAAGTGGTCAGTGAGGCCTCACCTGCTTCAGCTGAAGTTCTATAAATGCCATAGTTAAGATTTTGCTAACATTTGCCAGTCTGCCTGAGAGATGATGAAAAGTAAGCAGATTCATGAGAAAACATACAAAAAACTTTCAGGTGGAATCCAGGACTAAGGATGAAGAACCTGTTCCATAAATGCCATCATCCTCCTCCAGTGCCAAATGGAGGAGGGAGAGATGATGACAATCTGCTATAACTGGAAGTAAGCAGCAAGGGCTGGCTGCTCTGCATGGGAAGCTGAGGACTCACAGAAGAACAGTACAGAAAACTGTCCTTGCTTTCAAAGGATCCAGGATGAGGAGCCAGAAATACAGGATCAGGATCAGGTCTGAGAATAGTATCCACACATTCCTCGTTCTGCCCAAGGACAATGAAGTCTGCCATAATCTTCATTTTCTTATAATTAGGGAGGTGGGAGGGAGAAAGAAGAGGGCTGGTGTTTGTGTCGCTGTTTATTTTTAAAAGTATTTTTAATTTAATTTCACTTTAATCATTTATTGTTTAATTATGCATATGTGGTGGGCTGACCCTTGGTGGACATCAGGGGCCCACTAAAGCTGCTCTATCACTGTCCTCTTCATCTTGGCAGGGGAAAAAGATGTAACAAATGAATCATTGGTTGACATCCCTGGGCAGGGAGAGATCAGTTGTGGTCACAGGCAAAATAGACTCAGGTTGGGGAAATTAATTTAATTTATTGCAAACAAATCAGAGTAGTGTAATGAGAAATAATTAAAAAAATCTTACAACATGTTTTCTCCCATCCACCTCCTTTTCTCCCCAGCTAAACTTCCCTCCTGATTTTTCTGCTTCTTCCCTCCAGGTGGCTCAGAGGGGTAGTGCCTGGGGGTTGTGGTCAGTTCATCATACTCTGTCTCTACTGCTGCTCCCTCCTCACATTCTTCCCCTGCTCCAGAGTGGGTTTCCTCTCACAGGAGGCAGTCCTCCATGAATTTCTCCAATGTGAGTCCCTCCCACAGGAGACAGTTCTTTACAAACTGCTCCAGCACGGATTCAAAGCACAGTTTCCAGCATGGGGTCCCTCACAGCGTGCAGAGGCATGTCTGCTCACTCTGTCCTCCAGGGACTGCAGAGGCACAGCTGCCTCACCATGATCTTCTCCTGGGCAGCAGGGGAATGTTGCCTTCAGTGCCTGGAGCACCTTCTGCCCCTCTTCTCCACTGACTTTGGTGTCTACAGAGTTGTTCCTCTCACATATAGTCACTCTTCTCTCTGGCTGATGTTGGGCAGCTCTTTTTCCCCTTAGATCTGTTATCCCAGAGGCACTACCATCGTTGCTGATGGGCTCAGCCTTGGCCAACATCAGGTTCATCTTAGAGCTGGCTGGAATTGGCTTTGACAGACATGGGGGAAGCTTCTGGCTGCTTCTCACAGAAGCCACCCCTGTAGCCTGCCCTGCTACCAAAACCTGTCCACGCAGCATAGTATGAAAAGAGGAGGCAATACTCTAAACATAGAAAGACAAAATCATAACAAACTTATCCATGTACCAGCATTCTGGAAACTGTCTTTACAATCTTTGTTTCATTGGTTTTATGGATATCAAGTGCCCACAGAACTACAGTGTGGAAATTACGCACTAACAGGGAGTTAACATCGTTTTAGTAAGAGTGACGTGATGAAATATATCTGTATCCTAAAATTGTAGAGTACAGAGCCACAGTTGTATAAAATTCAGGTTTCCCTTTGTAGATAATTGTATTTAGTTGGTCCTGTGGTTCTCAGAAATGCCAAGAAAATCTGAAATAAAATATATTCTGAAATGATGGTAACTTAACATTTTATTTGATCTTGCAGAATTACAATTCTTAGCAATAGCTTTCTAATGAAAAGGAGGAAAAAAATTAGAAGAAAACAAATGACAGCATGTCAGAGTTCTGCAGTTTCTTTATTTTCCACAGTATCTTAGTATTTAGCATTAACATTAGCTGCTAGTAATATTTTTTTTTATTTTTAATTTGAAGAATTTATGTTTCATTTGCATATTTATGGCATTCCTAAGACCATTTAAGAATATATGAAGCTATTAATTCCAATATGGAAGAGCAGCAATTCATGAGCCTGAGAGTTTTTTAACCTTCTTTGCAAATATGAAGCTACAATAAAATCTAAAATAGAATCTTCCCTGAATCCATAGGACTAAGGAGTATCCTCACTGCAAATGAGATTCAGAATATCATGCTCCACTCATTGCTGCAGGAAATTTCTACTTTTAGAAATCCCAGACTTTAAGGGAGTAATTTTAGAGAAGTTTTTAAGAAAAAAAATATCTCTGCCAAATGAACAAATATTTCCCTCTATCTTTTTACACATGAAACTCTGAAGCAACTTATTGCTTTTTCTTTCCTATTCTTTTTACTGCCATTTCTCCCAACTCTTTCTACTAATCAATAAATATTTTTAGCAGCATCAACTCTGCAAGGAATGTAATCAGTCTTGATAACAGCATCATTTACCGTGCCAGTATCTAACAAAAACAAGCAGACCTTGCAATACTGCTATTCAAAACAATGTCTAAATTATTATGTCTTTTTATTTTTGAGGGATTTCAGCAAACTTTTGATAATTATTAAGCTAGTAGTATGTTTTGTAGCACTTTGAAATGTCATGTTAAACTTTTTTGAACTGATATAGAATGCTGTGAAAAATTCTGAAGAGCTAGGTGTGCTGAATAGTCAACAGCTATCAGATAATCATTTGACATACATATATCATATTTCAATGCAACAACAGAATGAAATTATGTTTGCTGCAGAATGCTAACTCTCATGATCTATTATAAGAACAACAATTGATAACAAATTAGGAAAGTGGTGACTCGGAATAGGAAAAATCTAGAAAATGAAAGCCTTTACAAAATGTAAAGTTTTCTCTGAAACAGTGTAACTCTTTTACATTGTATTATACCCAAGAGATCCCTACAGATATTTACTGATTATCTGTGACTTTTAGTATAATCCTTGTACAATTCAGTATAGCTCCTAATTCCTTAAATGTAACTGTTATGATTTTTTCTCCATCTTCTTTTATGACACTCATTTCACTGTGTTACAGTTGTAATTAAAAAAAAAATTGTCTGCTTCTGCATGTCCATAAGATCTTTTATACATCCATACATATCTATATCTATATCCATCTATATCTATATCTATATAATCTATATCTATATGTTTATATATATATATAAGAGCTTATGGACATGCAGAAACATACAATTTTTTATGCATATATGTTGAACTATTTTACCAAAGAAGAAAATAGTGCTGAGGTGACAGTTTTGCTTCTTTTCATTCTTAAAGAGGGAGACTTGTCTTAAAACAAAACAAACAAAAAAATCAAATAAAGGCAGAGGGAGAATATTCCAGACCTGTATTTTTGTGACATGGAGCCTAAATATTGCAACCATTTTGGTAGGTCACTTGCAGCTCACTTACCTGTAGAAACATAGAATGGTTTGTGTTGGATGGTACCTTAGATATTATCTAGTTCCCACTGTCCCACCATGGACAAGGATAACACCCAGAAAACCAGGTTCCTCAAAGTCCTATCCAATCTGGACTAGAACATTTCCAGGGATAGGGCATCCACAATTTCTCTGGGCAACCTACGCCGGTGCCTCACCTCCCCCACAGTAAAGAATTTCTTCTTAAAGTCCAATCTAAATTTTTCCTCTTACAGTTTAAAACTATACCCCTTGTCTTATCACTATCTGCCCATGTAAAATAACCCATTCTTTCTCTTTTTTATAAACTCCCTTTAAGTACTAGAAGGCTATAAGACGTCCCCAGAGCCTTCTCTTCTCTGGGCTGAACAACCACAACTACCTCAGCCTGCCTCCATAGGAGAGGTGCTCCAACCCTCTGATCATCTTTGTTGACCTTCTCTGGACTTGTTCCAACAGGTCCATGTCTTTCTCATGCTGAAGACCCAGATCTGGGTGCAATACTCCAGGTGGACCCTCACAAGAAGAAGGGGAGAATCACCTTTCTCAACCTGCTGGTCATTCGTCTCTTGATGGATTCCAGGACAAAGTTGGCTTTCTGGGGTGTGAGTTGGCATGCTGTCTGGAATGCTGTTGGCTCATGTCCAGTGTTTTATCCATGAGAACCCTTCAATCCTTCTTCACAGAGCTGCTACCAATGAGTTCTTTCCCCAGCCTGTGCTCATATCTGGGATTGCCCTGATCCAGGTGCAGCACACCGCAGTTGGACTTCTCAAACCTCATGAAGTTCCCACAAGCCTACTTCTCAAGTTTGTCCAGGTCCCTCTGAATAACATCCTTTCCTGCCACTATGTCAAGTGCACAATTCAGCTTTGGGTCACCTGCAAACCTGCTGAATGTGCACTCAATCTCACTATCTATATTGTTGGTAATGATATTAAAGAGCACTGGCCCAAAGACAGAGCCCAGGGAGCATCACCTGTCACCAGCCTGCACCTAGATACAGAGCCATTGATCACAACCCACTAACTGTGTCCATCCAGTCAAGTTCTTACCCACCAAATAGTCCACCTTACCAATATATGTCTCTCCAACTTGGAGATAAGAATGTGAAGGGGACCATGTCAAAGGCCTTACAGAATTTTAGGTTGGTTTTCTCTTATCAAACATTGCAGTTGCTCCATCATGGAAGGCACCCTCCTGGTCAGCACAATTTTTTCTTTATAAAGCCACGCTGGCTGTCTCAGATCACCTCCTTGTCTCGGATGTGCTTTAACACTATTTCCATGAGGATCTGCTTCATGATCTT
Organism: Geospiza fortis; assembly: GCF_000277835.1. NCBI lineage: Eukaryota > Metazoa > Chordata > Aves > Passeriformes > Thraupidae > Geospiza > Geospiza fortis. The sequence goes on along the minus strand of NW_005054297.1, from coordinate 7,583,769 downwards.
ACACACACAGAGGTGAAGTTTACTGATGTGCAGTTCCCTGAATCTTCCTTTCTTCCTTTTTTTAAGAATAGGAGGTATGTTACCATTCTTCCAGCCCTTGGGGACATTATATTGCCATGACATTTTAAATATTATGTTTGGCAGCAACATCAGCCAGTTCCATCAGAACCCTTGGATACATGCATGCCATCAAGCCCCATAGACTTGTGGTTGTTCAATTTCATTAGTCTCAAACGTGTTCTTCACTTATAATGGTATAGTACCAGTATGTGAGGCAAAAGTTTAGCTAAACACCAACATTTTGCACAACTATCAAATATGTTATTGGTTAGTAGTGTTTTCATGTTTTGCCCTAGAATTCTAAATAAGAAGAGAGTTGCTACAGAAAGTCAGAGACAATTTCGATACCATGTATCCAAGCAGCCTAATTGTTCTGGGCTATATCCAAAATTTGCTAGTAAAATAGAGTTTAGATGTTTTGGGGTAATGATATTACAATAAAGATACAATGCTTTATCTATAAAAGAGATGCTTGCCTAGTTATTTTTTATTGGATTGTAAAATATGATTGTATTTCCTATCATTGCCTGAAAATATTCCATAAATTTTAAGCTATTTGATATCATGGCTTGATAATTATATCTTGCAAGGGGAAAAAATAGATTTATTGTAAGCTTTATGAGCTCATATAGGCAGAGAATAACAATTATAAATAAGCTTTCTTGCTACAACTGAAAAACATCTGCTAATTTCTTCAAGCATAAAAGAAACATTCGTGGTTAAAGGTGTGATATATCTGTCTTAATGAAAAAAAAAGTATACACATAGTTTTTCTACTATGCTAGTATTGTCTCATTCAGATGTACTTGAATTTTAATAGAAACTAAAATTATCTCTTCTTGCTCAAAGCCTTCAGTTCTAGATGAAATTTTTGCAATCTGTGCTGATTCCAGTGAAATATTTTGGACTTGATCTCACTACTGTCCTAAGTCAATGGAAGAATCCTTTCAAGATCAAAAACATTTGAGGTGAGTTTTCTTTTACTGAAACAGGGGTATTCCAATCAGATATGAAGGTTTTTGACAACTCTGATGCACACAAAATTTATCTTAATGAACTTTTTGAAGCTAAACTTTGGGAAAGTGGATTTTTTCTGAGTAAGGAAGAGAACAATCTAAAATATTAAACTAAAAAGAAAATTATATATTTAAAAAGCTTTTTTCCCCTCCCAATTTAGCTTGTAATATTTAATTTTACCTCAACCTATAACAAGAACAAAAAAAGATATTTTGTAATATACTAATGATGCTAATGACTACCCCTTCCAAAGCTGGGAAGCTGGGCATTCCCTGCAGATGGAGATTTAGATAGCTGCATATTTATGTGGGAGTTCTCTCTGGGTTGTCACATTCCTTCTAAAGACAGCTTTTCCCCAGGTGAAAACAAAGCCAGGTCTGCTCTAGCTGTGTGGGTGATGACCACTAGTTGAGCTTGTCTCTGGGGCTGGGAGGATGCCCGTCTCCTCCTGTGAGAACTGCCACACCCCACCCTGGCTGCCTGCCCTCTCCACAGTGCTCCCAGGAGCCACTTAAATCTCACTTAAATCTCTCATTGCCCCTGGCAATGCCCTCACCACATCAGCCTGGCTTGCCAGCACTGCTGACTCTTGGTGGGTTCTCCACTCAGGTTCCCCAAATTCCAGCCCATTCCATCCCGTGCTCAACCCATTCCAATGTTCACTCCCCAGAATTTACTGTAGCTGAGCTGCTGCTGCTGCTGCTGCTGCTCACCTCACTAACTTTTTATATAGTCCATTCATCACTTAGTGTGATAGGTTCAAAGGGTGCTTTTTTTTCTGGTGATCTAGTGATCTTTTCCCATAAGTATATTTTTACAATTGAGTTATCTATAGGAATTTCATTTAAAATATTATTTACAATTTTTTGGGTGTTAGTAATTCATTTAATGACCTTCCTTTTCTATGAAACCTGAATTCTGTCTGTGCAAAGCCATTACTGAACCGATTGAAAATGTATTTTACTTAACTTTAAATTTTGAAGCGTAAGCAGCAGGAGAGACAGAGTGATGTCTATTGCTGAATATAGAATCTGAAGTCTTGACTCCAAGTGAACCACTTTCATGAATTAAGAAAAAAAAAACATGAAGAAAACAAGCCTCCTTGCTCTTTCTCCCAAGTACTTCGGAGTGTTTTCAGTAGATAATCAATGCATATGTCAAAGGTAGATAAAAGTTCTTTAATTACTGTGGTTTTTCTCCCTTAAATTGTCAATGATTTCACAATTACTTTGGTTTATTTACACTAAAGGTAACCTTTATCACTCTAAGCTGTATCTGGTGAGGCATGAAAACTCCAGGAAACCATTCATTGTCCCGTTTATTCTTCAAATTCAAGATTATTAAATTGACCTTTTGCTTTCATTAAAAATGGACTCTTGAAATAAGTTTGGAATAAAATTCAAGCCATTAAATTACAATTATTCCTAGGTAGGACTGAATTTTTTAAAGCACCACTAAAATTAATCCTGTACATCTGGTTCAAACTAGTAAAATTTCAATGTTTATCTCATTTAAAATAGATAAGGATTTGACTAGATAGGTTGCTTTTCTCAGTGTATCTCTAGAATAGGTAATTATGCATTTCATAGTCTGTGTGCTGTTTATTCTAATTTATTCTTAATTTTGATTATTCCCTACAGGCACTCAAACAAAGATATCTTCACCACTCTTATTTCTTTCTAACTTTTCACAACATATTTAATTAATATATTTTTAAATTCTGCCACAGTTAAATAATTGGCAATTTCATGAATATCAGTTTCTAGGTAATTTAATGAATATCAGTTTCTAAGGAAAACGACAGCACTTTATAAAGTGTTTCTATCATGGGCACCCAATTCTAAGACTATAAATAATGTGGGCTTTAGTTTGGTTTTTTTACTACATCAAAATGTGATGACAGATCAATAGAATTCTGCACCTAAAGAAATTTTTGCAGGCTCAAGGCTATTTTACGTTGAATGAAAGTAAGAGAGATTTCAATCTAGTTCTCTTATTGCAACCTCAAACAAAATGGATAAAATCCAGTCTGGAATCAGAGCATATACAGCACCTATAACTCACCTATAATTCAGGTATTGGTGAGAGGGTGTGGAATCTCCATCTATGGAGACATTGAAAACCCAACCGAACCTGCTTGTGCTAGCTGACCATTCTTTGAGCTGGGAGTCTGATCCCATAACATGATGTAACATGATCATAATTAATTTTGATAGGTCAAAGTGATTTTCTATTAAATTTAATTTGCCAAAAATTATTATAAAATCTAATTTTTATCCTTAATAGCTATGATACTCTTGGAGTGTTAAAACTGCATCAATTTTCAAGGATTTAAGGACATGTAGTTCATAAATTTAACAGAACTTATGTTGAACCTTCTTTCTGGGGAAAAATCTCAAAATACAAAAATACTTTTTATAATTCTGTATGGTTTTAAACAATAAAATGTACTGATGCCATGCTTTTCAGTACTGATGTAAATTGAAATTGAGTAATTTGGATCAAGCCTCTAAATATAACTTACTAAACAGACATGTCTTTTTTTTTCCCATTTTTTCTGCAATCTACTTCCAGCTTAAAGTAGGGCTCGTATGTCATCCTAGAATCCTGAAGAATACCTGAATGGGTGCAGTACTAACAGACTCTCTCTAAAATTCTAAAATCTTTCTAATTTCTTTGTCATACAAACTTTCCTCTGATATAATTTCACCCATCTAAGTGAATACCAAAGAAAACCATACTTGGATAGTTTGGACCCACCTCTATATAGCACATAAAATGAAAGTTTCTATACAATGTATACATGTAGGACACTAACCCGATTCTCATGCTATCACAGCAGCTGATCTGGATAGTTCCTGTACCTATATAGTACAACACACTCACTTTGTTTTCTGCTGTTTACTAATTGATGTACATCTGAAACTGTAGATGTGACCCCAGAGCTGCATCCAAGTAAGCAAAGGATGAAAAACCCTAGTATTTTCTGCTGCTTTGAAAATCTGCAAACAAATGTCATTTACTATTACCTTAAAATCATGAAAAGAAACTATTCTGCCAGGAAAATATTCTTTCATAAAAATAATTTCCACAGTTTTGTAAAATATCCTTAAAAAGCGTATAAATGGGCTTTCAGAAACATACCCACCTAATTCATACCTCTAATTATAGCCGAATTTATATTGAAAGACCTTTAAAATTTGTTAAAATTAAGTTGGTTTTGGCTTTGGAGATAGAGTGTTCTCAAAATTTTTACTTATATATTTTGCTCACCAATCTAACATATTTATGCACATGAATCTGCTTCTTTTTGCAATATATTTATATATTCAGTTCTCATTCAATTCAGGGTTCCTCACAGTGTTAATAAATATTACTTTATAATTTCCATGTTCCCTAACACTGGCAATTGAGCTGTTAAGATGATTCGTGCTTATCCTAGAGAAAAAAAAAAAAAAAAAAAGGAATCAGTGAGTGGCTTTGACTTTTCTGGTAATGCTGAAGGAAGAATTCCAGCCCAGCATTTGCCCTCTTCCTCTTTCTCATCCCCTGTTATTTTGTGTCATAATGCATCATTACAGAGCGATGTTTGCTTCTGTCCAAGTCAGCAAAAAAGAAATTGCATATCCTACTTTGGCTTCTTTTCTTTGCATTAACTAAGTCAGTTTTGATTTGTTATTTTTCAGAATGTTTCAAGCACTGCCAACTTGAAATATTTTATCCTTACAGAAAAAAAGATTTTTTTTTAAGTTGGAAAGGCGTATTGAAATTTTTCTATTACTTCTGCACAAGAAAAAAACCAGACTAATATTGCAATATTTATATTTATTGAGAATGTTTTACACAAAATACTGTGAAAAAATATGTCTTTTCTTTGGGGTTTTTCATGAGCATATATTTAGCTTTTCTTGTTATTAATAGATCAGTTGAAGACCAATTTGTTTACAAATAAACATTGGATTTAGTGACATGGAATGTTAGCTGACAGAAATGCATATAATAAAAAAATATCTTAAAATGCATTATACAGATACATGACATATTTTATTTCAGTAATGTTAATAAAACTATCTGTGATAAATTTCTTTGTAGTAGCTTGTGTAGGTTTTTGGGGTTTTTTTAATTATCTGTGCTTCAAATAGTGTTGATAATGCAATGTTGTATAAAGTTTCTTGTCATAAAGATGTACTACCTGAATGTACCTCAATACACTTTTTCAAGGTTTTATCCTTTCTACATTGAAAATCATCACTCAGAGAAACTCTTCTATGCATTTTGGAACTGCTAAATGATGTGAAAAATTTTGGTGAGAGAATCATCTTTCAACAGCAGATAGAAGTGATTGAAACTCCTGATTGTATCTGTAAGTTGATCTAGATGTCTACTTGTTCTTTGATTTTGGGGCACCATAACAGTATTTGAGTAAGTTGTTCAATAAACTTGCTCAGTGAATTTTACTCAGTTTTTCTGACAATCCTGTCTTTTGATATAAATAGGAATGGTCCCTCTATAACTGTGTAGGGCTTTTCAGTCTTGCAATTTGGCGCCTTACATCAAAAGAAATTCAATCACTTTATTATTCATAGCAGAAGTTGAATGGAAAATTTTATTTCCTGATGTCAGTTCACTCATTTCATGCTTGAAGTACTCTATACTTTTATCTTTGAAATGAAGGTGGCAGACTTGGAGGAAACAACACAAGCTGAGTGGTTTTAAACTCACTAGTTAAGACTTGTTTATGCATATACTTAAAATTGTTAGTTCTTACCTAATGCGGTACAAGAGAAGTCCATCTGGATGTAAATCAGATATAAGTGCTGTTACAAGGTTTACTTTCTGTTTCCAGACAGATGGACAGGCTTACACAGTCACTTTTCACCAACTGCTTCTGATAAGCTGATTTTGAGACTGCCTGTTCATTCAAATGAACAATTTTGCAAGATGATAAGTTTGAACTGAGACTCAGTGTTTCCTGCATAAAGCCATTGACCCATGGGTGAACAGAGAACAAACAAGTTCCTCTGTATGTTAGAAAGGGAGTAGCAAGTGTAATTGTAACAATGCTTTTCTTACCTTTGTAATGATTAACCTAGTAAGCAAGAATCACTGCCAAAGGGATACAATGATTTGTGTCAAATTGCCAAGAAAAAGTGAAATTCATTAGAAATAAAAGAAAAATCGGTTGGATCTTACAGAAGTTAATCATTTTAATGATAGTGCTACTCCACTGTGCATTCTGTAACTGCCTGTAAAAAAGACAGAGTCTGTCTGAAAATCAATGCCTACCGCCCAGCAGAGATACAGAATAGATACTGATGTTACTTGCTTTGCTCCCTCACCTTTTTGGGATTTGAAAGAAATAGTCAAGGAACCTTAGAGGATTGTAGGTAAAATGATGAAAATGCTGGCCTCACTGACCACTTGGCCACCAGCTACCAATCCAAATAACATAAAACCAGCTGAAACCAAGGCAAGCCCAGACTAACCCTGACAACCTGCACTGTCAGGTCACTAAAATGAGAGGTCTCCTTTTCATTTACAGCTAAGCTGTCCATACGTGGCTTTTTTTATTTGTTTTAGTTTTGATTTCCTTCACAGAATCCCAGCATATTTGGAAGAAATTTCTGGAAGTTGTTTGATCCAACATCCAGGCTCTAATAGAATTTTTGTCAACATGAGATCTTGTCACTGTGACTTTGGCTAGCTGAGTCTTAAAAACCTCAAAGAACGCAGATTCTACACTCCCCTGTGTCATGTGCTGTGCTGCCACCCCAGTAGAAATGCATCTTTTCCTTTGAGGTAACCTGAGCTCCCAAACTGTAACCTGCAGCTATTGCCCCTGGCTTAAAACCATGTTGTGCTCGTAATTTCTCCTCACATATCTGTAAGCAGTGTAGCCTTTAACCTCACCTCCTTCTGGTTGATCAAGGCTCGCAGGCTCAGTCTCTAGTTCTAAGTGATGGCCTGAAAGCCCCATATATGACCAGATATGCCCTTTATATTTATTTCTTCTTTTTTTTTTTTGGTTCCTTTTGTGGCCCTGGCAAATATTTCTCTCACGTATATTGTGGTCACTATTTCAAGCAGCTCTAGAACTCAACACTTTGAATGAGAACCAAGTGTTAGCAAGGAGTTTTTCCCCTCAGGAGCTCTCTAGTATAACTTGAAGTTATGACACCCAGAACTGTAGTCTTGGTATTTTTCTCCAGGACATCTGCCCAGTCTGTCATATTGCCTATCAGTTTAGAGATTTTAGGGAAAGTAAATAAAATACTTTTTTTTAAGTGCCTTAATAATTTTAAATACTCAAAATAGATCTTAGACTATACGTATTCCTATTCCTTATTTTCCAAATGGATTTTAACACTGAGGCTTTGAATGTTTCCACTTAATGCCCCATTTCACTGTGGTGAATGGAGCATAACCTCACAATGGTTGTTCAGATCATTAAGAATCAAATTATACAAGCTGTAGGAGAGTACGTTTTAAAAATAAAAGCCAGTTTGCTTCACAAATATCAATTTTCTGCCTTTCAGAACAATTTCAAATTTTTTTCCTTTGAATAGGCATACCACTTCTGACCGAATTTAAGAAATTTTGCAATCTGAAAAATATGTAATTAACTGTAACCTTCCAAATCTTTTCAGACTTAAAAATTTAGCTGGATTTTTGAAAATAATGCATAATGAAAAATGATGTAGTAAAATTCAAATTCTTTTTCAAATATATGCCCAAGTGTTATAATAATTTTGCTATATGATAAACAAAATATTTTCAGATGTATGATCTTTGTTGTAATGCAAATGGAAAAAGTTGATTTTGTATAACCCCTGTTAAAATAGCTTTTCTTACCTTCCTGCTATAACAGTATAGTTGTCAAAATAAATTACGTATCAAAGCCTTTCACTTCTGAGCATAGCTTCTTTTTTTTTTTCAGTCTACACAAAAGACAAAATGGAATAACATACTTTAATGAACTCTATCTTAAGTGAATGCCCTAGGCAAAATGCAATTTAAGTACAAAGAATAAAATGAAACTCTAATATGTGTCACTAATCAAAAATGTACAAATGAATCCTGATTTTTGACAAGAGTTGTTACAAACAGCCTGTTGCCTCAGGAAGATAGCACTCCAACTGAAATTATTATAGATAATTCTAGTATCAGCAGCATGTGTATTTTATTTCATATGTGTTTTCATTCTGAACTCTAGAGGCTCAGTTCAATAGTTATGCTCTTGTACTCTCTATTTCCCCCTCTAGATTATGAGAGAAAAAAAAGGAAACTTTATACTCAAGTAGACTTGCATGTATTTATTACTTAAATTCAGCTACCCATTTGAAGATCTTCTTGGAATTACTCTCCATGTAAATACCATGACCTCCAAAAATAGTCGTGGATACAGCTATGTATTCATTCATTGCCTTCCTGTTAGAATAGAGGTCTATTTTGAAGTGAGGTAATGGCCTTATGCTTTAATTCCCTTTCTTTCTCAATGAGTTCTGATAGAATCACAGAATGGTTCCAGTAGTAAGGGACCTCCGGAGAGGTCCAATCGAGTTCAAACCTGCCACTCAAAGGAAGATCAGCTAAACCAGGCTGATAAAGACCAAGTTCAATTGAATTTTGAAAATCAGCCCAGATGGAGATCCCATATCCGCTCTGGGATACCAGTTCTAGTGTTCGACCATTCCTAGAGTGAAAAAGTTGTTCTCCATTTAAGCATGTTTCAATTTATATCCATTGCCTCTTGCCCTGGCACTGAAATAGTCTGGCTCTATTTTTCTTACTCCCAGACATCAGGGAGTTGATAGTCTGAAATACTCTCATGTTGCTTACCAGTGTAACACAAATTATATAAAATATAAGTAGCAAAATATAGCCTTGAGAAAACTATGTACTTATTATTTGATTATATTTTTCATTTTTTGTTCCTGCAGATGTTTTATGCCTCCTTTTAAGGAACATTAGAACATATTTTATGTATTTTTCTTCTTCACTTCATTTTTTATATGTGGAAGAGCTCTTGTAATTTCTTATTGTTGTAGTGGACTGCTGTACATTATTTGAGAGCATTAAAAATATAAATAGCTAAAGCATGTTCAGTCATGAACAGGAAATAGATTAATTACTATTTTAGATTATGTGGAGCTGTGCTTGGATTTCGGTTACTTTTACTTATTTATATACATTCTAGACCTAAAAGATTTTTAAGGCATTTTCTTACTCATAATTCCATAACTTACTCTTAATTCCGTAAAAGTACTAACATAGCTCAGCTGCTGGTAAGACAAGAGTTGCACTTATCTGACCTAAATGAACAGGCCTAAATGTCATAGACAGGTAGAAGAATTATAAAAGAAAGGCCTTATGAATTGTGCTTCACTCATTTTCTGCTCCAGCTGATACAAACTGTAGTTTCTGTATCTACTTACAGAATACTGAAAATTAAACCCATGGTTAACCAGCGGTTAACCAGCATGGTTTTAAGACACACAAAGTAGCTTAAAGCTGACTGACCATTCAAGTTGTCAGTCCATTCTAAATATCCTTGTTAAACTCTCCAGATCTGCATTTTTGAAAAGCAGTGATTCCAGTAATGTGGTCAGGAACTTAGTGTACATTGGGTTTGTCTAAGTATTCTTGAAAAGTGGAGTTGTTTGTGACAATATAGATAACAAAACAATAGCAATGAGAGTGCATTCAGACATTTTGTGAATAATATTTCTGTTTGTTAACTGGAAAGTTTTGACAAGATTTTTTAGCTCTGTGTAAACATCATCTGAAGCAATCTGAAGAGGGCCCAAAACTGCAGATAATGCTTTTCTTAGTTTTTCAAGGATGAATGACTTTCCAATCTGCATTTGTGCATTTGAATCAACAAGTGGGAAGGTGAGATCTCCCTGTTGATCATGTTTGTCTTTTCTTGGATGTTTCACTGCTTGTGCTTGTGTCGCTGCCTCTTCAGCCAAGACGTATCTTCCTTTATAGACCTCTTTTACTCTGAGTTTTAGGAATTCTGTTTCTTTTAATTTTTCATAACTAGGCACAGGCTTAACTATTTTACCTGAGCCTATGAAAGGTAAAGAGTGGTTCAAACTGTTTTCAGACTCCCCTACAACAACAGTGTTGAGATGGTCAGCAGTTCTTTAAAGTTCAGAAATAATTAGCTCATGAAAAAAAAATTTACTTTTTAAGCAGACAAAGTCAGAATACAACCTGACACCCTGTTGGTCAGGGTGTTGGCAGCAGTCTCATTGAATGGTGGCTGCAATTCTCCTGCAGTGACAGGTGTGGTTCTGTTGGAGCAGTGAACCTGTAGAAGGGTGGAGTTTTCCTCTGAAGGTCCAATGGTGGCATAGAAATGTCTGGTCTTCCTCTGGGAATCCAGTAGAAAAAAGGCAGTTGTGGTGTTCCAAATCTCTATATCCAGGTAGGAATGCTTGGCTCCTCTCCCAGGGCAGAGCACCTCCCAATGGGGATGATGTAATTTTATCAGTCATGCATGAGACAATAACAGAAGATATCTCCTGGACGGACGATGGGTCATAGAAGAGATAAAGAAAACTGCCCCACCTGGTTTTAACAGAGGTTGATAGACTATATCTGGCTACATCTTGCATTGCAATCTAAGACAGTTAAATATTACTTTTCTACATTGTAAGATATTCAGTTCTTTTAAGAGATAAGACAACTCAGGCTAAAACAGCTGTGGTGAAACACTGACAAACACCTGCTTGTGGATAAAAAAGATACAGTGTGTTCACCCTTTATTTTGTTGAAGATTGTATTGCTTGTTACAATCTCTGCCATTTTATCTTCCATAGATAACACAGAAGAGTCAGTGGTGATTCTATATTATTGCTGTTATTGACTGTAAGCTGTTTTAGTGTTTTCCTTTGTTTAATTTTACTCTCATAGGTACATGACTGTTTAGAAAGGTGTTATCTCAACTTCCTTAGAGAGTACCACTGATATATTGATTACATGATGTGAATTTAATGATTTTATAAGGGGCATTATTCATAAGATGTTATTACTGTATTTATAGCTGGCTTCTTATATACTTTAACATCTCTTTGTGTAATTATCTAAAAGACATGTGTCATTTCAGGATCTTTTTTCGTTCTCTAGCTGCTTTTGCATCTCTTAGACCAGGTTAGCTCTCTGGCTAGTCCCGGCACTGGCTCTATGGCTTGACCCAATGCTGCCTCATAATTTTAAGTATTTTCCAGAGTCTCAAGAAAAGATATCTGAGCTTCATTGAAATCCTTCTCCTAACTGCTAGTCTAGTGGTTTTCCTCAGTTATTATTACAGAAGCACTCCAGCAGTTTGCTGGGTTTGATGCATCTCTATTCTGAAGGAAAGTTCAGAGGGATCCAACTACTAGATGGTTTGATTAGTCTTTAACCCCAAGACCTTTACTCATAACTGCTATTCTTAAGAGCCTTGTTTAAAAATGTGTTTAGGGAATTCCCTCCCAGTTGGAGCTTGGGCAGTGGCCAGGCCTTGGCTCTACCTGGATGGAGAATTTGCCAATAAACCCAGATGTTTTCTGTATCAAAACTAGATTCAAGTCACTTTGATTTGGCCATTTGACCCTTTTTATATGACAGCTGAACCTATTTTTAGAGTGAGCTTGGGAATTATTATACAGAAATAATTATCCAAGCCCTTATTTAATTGAGGTTTGTCAGCTGTTCACAGACTCTGGGATGATAGCACAGTATTTCAGAGTTTCCTAATTACCTAATTTCACAGGTATTATTAATTATGTGTATTATCTGAGATATTCTTAATTGTTGTACCTGACTTATTCCTGATTGCTGTCAGTTTCTTGTTTGCTACATGTATTGTTTTGCGTTGTTGTTTCTTCATGCTCAGAACCAAAGTCACGCATCCCATTCTTAAAAAATGAAAAGAAGGAGAATTTAGTGCCTTAAGAACATCCAAATAATGTAATATGTACATTAGAAATTTAGACAAAAAATTTTGAATAATGCAATATTTACATTAGAAACGTCAAAAAAAGATAATCAAATCTAAATCTCATTTGACTGTGCAACAGCAAAGCCTAATTGATTCATTGACTTGAAGAGAGGGTGTGCTTGCATTTTATCATCAGTGGGTTTGAAGTGGTCCCCTGTTCATTCAGTCGGACACTGATCACCTCTGAGGAAATGGGGCTCAGTGGAAAGAGAAATAACCTAATCACCATGCAGCTTTCGTGGCCAGAACAGGAACAGGACTGCCAAGACATAGTTGTGTCTGCAAACTACTGAGGCAATTTGCTGACAAAAGCCTTATCTCATCATCATGGTATGGTGTTCCTACTAACCTTCTTCAGTTATTCGCTGTTCCAGGATCCAGGAGGACATTCAGTGATGTCAAACATCAACATTTCCAGCTAATGAACTTTCTTCTGAGTCTCAACTATTTGGACCTCAAAAGAGTGGTCATTTTTTTCCATCTCCGTAAGAGACATTAGATATTATTCTTTTGTTTTCTCATGCTGCGAAACCCTGTGCCAATGACGTGATAGAATTTGATAAGTTTTATTGATTGTAATCAGTCTTTAATGTATCTTATCCCATATCTAACAGATAACCAGTAATAACCTTAATGAGATAATACCCTCTTAAGGGCAAGCTGTTTTAGCATCAGAACATATGAGCCCTTTTAAATTAATGAAAAGGGTGAGATGTCATAAACAGGTGGAAGAGTTGGAAAAGAAAGGCCTTATGATATCAGGCCTTATTCTGCTAAAATTGTCAAAGCTGGACTATCATTTCTTCTAAGTGCAGCTAACAGGCAATTTGTGAGTTCCCATGTGAAGATATTTTGAAAATGAGAAGTTCATTTAACACAACAATCTATTCTGAGGGTGAAAAACAAATGCACATGTGTAAACAATAAGATTTGTCCCATGAGAACCCACAAAGAAAAAATGTTAATATATTTAGAGAGAGAAAATTTGATAGACATATACAATACCCCTTACTGTCCAATGAACTGAGTTTCACTGTATTGCTGACCAATTAAGTTTAACACAGTGCCTTCTGACATTTCCTATAAATATGAGCTTTGTGAATAAAGAATTGACTTTCTGCATGAAGAAAATGGAGTCTCAGCTGATTTATTCCAACACCTACATATCATAATTTCCTGCAAAATTTGAACAGAGTTTTGTTAATTAACTATAGCTTGTATTGCAAGAGGGACAAACTTTACCTTAGAGTTCAGATTGATATTTAATCCTGAAAAAGACTGCTATCTGCTTTCAGTCTATGCATACAGCTCTGTTCAATGTCAATGAGAGTTCTGCTACAGTCTGGAGTCAGGTAATAGGTCAAAAGTCTGGAGTCAAAAGTATTTGGAATGATAACTCCAACATACATTAATTGAGCTGTCATTTTTCTTTAATGGGATAATAGATTTAAAACAAAAATATCTAAAAGCCAGTGTCCCTGATATAGGGTTTGCCCAAGATTTGTCAGACATATAAGCATAAATTTTTGAATAGACTGATTTAAATACAGTTGAAGACTAAAGGGAAATACCACAGGGAAAGATCAAAAAGCTTGGTGAAAGTAATAAGATCACTGGATTCAGAGAAGAATGTTTATATTCCCTGAAAAAGAAATGGAAGTGAGAGTAAAGAGGCCTGAGAGGCCTGAACTGGATTCTTGTTCAAGAGCTCTGCCTCTGCAGAAAAAGACTTTAAAGAGATAAAATCTTACCTAACATCAAGATGCAAAGCCCAGAACTTGTAATTTTGTTTCTGGATTTTGCCTAAGAAAAGCTATTTGAAGACACTGATGGCTGGCATTTGAAAGCAAATCAGGGCTTTGGTTTTGAGAGAAAATTGTTAATTTCATAGCTTCCACCTTGCTCCTGAGGAAGGGAGGAAGGGAGGAAGGAAATAATTATTTCCCTAAGAGCACAGCAGAGAGGGAGATGTGTTACTGTATCCAGACATATTAATTGAAGAGATACTGCCACTACATTATGTTAGCAAAAACAATACTGTTTTCTTATGTTTATAATCTTCATGATCCTCTTTAAACATCTCCTTGACACTACAGATTAGTTCTCATCTTGAATAAGCACCCAAAAGGTCACAAATAATATAAGCATCTTGTGCTTAATTAAAATATTGAAAACCCAAGAAAATTGTGTTGACACAGACCAAATACATCATGTAACATGTCAACAAGGCCTACCAGTTAATTCTGTCTACAAATATCTTTCTGCCAGTTCATATAATGATTATTTCTTTCATGCTGGTTCATAGAGAGAAATCATCTGGAAGTGAGAATGAACATTTTTCCATTTCTAAAAGTAATATTTCTCAATCAGCATTTTTGGTTAAAAACACCATTATAGGCAAATTGCTGTCACATATTTGACTTTGGAAAAGGAATATCTTTCAGGAATACTACAAAAAAAATATTTGCAACATAATTCCTTTAAAATACTTGTTTACACACTTCAGTTTGATTGTTTTAAAGAAAAGTAAGATACAATACTACAAAAAGATCTACAAAATGTAGTTTAGAATCCCTTTTCCAGAGAGAATATATCATTCTATGTAAGTAATATATAGGAGATATTGCCTACGTTCTGTTAATGAATATATAGAATTCCACAATGGTACACACAAAAATCTGGGATGGACTAAACCTTTGAAAGAGTATAGGCATGCAGATGAAAACCTAGAAAGCCTTTGAAGATAAATATTTGAATATTGTTGTGAACATATTGAATACAAATCATCAGCATGCCCCTGCAGACAGAAAGGCCAATCACAGAATAATCTATTTTACAAAGGGTGTGTTCATCTCCTCACTTGTTTGCAGTGTGCTGTGCCCAGTTGGCCTCCCCAGTATAAGAAAGCCACCAACACCCTTGAGCCACTTCACTGAAGGATCATCAAAGTCAACTTGGAACATGAGACAAACTGGGTCCATAAAAGGAAAGAAGGATAGCACTTTCAGAATGGTCAGACATGAGGACATGTTTCCTGAAGTGATTGTGAATTTCCGACATTGGGGATTTTCAGAACTTGACATTGAGCATCCTGTTCTAACTGGATCTGCTTTATGTCAAAGGCAACTGCTAGTTACTAGCAGTTAGTTAGTGCTGGATAACTGCTGGTTTTCCTTTCTAAAGGACATCAATCAGTGGTTCTATATGGTATATTAAACCTGGAAGATAAGATTTATCCCCATTGTTACTGCACTCACAAATTTGTTGAAGTAAACCTGAGAAGTATTTCAGGACCTTGCAGGCTTAAACTAATTTTAAGTGCTAGCTAGATGCAACCTCCCAGTGTGGTCTTATCAGGGAAGACTGCCCCACCCCATGGGGACTTTGAATTTCTTCCGTTATTTCCTTTATTGGTTCTCTTGCTTTCTTTAGAAGAGACACAATGAGGGAAATGTGTTTTGTAGGTATTGCATTTACTAGTTTGGCATGTTTAAAGAAACCCTGTGGAAACTGGAAGGCCTTAAAAGTTAATTTACACAATTTGTGGTAGGTGAAATGGATGAGAAAATCCTTATGCCAAAATGAAATAGTTTTCAGTATGCTGAGGTAACTTAAAAAAAAATCTCCCAGAAGAATGATGTTTTCTTAGATCTAAAAAGAATAACATTCAAAGATCTTACTGGCCTTAGGCACTGCAAAATTTAATCACCAGTTAGACTTCAAATTAATTTTCCTTAATTCTTCACACAATAATTATCCTCTCTATTTCCCCCTATCTTTTCACAAATATCTCTCTTGTTGGAAGTTAGATTTTGCAATGGCCCTATTAGGAAAGTGAAGAAATATAAGTTCAGTCAGTCAGGTCATACTGTGGACCAGTGCTCAGGTTCAGCAAAAACTCATTAAATCACAGAATATGCTGAATTGAAAGGACCCACAAGGATCATTTGAGTCCAGCTCCTGGCCATGCACAGGATCATGCCCAAGAATCCCACCATGTGACCTAGTGTATTACTAAAATATTTCACACAAGCCCCAAGAACATTAGGTCCTGCTCTCCAGCCGCCAAAATGCATCTCACAGGGCTTTTACAGTGGCCATCAGCCAGTATCCTCAATATATAATGTTTGTGATGTTCCAGAGAGGGTAATTAACCTTGCAAAATAATGTATTTGCAGTGGCTTTTGAATTACATAAGGAAAAGAAAAAAATAATTAATCCGAAATTTCAGTTTGCCTCAGCTTATTGAATCTACTCAGAAGCAAGACACTGTGAGTGATATTGGGCAGAGACTCTTGAAGTTATTGTCTTAAACTTACAAGGCTAATGACCCAAATGAATATACTCAATTGCCTCTATTTAGGTGAAAACCAATTAAAAGTTTCTAATTAGAACCAGTTAGAGTATTAGCTCTTATTTTCCTTCAGTACCAGTATGAAGAAAAGGAAATTAGTCACTTTGTGGGGATGTCCAGTATATTTTCACTTGTTTTTCTATCCTTTTGGAAATGTCTTTGTACTGGAATGCAAAATTGCTGTGTTATGTACTACAATGGCTGAAGTTTTAAAAATAATTAAAATTTTTACTTTTAAATATTCTTTTAAACCAATTTAATTTAAGGACAGGACGAGAAATTATTATGTAATATTAATTCAGGAAGACTGTAATTAATTGTTTATTAGAATAAAATAGATAAAAATTACAGTTCCTACAATATATATTGCAAACCCAGATTTTGCTATAATGTACCTATTATATCATTCTGAAAATAGACTTACAGGTTAAATATGTCTCTGCCAAAAGAACAGCTGAAAGCACCATCATATATTTAAAATCCAGTTATGATTTTGGGAGTGAAGGGAGAATGGGGCAGATACATGCTGGAGGAAGTACATGAGAAAAAAAAATCACCTTCCCTGGCCTGCTGGCCATGCTGCTCCTGATGCAGCCGAGGACAAGGTTGGCATCTGGGACTGCAAGCACACACTGGGTCATGTTGAGCTTCTCATCGAACAACACTCCCAAGTCCTGCTTCTCAGGGCTGCCCTCAATCCATTCTCCACCCAGTCTGTATTTGTGCTTGGGATTGCCCCTACCCAGGCGCAAGACCTTACACTCGGCTTCAACAAGTACTCAACAGCACAGGGGAAGAAAATAAGAAAGGAAGCAAATGTGTCAAAAATAAACATGGACCTCATTTATCAATTGCCACCACAGGTTAACAGACTCAGCCTGGGGAGAGTAAGTTTAATTTATTGCCTATTAAAATCAACCTAGAATGGTGAGGTACAAAGGCAAAAGCTTCAACACCTGTCCCCTAGGAAACCCTTCTCGAACTCCACTTCTTCATTGCTAACTCTTCTGCCTCCTGTTCCTGTCTCAAGCAGCTCAGGGGATAGGACACTGATGGGTTGCAATCAGTGCAGAACAGTGGAAGCCAAACCTCTGCTCAGTTTCTAAGGCTGGAAAGTGGAAAGATGGATAACACTGTGCTGTAGCACCCTGAAGGTGCAGTGACATCTGATCCTCTTGTCATGGACTACAGTAGCAACACATTACCATACATACACTGTGTCTAAGGCTGCTGTGCTTCATAGGCAGCTACAATATGATGTGACTGATATAAGCAAAAAAAGAAAAAAAAAAACCCTTATTATGAGTATCACCAGTATTTAGTACCAGGAAGTATGCGGGTAAGAAATAATCACAATTATAAAATAAAACAAAGAGGACTCAAATGCAGAAATGCCCATTTCTGTCTATGCCTTTTCTCAATGTATACTAAACTGGGAACTACACTAAATAAGTAGTCTGGACTTCTTGAGACTAAATATATACTCTAACAGAGAAGACAAAAAATACTTTTGATATAGGAAAAAAGAAAAAAGAAAGGAAAAGAAATAATGCCAATCAAATATTTTGCATAAAATAAGAGTCACTAAAAAATCAGAAATCTTGCTATTGCTGTACTGACTACATAAAAAATCCTATCCATCGACAATCTGATGTTTTAAATCAGATTTCATAATTGTTCTTGTGTCAGCAAGAGCTTACCAGCCTAGGAGGAAAAATGTCAAATTGAAGAGGTGATGGCTTTTCTACAATATTTCCTTCACAAAAGAAAATGAGCAAATTGATGAAGGTGTATTCTTTGTTCATGTAGGCTTTTTTTTTCTTTGTGATTGTTCTATTTTGTTTACAATACAAAATGTTGTTTTGTTTCTCAGAATTTGCCCATCCTGTAGCTTAACAGCTACAATGAACAAATTTTGGATTTTTAAATGAAGTAGCTTGTTTCTTGTCACCCAAATCACTTCTTATACAACCTCTCTAGATTAACTGCATTTACATAAAGTGTTTCTGCCAGCACTGCTGCATCAATGGAAAATGCAGATATTTAAAACCACTATCACCAGAACTATGCTGCAGAGTAAACCTGAGTGTATTTTCACTGTGTCACCTCTGATGAATGGGATTACAATTGTTTTGATAGATTGAGCTAACTACTTGTTTATGCATATACACAAAACCTGTCTTGCATTTTTTCTCATAAATTATACAGGATTATTCTCTTGAAATGACTTTGCCTGTCTGACATACCCAACCTTTAATCTTCCTCAAATGCATGGCATTGACTCACACTTCATAGGTCTGACAGAGAAAGATCACTCTACTTTTCCATTCAGGACTCCAATTTCTTGTAATAGTAAACAGTGTATTGCTCAAAAAACCCCCAAACTCAAACCCAAAACAAAGCCAAAAAATAAAACCACAAACAAACAACAAAATCAAACCAAACCAAACCAAAAAATAACCCACCCCAACACCCCCAAAAAACCCTAACAACAAAAGGAAGTAGAATGTATGGCTCCAGGCAACAGAATCTATACTTCTCTAAAAACGCTGTAAATGAGTGTAAATACTCAAATTTGGTCTGTAAAGTCCTAAAAAAATTCTAAAATTATCTGAAGTGACAAAAAGTAGTTAGGCTTGCAATCTTTTTTTCACTATTGGGAAAAGACAATTTATGTGACTTTCAGCTCTTGTAAAAATAAAAAAAAAATCTAGGGAGTTAAGTTACAAAAGATTAACTTTTTCAAAATTAATTATGCAGTCTATAGTCTTCATAAAAAGCAAGTTATATAAACAAAACAAAGGCAGTTATGTGGGCCATATATAAGAAATTTGGAAAAAGTAAAAATCCCCAAAATCACTATAAATTCTTGTAAAAAAAGAAGATTGCAAATGGACACATATCGCCAATAATGTTTCAGAGCACAGCCTGACCACATTTCAGGGGGTATATTTTTCTTTGAAAAAAAAAATTTTTAATGGACAATTCAAATTAAAGAAAGCATTGCAATGCATCTTGTTGTCTTTTATACCTGTCTTGGAAGGAAATACTTTATAATTTTAACTGTGCAATATGTAATTTAGATGTTCTTTAACAGGCAACAATGCAATTTGAGCTTAAATCTATTTTAGTGACAATACCTTTCTTAAAGTATTATTTTAAATCTTTGGTAAAGTTATTTAAGAGGAAGGAGAGGTGGAGCCTTCTGATCCAATATGTCTAGTCTGGCATGTTAATATAATCTTTTGGCAATTTCTAACGACCTTCTAGCTATTACATGTATGAAAAATAAATAGAAGTGTCACAAAAACATTTAATCTAGAAACAGTCTTTTTTGTTTGTCTCTCCATTAATAAAGGTATCTTTAAAAAAAAATCTTTATTGTAAGGCATGTTCACTGAACTGTGCTTGTGTCTACTATGATTATAGTCCTTGAAGCTCTTTGAATAATTTGCTGCCCAAACCTGCCTCGTTCCTGCTACTGACAATCACTGTGATAGCATATGATATTTGACCTTTCCACTGATGTCACCCACAATAGGCCTTACAGAACAGTGATTAAAAAGAATCCCAAGCCCCACAAAGCAATATATTTATGTGGAAATGAAAGATAAATCTCCAAGTTCCTTTTGCTAGATGCAGATGCTTTAAAAGTCCATAAAAGACTTCCTGTTTTTCTGTGGAAAGCTCTTGTGCATATTTGTTCACTCAGCATTAAAGAACTAATGAAAGGAATTTTTTGCATAGAATGCTTTCAGATGTGGAAAACTCTTGTGGAAAAGGAAGGAATAACAGCTAGGTGTCCAAATTACTCGTAGTTTAGTCAGATCAGGATAGATAAAGATAATTCTGTTTTCAAGGTATTAATGTCCTAATAGCACCAGCAGAATGAAATGAGGTATTTTAAAGTCTCCAAGCAGAGAACTGCATAAAGGTGGATCCTTGACATTCTGTCTCTAAATACCACCCAGAAATTTTCAAACTGAGCATTCTGTCATCAAAATGATAAGAACAAGAATCAGTAAGAAAACTCATAGAATTTATGAGACACTTCTATTTTGAGCCTGGATACAGTAAAACTCTATTACTAGTTTCAGAATTGTATATTGTTGTAAACAATTTCTATTATATAATTTGTAAAGGCTTAGAAATATGGCTTTACAAGAAACTGAGTTCAGTTCTTTAAGATTTCTCTCAATGAATACTTTACATGCTTAATAGCAATTATAGTTTTAGTAATAAACATGTAAAAATTCTATATTAGTTTGCTTTTCCTTGCATTTAAATTATTTTAAGGATGGAATGTTCCACATGGTGAGCAGACACAATCAAATTCCAGCCAGCAATGTACCCATGTGGCAAAGAAGTCCCAAGGCATCCTGGCTTATATCAAAGACAGTGTGGACAGCAGGGCAGTGATCATCTCCCTGTACTCATCACTGCTGAGGACACACCTTGAGAGCCGTGTTCAGTGTCCAGTTCTGGGCCTCTCACTTCCAGAAAGACTTTGAGGTGCAAGAGCATTTCCAGAGAAGTGTGATGAACCTGGTGAAGTCTCTAGAGAGTGAATCATATGAGGAGTGGCTGAGGGAGCAGGGGTTGTTTAGCCTGAACAAAATGAGGCTTAGGAAAGATGTTTTAACTCTCTACAACTGCCTGAAGGGAAGGTGCAGGAAGGTGGGGCTTGGCCTCTTCTCCCAAGCAACCAGTGATGGGATGAGAGGAAATGACCTCAAGCTGCAACAGGGGAGGTTCAGGTTGGACATCAGGAAGAATTTCTTTACTGAAATTATTGTCAAGCATTGGAATGGACTTCCCAGGGAAGTGATGGAGTCACCATCCCTAACAGTGTTCAAGAAATGACTGATGTGACACTTAGCACTATGATTTGGTTGACAGCATGGCTTTGGCCAAAGGTTGGACTCAGTTATCTTGGAGGTCTTTTCCAACCTATTATTAAGAAATACCTATATTGCATTTTAGTTCACCCAGCTCAGAAGAGCTGAGGAAAGGAATGTATTGCATAGAGTATTTTCAAAGAATTGAAAGATACAGAGACAATGCATGACATAGTTTTCTCTAACAATTTACAATTAATAATGTGGACATTTTTAATTATTTATTTAGGAGCCTTGCACCCTAACAATTCAGGGGCAATTTTGAAGCTGCAGGATATAAATAGTTGTTAATTAAAAATTCAGCTAATATAAGATAGGAAAAAACCCTCCAAAATGAAATATTAAATGATAGACTATAGGTTCAGAGTTTGGACAGATGTTCTTAAGAGGTCAAAGCAACTTATAAAAAAGGATTAATAAATGACAAGTTTTGCTTTTAATCACTAAGAAATTTTTTCTCCAT
>NW_005054297.1:7556725-7561967 GCF_000277835.1 Geospiza fortis | reverse complement strand
AGACAAACTCTTCCAATTTGCACATTTAGACATTATTGCAATTATAGATTGTGAATAAAGAAATATTCTCTTTTAGCTTACTTATTTGTATTCATATGTTAAATTCTGGATTCCAGGATATAAAGTGAATAAAGTTCCATGCATAAATGTGTGGTGGAAAAGTTTCAAAACACAAACTTCCCAAATATGCCAGGGTTTTTTTTTCCTTGGTTTTTTATTTTTGCCTTGTTTTTTTATTTCTTTTTTTCCCTCTTAAAGCAGATGTGAGAAAAAAGGCTCAAATGCTACAAAAGCTCCATGAAAAGATATTTCAATATCTTGTCCTGTCAAGTTCTTTAGATTTATTTCTCAGAATATTTTTTTTCTCTTTCCAGTCAAGATAATAATTAAGAAAGTACATAGAGTTAATGTGCTTTCATGCTCTAGGCTGTATACATTTTAATGAAGATCAAAAGGAAAGGAAGGAAGGAAGGAAGGAAGGAAGGAAAGAAAAGAAAAGAAAAGAAAAGAAAAGAAAAGAAAAGAAAAGAAAAGAAAAGAAAAGAAAAGAAAAGAAAAGAAAAGAAAAGAAAAGAAAAGAAAAGAAAAGAAAAGAAAAGAAAAGAAAAGAAAAGAAAAGAAAAGAAAAGAAAAGAAAAGAAAAGAAAAGAAAAGAAAAGAAAAGAAAAGAAAAGAAAAGAAAAGAAAAGAAAAGAAAAGAAAAGAAAAGAAAAGAAAAGAAAAGAAAAGAAAAGAAAAGAAAAGAAAAGAAAAGAAAAGAAAAGAAAAGAAAAGAAAAGAAAAGAAAAGAAAAGAAAAGAAAAGAAAAGAAAAGAAAAGAAAAGAAAAGAAAAGAAAAGAAAAGAAAAGAAAAGAAAAGAAAAGAAAAGAAAAGAAAAGAAAAGAAAAGAAAAGAAAAGAAAAGAAAAGAAAAGAAAAGAAAAGAAAAGAAAAGAAAAGAAAAGAAAAGAAAAGAAAAGAAAAGAAAAGAAAAGAAAAGAAAAGAAAAGAAAAGAAAAGAAAAGAAAAGAAAAGAAAAGAAAAGAAAAGAAAAGAAAAGAAAAGAACAAGCACTTCCTGCTTTTCCGCTTTGGGGTTTTGTTTGTTTTGTTAGCGTTTTTTTGTTTGGTTGGTTTGGTTTTTGTTTTTTGGGGTTTTTTGTCTTGAGGATGGAGGAGCGTTGATTGTTAGGATTTTTTTGCTTGGAAAATTTACTTAACTAACATTCCATTCAAAATGCTACATATTAGAAAGTGACATCCTTTCAAAATTAAGATTTGATAGCATAGATTTAAAGAAATGCTTAAAAGTTATTGCTCTAACTAATAGTTTTCAGATACAAGCTCTGCCAATTTTCACTCAAAGTTTTTGCAAAATTTACGCTTCAATAAATCAAACTCTAAATTGAAGCCTAAAATGAAAGCATGAAAAAGAACTCTACACTGCTAAAAATGTCCTGAGTGACTTGACTAACATCAATGAGACAAAATCTAATCCTTCAGGTAAAAGGGAAAGAAATAGTCCCTATTAGAACAAGGCTGAAAACTGTTTTCACTTGACAATACCTTTTTTCCCTTGACATTGTGATCCTGATTATGATGCATTTGTGATGAATTTGACTACATCATAGAAATCAAGTCTGTTACACTTAACTCCTTCCCCTTTTCACAGAGCTAGTTTCATAGATTTAATTAACAGTAAATAAGTAAACACAGATAAAAATTTAAAATATTTTTTACCAGTGAAATCTACCAGAATAATTTCTCATTCAAGAGAATCAGAGTTAATATTATATAGATGAGATCAAAACCTTGACAATTGTAGTTTCCAAAACAAATTGATGTTTGAAAGTCACATTGTCCAGACAATATACAACCTTTAGCCTAAGATGCCTAATTATATATAGTTTGAAAATATTTTAAATCCACAAATCAGCTAAGTTTGGATACATTTTTAAACCACTTCACTGTTCAAACTAAATCTTTTTCCTCTAGTATGCAATACCCTAAGGTTTTGTTGCTTTCTTGGATTTTCTTTGTTTTTTGGTTTTTTTTTTTGTTTTGGTTTTTTTTTGTTGTTTTTCTAATAAAAAAAATTGAAAGTATGCTACAATAACAAAGCACGTATGCAGTACTAATATCAGAAGACTAAAGAATCTAAATATTTCACCCTTTTGTCAAGTAAAGTAAAATTAACAGGACACTTACATATGGCAAAAAATTGGATCACAATATTATATATATTAATTCTATTTTCCCATTATTATTTTACACTCCTTGTAGCTTTGAATGTCAGGTATTTCAGTCATTAATGCCATCAAGATCTCTTGCAGAGATATTTTAGAAAATGTTCATAGCCATTGAGAAGTGTTCTACCTCTTTGTTCACTGAACCTCTCAA
The DNA here is from genome assembly GCF_000277835.1 of Geospiza fortis. Taxonomy (NCBI): domain Eukaryota; kingdom Metazoa; phylum Chordata; class Aves; order Passeriformes; family Thraupidae; genus Geospiza; species Geospiza fortis. The sequence continues at coordinate 7,559,589 of NW_005054297.1, read as the reverse complement.
AGAAATAAATGTATATGGAAAATACTTTAACTGAAGTTTCTTTATCTATTTTGTCTATTCTACTACAGTCAGTGAAGTTTTACATAATTATGTGTATGAAAACTTTTAGCTGCTTTGCTTTATGTGGTTTCTATTTTTCTGAAAACCAGCAATAAAAAATTATGGCATCTTTATGCTTCACTGTTTTGTTTGCCTTTTCTTTGCACAGTATCTTCTGTGCATCTCTGTTATGGTTGTCTATTGACTGCAACAGTTTTCTGATATTCTGCTAAAGCTATTGGAAAGTAAGTTTAAATTAGCAGAATATATGGTTGTATGCATCTCTTTCTTGTTATCAGTTGCTTACATTCTTCTACCTTTTACTAGCAGTAAAATCTCACATGCATTTTAAATTTTGCAAAGATGAAGAAAAACAAAACAGAACCATCACAGTTTGCTCTTATGAGACTAGCAGCAAACACTGAATCTTTTTTCTGGCTTTCATATGAGTGTTGGCCTGAATAAATAAGAATCCCTACACAAAGCTTGGACCACTCAGAACTCTGCAATACTCCTGTGTTTAGCTCCAATATAAATAAATGCAGCTCACTGTTCTTAAATGTCTCCTTCCAGATAGGCTCCAAGATGAGACAATGAGCATCATTACAGGAAACTAACTGATAATTTATTGAGAGTGAAACAGATTCTTTGGATCTTAATAATGCTTAAATGGAAAGTAATTTTTAATAAGTCTTAGCTGATCTCATGTCAGGTAAATTTATACTTCTTGCAAGACAAAGAGAGTATTAAACTCACATTAAATGTATTATATTTTCAAGGATGGGAAATAGACATGCTTTAGCTATGTTTAGTTTGTGATAGATTTTTTGTCAGAAGTAGAACACACTTTAAACACTATTTCACATGTGATTATATTTTTTGGAAAACCTGTTACATGCTACAGTGAGAATGGAAAGCAGAACTTAGAGAAGAACTCTGTGCAACAGTGAAGGAAGTCAGTGCTTTCCAATGTTAAACATTTGTTTTTCTCTTAAATGAATAGATACAAAATTAACAAAAAAAAAAATTCTTCACTAAGGCTAGAGAATTGTTCAGGATTTGACTGGTGTAGAGTTAATTTCCTTTACAGTGTTGAGTATAGGGCTGTTTTGGATTTGTGCTGAACACAGGGCTGATAATACAGAGATGTTTTTGTTATTGCTGAATGAGGCTTTCACACAGCCAAGGCCTTTTGTGCTTTTTGTACTACCTTGCTGGTGAGGAAGCTGGGTGTGCACAGGAGGTTGGGAGGAGACACAGCCAGGACAGGTGACCCAAACTGACCCAAGGGATATCCCATGTGAATGGAATGTGACATCATGCTCAGTGTATAAAGTGGGGGGAAGAAGGAATAAGGGGGGGACATTTGAAGTGATGGTGTTTGTCTTCCCAAGTCACCATTACATGGGATGGGGATAGTGTATAAAGTGGGGGGAAGAAGGAATAAGGGGGGGACATTTGAAGTGATGGTGTTTGTCTTCCCAAGTCACCATTACATGGGATGGGGATCTGCTCTCCTGGAGAAGGCTGAACACCTGCCTGCCCATGGGAAACAGTGAATTAATTCCTTGGTTTGCTTTGCTTGTGCACAGCATTTGCTTTCTCTATTATAAACGTTCTTCATCTGAGGCACAAGTTTTCTAGTTTTAACTCTTCAAATTGTCTTCCCAGTCTTGCTGGTGGGGGAAAAATGAGTGGCTGTATGGGGCTTGGTTGCTGGCTGAAGTCAAACCACAAGAAGATTTTGCATGGGGTGGCAAAGAATAATTTTTTTCTTTTAAAACAGTTACATTTTTGAGATATTTTTACTCTCTTATAATTAAATCATTAAATCAATTAAATCAGTTTCATTAGTATTTCTATTCTACTTCTACTGGGTCTTATGCTACAAAGAAAGATACCCCCACAGCAAATCTTGAAGTCCAAGGAGCCTCCAAATTTCTTAGTTAGTAGCATCTGTCAGATCACCAGATTAGCTTTGGTATCCCATGACCTTTGCTGAACCAAAGATCTATTTGCGGTTTTCCTGTTAACTCATAGGGGCCATCATCAGCCAACAGAACTATTGAACAGTAAAAGAACAATTTATTAATAATTATTATTTTGGGACTACATATTCATTTTTGATTATAAGATTTAACAGTGTGCTTTGAAATTTGTTTTTAAAATTCTCAGAGATGTTTCCGTTAGTTGGCTTCTGGCCAGCATTCCTGAAAAACAAATCTGTATATATTAGAGTCAGATATATTATTAATTGTAGAAAAGACCATGCTTATTTAAAGTCTGTCCTTTCAAGTTCTCTCAGAGCTCACCATTTTGACAAAGAAATGATGACACTTTGTTTTGCTAGGGCTACCACCGGCTGATCCAGCATAGTGTAGGCCCTGATCCCTTCATCTTGTGTATTTTATAAAGCTCTAGATCAAAAGAAAGAACAGAAAGGTAACAAGTGCTAGTTAAATCAAATCACTTCCACAATTTGGGCAAATTCGGTTTGCAAATTCGGTGCACCTTAGCCCAGGTCCATGTCAGCAAGAATGATTGTGTTCAATCAAGGCTAAACTCATGGATGAACAAAACACAGTCCAAGAATAGCACAGAACATGCTGTCTGCTAGGGTAGCTTTACATGGACAAAAGGATAGTACTCAGACTTGTGTACAGATATGACTGGAAGCGAGTGCTAAGATTTTCATGATAATCAGTCTTAAGGATGAGTCTAAACCTAGTCAATTAAAATAAATTTATAGTTATTTTAGGGATGAATTTCAGATTTTCAATATGTCCAACTTTAATTCATATTTCCAAGATATTTTAATTTTCTTT
>NW_005054297.1:7512465-7556702 GCF_000277835.1 Geospiza fortis | reverse complement strand
CATATTACAGCAGGATCTAGGAATCAAAGGTCAGTTGCTTTTAATATAGACTTTCAGTAAGAAACTTGCCTTTACCAGTACTACTAATTTTATGAGTTTTTATGAGTATTATAATACCTGTAACTAGGATATATTGCCGACACTGAAAGAAGGATGTCCCACTCTGAGACATGATCTGTTTAAGAAAACAGTCATGCTTCACATCATTTTCCTATGGGTACTGGAAAGAAATAAATGTAATAAATTTAATACATATTGTTAGGGAAAAGTATATATTTAAGTTAATTGGTTTCATAATTTCAATACAAATTTAATTCAGACATGGTTGGTTGCTTTTTAGATGAAGGTCTTAAGTTTATCTATATAATTTATTTTTAAACTGCATATTAGTACTTTAAAAAACCTCAAAAGAAAAACAAACATTAATCTGATACTTTAAAGTCATCAATCATGATTAATAATCTAATTTTTGTTATCCTCTTTTTTTCAGTCTGGGTCTTAACCCAGCTCTGTTCTGTCTTGTCTTTCTGCTTTTAGAGTACACAACCTTATGACGAGGCTCATTTATGTTTGGTGAGACACAACTCCACCTACAAGAGATAAATAAGAATTTTAGGAGTCAGAAATACAGTTTTAGTGCTAAAAAGCTAACATTTTCATCCATGCAATACAATTAGCATTGCAAGTTTCACAGGCCAGGATCTAGAACTAATATGGAAATATAGAGGACCAAGATTATCATACATTTAATATTTCTGCCTTATTCATCTATGGGAACCTTCATGAGATAATGTTACAACAAAGTTTATAAATTAACAAATCAGGAAAGGATCATGCATTTTCCACATCAAAGAAGAGTCTTAATGAGTAGGTTGCAGTGAGTACTCGCCACACCTAAGGCTTGAGGGTTTAATACACTTGTAGAGTTAATACTCTTGTTAGAAGCCAATAAAGAAACTTTAGCAGATCCTTTGCCATTCCAAAAATCCTTCAGCATTTCTAACACTATTGAACTTTTGCCCTACTTTCTAATAGGGAAGCTTTGCATGTGTATTTAATGGAGTCTTTTCTGCAAGAGCACAGTTCAGCTACCTTCTAGATTATTGGTCTAATAGAGAGGTGGCAGCCACCTAGGAATTTTTGTAAGATCACAATTCTAGTATCTATGTGGGTTAGGAAGAATACAATCTTTCCCTGTGACCTAAGTGATCTGATACATACTTTGGAAAAAAAAGTAGCGAACATTTGGAAATGTGAAGAAGAAAGACCACTGCCTGTTTAAACCAGCAGTTAAAGATATTGTATGTGAAATTCCAATATTCAATGAACCAAGAATCTTATAAAATGTCACAGAAAACTGCAGTAGCAATTATAGAAAACCAGCCTAGTTTTAACTTGGAGAGTATGAAATTGTGTATTGGGTGTGCCTGGCAGTGGGGCTGCAGGGCAGCCTCTGCGAGGAGAGGCTGGGCTTGCCCTGTGCCAGGCACAGATGATTCCAGGTGGCTCCAGCTGGCCTCAAGAGTCCCACAACAGGACACAGACAAGCCCCTCAGCCAGGCTGGCGGTGGCTCTGTGAAAACATTACAAAGAAATCAAAAATTTATTAATAACTCAAAAATCCATTATAAACAACATTTAAAGAATTGCCTGATTAGCAATTCTTGAGCAATCAATCAGGTGTATGTTCTGCTTTTAACTTGCTGTCCTATTTTGGAACTTTCAACACAGAGGCAGCAGAGATATTCCTCAGATGACTTCAGAGAACCTAGATTGTATAAGACCAGGTCTGTGACATGCTGGATATTTTCTACAAGCTGCTTGAGGAAACTGGTTACTTCTAAACCCTTGTCTCTCTAGTTATACTTTCTTCCCCTGTTCCTTTCTTTTGGAAAAATTAGATGCAGAAAAGCTATGTAATGGCCAGTTCACTTGATATTTTTAGTTTATAATTGATAATATATAAAGTATCTATGCTAAAAAAAACCCAACATGTGTTAAGTTGGAGGAAAAGAAATAGGAACTAGCTCTTAAGTGAATGCACCCACAGACACTTGGCATAAAAAAAGAATAAAAATGACATGCTGACCTTTGGAGAGATTTTTGTTATATTTTTAAACTAGCTATAATGCTGCAACCTTTCAAAGAAAACAAACATTCATATAAATATTTAAAGAATATAAATACGTTAGAAATTTTCCAATATTAAAAAATATTATATCCTGAATTTATGGTGGAGCAGTTAACATATATATCACTGTATTAATTGTAATTCTACCAATTCCTAAACATTGAAGAAGCTGTGCATATATTAGATGTTATTTCAAATTATATTTCAGCTGCAGATTCAGCTATTCAAGTAAGATCATATCGCAATGACACTGATTGATATTTGTACATCAACTTTAATCTTTAAAAGCCTTTTTTTTTCTTTCCTCTTTGGTATAAATGATGGGGCTTAATAAGACAGAAATAAAATACTTCTAAATAAAGTCAACACATCCTGGTACACCCAAAGAGTATAGAATCAAAATAATCTGAAACTTAGTGTTTTCTTTCCATGTAGTTTTATCCAAGGTTGAAGGAGAATGTCTTGTCAAATATTATCAATAAAACTGACATGGGCTAAAAAGCACTGTGACCCCCAAAGAAGAGAACAGGTAAACTACTATTTCCATATGACATATTTCAAAGAGTCTATTTCTCAAAGAAAATCTCTATGCCTTTTAAATACCATGGGGTTTTTTTCAAAATTCGTTATGATGAGTTAAGAAGATGCTCTTGATGAGACCTATAACCAATACCTGTATATCTTGGTATGTACTTCAAAAAAATTCATAAACTCTTTCATATTTTATGAGATGAAACAAGGAGAGACTAATTCCTTGCTGATGTCATACTATGAGCAAAGCATTATATAAAAAAATTAGACGTATAGTTGAAAGAAAAAAAAATACAAAGACATTCTATTAGGCTCCAGATATCAAATAAATCCTGTATTTTATGCTAATTTACAAAGAATAAGACTAAAACTTTACATCTCTACATAAAGTATTATAGTTACCACTTAACCTTGCATAAACCCATAAACCAAATCACCATAAAATCCCCACAAATTTTATACCTAAAGTGTTCAATGGATAACAGGTTTTACTCAATATATAAGTTAAATGAGCCAACTTTTGAGGGTGTTGCAAACATATCTAATTTATTTTCCAAAACCTGTAATTTGAGGATAGTTGAAAAATGGGTAGAAAAAACATATATATGATTTTGTCTTTCATTGAAAATCTTCCTTATTTGCTTTGCTGCAATATTGAGATCTTAATGTTTTCCAGATAGCTAGCATTATTTCAGGAAAATGTTAATATAACTCAAGCCCTTCAATTTAATATGAAAAACGAATTATCAAGATCTATTTTAGACTGTCATTCAAATATAACAAAACTTGTTTCCTTTCTACAGCTTTTTTAATTTCATTGTTTTTTCTTAAGTTTTTGTTATATTTTTACTCACTAATGTAGCTCTTTTTGCCATATCTAAAGCTATCTTTCTTCTCTATCTGTTTAACAATGAAATAGTGCTATAAAAGGCAAGAAATTTTTCACATAAGGACACGCTGCCATCTGATAAAAAGGTAGTCAGCCTTTTCCTTTTAAAAAATATCTGAAGGCAAATTGATCAAAACAACCTGATGTATGCTAACAATTACTTTGTAGACATCCTCAGGAGACGATTCTATGCTATGAATTCTAAATGGACGGGAGTTTCCCACCTTGGTGCTTCAGGGTACACCAGCACAATCTAACTGTGGGCAGTGCAACTCGAAGCTTACAATAACAAGCCCTACTGAGAGCCAGTGTAATTGCACAGACTTACTACCAGCTTTATACGCAGACACAGCTTGCTTTGGAAGTCTAGACCGAGCTTTCTTCTGCCAGCAAAATAACCCATAGAGCTACCTTAAATGGAAAAACCCCAGTCTTCAGGACTGACTTGACTTTACATGCCTTATTGTGTAGGCACAGGCTGCCCACTGTCATGTGCACTGGGTGCTTTGTGTTTCTGTCATGAATTGCTTAACTCTCCCCAAATCTAGTCCAAGCAATCCAGACATTTTCTCCCACTCACTGAGCATTTTAAATACCATACACCTTCCTAGAATAGAATACCACCTCAAAAGTGTGGAAACTAGGTAAGGGGGAGAGCAGAAGGGAGCCCTCTCCATAAGACTGAGGGTGAAAACAAAAGGAACTCAGAAGAAATAAAATAAGTTCTGAAAATAAATAAGTACAATAGTTTTAAACCACCAAACCTAGATCAATCTTTAACAATTTTCATAAAAATTAGCCTTGTTATTTTATCTTGTTTCTTGTGTACAGCATTCAGAAGCATTATGTTTCTTATGCTAAATTCATGTAAAGATAAATTTTATTTTGAAAATAGGTTTGGATTAATGTTTTCTCTATAAATAAAATTCTTTATAATGACATATTTTTAATGTTACAAAGTTGATCAACTGACTAATAAGCTAATTTACTAATAGCTTCTCGGCACAGTATTGATTACAGCAAGAAGACAAAAATGCGTATAAATTTAAATGCCTGTTTCTTGTAGGAGGAAGTATGGAAGCTCTCTTACATTTTGTGTCTTTGGAACTTACTGTCTTTTTTCCATCTTTTTTTTTTCTCTCCCCCAAAGCCACCTCTGCATTGTCACTTTATGAATACTGAAACACAACGCTAAAGGAAGGAAACACAGTTTAGCAAATGCTCCCTAACCACAGAGCCTGTCAAACATTTCTGATCACAGTTCTTGCTGGCAGTAAGCCGCCAGCTGTTTTAAGGAAGTGTGACACACAATTTTCCACTCTTCTTTGTAAAATCACATCACTTTTTAAGGTTAAGTTTGTAAGAGAATTATAAGAATTATTTGAAGATGATCCAGTCATTTTGTTTCATGTAACTAGACCCCCATCGTCTTGCAAGACCAAAGCCTAAGAACAGTGCTCTCTAAAGATGAAATAACTGCTATGTGTTCTCCCAAGGAAGTTTCAGAAGATGCTGTCTCTTTTTAAGTAGATCTGGTCACAGCTCTTTCTGATGAATAAATTAGTGCGATTTTTTCCTTCAGTATAAGGTTTAAATTATAGACCTTTTCTTTGGTGGAGAAATCAGACTTTCAAATCACAAGTCAATGTCTTTATTTAATTTAATTGAATTGCATTCTAAAACAAGGTAAAAAATTAAGTATGTAAAAAAAAAACCCACTTAGATTTTTCGTCTATTACTTTAAATTTTGCTTAAGTCAATGAATTTTAACCACCTTTAGAAAATCAGATATTGGTATAGGAGAAGTATTTTTTTAAAATGTAAATTCCTTTAAAACTCATGTCTTTTAATATTGAAAAATTTTTAAATGTGCTTCTTGCCCATTTATGCATCCTCTCTGAATATTCAATGATTACATTTTATTGAAATGTTTTTTTTATTTCCAGTTTGACAAGCTGAGGAAAAATTGTTTCATACTTTCAGTCTTATAACTTAATTTTTTCACATAATGACGTTATTGTTGAGAAATTAAACTGCAGCGGCCATGAAAAATTAAGATTGTTTTTTATTCCTTGCTGCTTGTTTCTATTTAAAAAAAAAGACTTAGCTTAAAACAAGGGATATCTAATTACAGTCAAATTTGAATAGCATTTAATTGTAATGTTGTATTTGTTCCTGACTACCTTTAATATTGCAATTATTTACATTGGTTTAAAAACTAATGTAAAATTATAAATAAATACATGTTGGTAATATTAATGTTTAATAATTTAATAATAGTGTTTCCTCATAGTATTTTCTCATCCTTTCTATAAGCATAGAAACATTTGTGCTGTATGTATGTTTTATTCTTTATGTACAGCTATGGTTTTGTCCTCTTTGCCCATATTCCCGTAGACAAATGCACGTTGAGAGGTTTGCGTTTTTTCTGTAGCCATATTACCAGATCTGAATATCAAGGAGAGGCTTTAAGAGTAAAAAAGCAAATTTGATAAGCTGATGAGCATTTATGCAGGACCTGAGAGGGAATATTTAGTCACAGAACAACTTAGGTTAGAGAAGGCCTTTAGGACCATTCAGTCCAAACAGTGTCTAACATTGCCAAGTCCACCACTGTACCATGTCCCTGTAGTCACATCTACACACCTTATAAATATCTCCAGAGATGGTAACTCAACCACTCCCCAATCACTCTGTTCCAATGCTTTATAAACCTCTGGTGATGAAATTTTTTCTACAATCGAATCTGATATTGAGAAGCCCATATGTTAGCCTGAGTAACTGATATTTATGTCCATATATGCTCCTCTGGAACATGCTGATGCCTAAGTACTCCTCTGGAATACTCTGATGCCTAAAGATTTAAAGCCTTTTTCATATTTATAGTTTTATAGGTTTTTAATATTTAGTAATATAACTTCCAGTATTTTTCCTACCCTTTTTCAAAGTTTATCTAATTCCTTTCTAACATATTTTTGAAATTCTGTTTAGTCTTATTTTCAAGAAGAGAACCTCTAATAAGGATGTTTTGTTTTGCAACCAGAATCTGAGAGGATATAACAAGAAATAAGGCAAAGAAGCCCCTGGAGCTATTCCAAGGGGCAGACCCAAGGAGGCAACTAATAATAATTAATTATTATATGTAGCGGGTACATCATATTTGATGTACCTGCTAGATATAATAATTAATTAACTTATAAAAATGGTATTAATTTGATTTTGTGCATGTACAATGCCATATTTTGTGCACCTGAAAGCTTTCATTAAAGAATTGATTTTTTATCCTATCACTTTAATTCTGTTGTAAGGTTTTTTTCCTTTTGTTACTAGGCAACAACCCCATAGTGGATGGCCTGCACTGCACTCTAGTGGATAGCATGAAAGGGAGAGCATTCCTACCTGTCAGTGGAAGACACATGGTTCGGTTTGTCACGCAAGATCACAGCACAGGAGAGACAAAGAACCTTTCCATGCATGGCGTAGGTAGAGTGTATCATGGGAATTAATTTGGATTTTGTCTGATGCTGGGAAACAATAGGGCTCTCAGCAATTGATGGCATGTGATTTACTCACTATCTATATTTTTCTTCCAGCTTCCAATTCTACTTTGCTATTTACTGGCCAGTTTATCTTAGTGAGGTTGGAAAAAAACCCTGCACTCTGCGCTACTACTTGATGCAGCACACTTACCCACAGTCAGAAATCATTTCACCCATTTATTAAATCAATCATTAGAATGGGAACTCCCTTCCAACTATACTGGGATTTTAAACCTTCAAGATGCCCAAATCTATTAGAAGTAGATAATTAAGCAGTAGGGTAACAGAGTATATTAACATGTTCCTGAACATGTTATTTGCTCATACAACTGCTTAACAACTAAATTAGAAGAATAAGAAAATCTGAATTCTAAGTTCGCTTTTGAACTGGAATTGTAAAAGTATAATTTTTTTAATCTGAGTCATTCAGAGAAAAATGGAACATTGTTAACTTATGCCTTTAAATGTGGCAATGTATACAGGTATAAAATTAGGTTCAATTTATTTTTCAATGTTATCTTGTATTCCCTGTGTCAAAAGTTTAATGTTAACTGTCTTTTATTATTGCTAGAGGTGGATATTTGAAATAACATGTGTGTGGAATATCTAATATTACTGTAAATAATATTGTCATCTTAACATATGTCAGTATAGGTATATTTATATGTATTTGCATTTTAAAATATTAAATTAGACTTGTTGATAAAAAGACAAAAAGTAGGGTTTGAGAAATTTAATAAGTCTTTGAATAATTTGTCAGTCTAGGATACTGCTATCTTACATCAGTATCAAGTTCTCAATATTACAGCAATTTTCTTGCAGGCTCAGCTCTGTTGCTCTGGACATCTGGCAGATATGATGAACAACATGAATGCCTTAAGCCTTTTCTTTATGCCCATTAAACACATGGTGAATGGCTGACAGGTAGGCCATTGAAGTCTTGTAAGGACATGCTCAGGGCAAATCCTCCACTGTGGTACCAGCTCCACAAAGCGAGAAGCTACAGCTGAAGACCATCTGTTATAACAAGGATGGTGCACCATTGCCTTGAGAGTCTTTGAGAAAACCTGGAACAACAGTGACTGTGCTGTACTACTGCTCTGTAGGAATAAAGGCACAATGCACTTGGGAAAAAAAAAAAACCCATGGTGTGTGACTGCTTACGTACTGTGGCAATCTGACTGATTTTTCATCATCCAAGCTACAAAACAGGGGAACATCAGCTATTAAAAGAAATATTCGTTGTATATTTTTACAAATATTTTCTCATTCTAAGCAGATTAAGTTGCTATCCTTTATGTTTAAATAGAATCCTAAATAGCAATCTTGCAAGCCTAACTCTTAGGATTTCAAGTGAGTTCTGCTAATCAAGCATCCTGAATACAAACTGAAAGAGCTGAGGTTTAAACAATAGTGGGAAAGTATTAGGCTAAAGTATTAGGCTAAAGATCTTCAGCTAAGTGGTTTATGTTTACACTGGAATTCCATGGCAGTTTATATTTTAAAGTGTATTTTCACATGGCATTATTATTTTTACTGTTGATTTCACATATAAAAGTAGCATTTCAAACAACTATTTATTGACACTACTTTAAAAATGTTTAAAACTTTGAACATTTTAAAACTAGATTTTGTCTAAAGGAAGAGGAGCTGATTTATTTAATTTTATCTATAATTTCTGTTGCTATTTCCTACATTAAAAATTTTTCAGCAAAATCCAGAAGAGTGAGTAACCATGGCAAGAGAAGTATCTTCTTTACATTTAAGTTTAAATTTTGAGTCTTTTAGATCCCAATGAGTAAAATAGATGAATTTTTCTCCTTATGGAGGCAATCATTGTAGTATGAAGACAAAAGAGAAGAAGGGAAGATGATACATTCTGCCATCCAAAAGGGGATGTAAGTATGTGGTGGGAAACTAATCTTTAAGCATAGATTTTAATGTGATTCCTTAAAAAAAAAATAGTGAGACTAGCTGAGAAAAGATTGAAGATCTTAGCGTAAAATTACAGTAACCCTTTTTAATGCTGGTGTACTTTTCAGTCAGAAAGGTTCCACAAATATCTTTCACACCTCATTTATATCTCTTACTTAAAAATGGTCAAAATTCTCATTTAAGATTGAAATTTGACAGGAAAGTCTTTAGGCTAAGTTCCTGGACTGTTTTTCGTTAGATTACTAGCACTGATTCTCAGACTCTAAATGCTTGGATTTGGTTGAAGTGTTTTATTGCAATCAGATATTAACCATTAGACAGATACCTTGCTTACAAACAATGATTTCCTGAGGCATTTTGGCAGCTGGGGGTGTACATATAAATTTTGAAAGAAATTAATAGAATTAAGTTACTTGCTAAAGTAATTGAAATGTAGTATTTTGATTTTAAAAAGTTAATTGTCCTGCGAAAAGTGACATATTTACAGATCTTTACCCACCCAAAAATAATTAATTGTTGCCTCACTAATCGTAATGAGCTTGTAAGTAGCTGATGACATAGAGACGTAATAAGTAAGATTTTACAGGAAAATTGTTGTTGGGCACTGGAACAGGCTCCCAGGTCACAGCACCAGCCTCACAGAGTTCAAGAAGCGTTTGGACAATGCTCTCAGGTACATGCTGTAACTCTTGGGGATGGTGTTGTGCAGGGCCAGGAGCTGGATTTGATGATCCCTGTGGGCCCCTTCCAACTCAGCTTACTTGGTGATTGTGTGATCTTGTGAAGGCAGCATCCTTTATATGGGGTCTGCATGGACACTTTTTGTCAGCAGGGGACATTTGATGAGCAATGTCTCCTGGTCCTTATCTCAAACCATGAACCATTTGTTATATTTTTTTCTTCCCTGTCCAGTTGGGGAGGGGAGTGAGACAGAGGCTTTGGGGAGTGCCTGGACAGTACAGCATCTGTGATGTGCCATGGAATAGTTCACCAAGGAGTATAATTTTGAGCTTTTTTGGAGTGTTTATTCTGTTATTTTTTATTTCCCCTGCAATTTTATGACTTAAAGAAGGAAGCTTACCTCTGCATACAAAACCACAGCTACTCTGGGTATACCTATTTATTCCAAGTCAGTGTTAGGCCAGGTAATTTCCACAGCACTTAATTTCTTTCAGCTCGTTTGTCACTATTCTCAAATTAGATTGATTCTTCTTTTAGAAAGCAAAGCTTTTTAACATTGCAGATCTCATCCCCTGAGTTAAAGCTCAAATGTTTTCTACAAATCAAAATGCCTTGGTAGGTTTTGTCCCTATAGAGAATTAGTGTGCTCCAAGAGTAGCACTCCAGACAAGTAATTTACTTATATAAACCTTATAAATAAAGAAAAAATACAGGAAAATAGCTTAAAAAAACCCTACAACATGTCTTCCTTTACAGCACCCTGGTTGGTTTATCTTATTTCTTGCAGGAGGTCTACAAGCTGTTGCAGTTGGCTATCTGTGAAAGGTCCTCAAGCTGTTTGCAAAAAAATTAGGTAAGCAAAATTACAGCTTTATTCCTCCCGTTCTCAGTGGAAGAGGTACAAGTTAAAATGCTTCCACAGATGTACTTAACCACCCCTGCATATTTTTAAAATACTTTTTGGTGGGTTTAGCTATTTTAAGTGATCTTCCTCATAACAGAAAAAAGTTGTGATTTGGATTCACCTAGCTATCCATTAAGTCATTCATAAATGTGTTTCCAGAAAAAGTAACAAAAAATTTATTAAGAATAAACAAAATACCCCTAAGTATGCAGTTCTAATAGCAATCAGAATTATTTCATACTGCTGCTATTTGGTCAGTGTCAAATATACATCTTGATCCCATACAGTAAAAGAGGAGGCATTTTTGTTTAATTCCAATTTAAGTACATGAAAGAAAAGACAAAAGTTTAGGGGAAAGAAGGTATAAATCATTAAAATTATTTGGATAATGAGGGACTGGAACAAAAATAATTTGATCAAAGCCTACATTGCATATACAGACTAGGTTGGCAGTAGTAAGTACAGATATACTAAAGTATAGATATACTAAGTATAGATATACTAAAGATGCACCTGTGATAATCTTTGACAGATTCATTGAAATCTGCTCTGTTGAGTGATTTGAAAAAAAACCTATAAACTAGATTAATAGCAAGCTGACAGACTTAAATTTAAGATAGTCATTAATACGGAATCACATCTAAATAGGATGCTTCAAGCAGAGTTCTGAGTTCAATAGTTAAGAAGTATCTAGGAAAAATATTTTTGATGTAATCCTACTTTTTAATAGTATTTTGAATATCAGACCCCTAAAGACCTACAAAAAACTGACATATCAGCTGTAAAAAATGTGTAAGAAGGACAAAAAATTATCTTACCATAAGTTAATGTAATTGATAGTTGATAACAAATCAATTAATGCAGTAAAATAACCCTACATTGGATATGAATATGGTCTTAAAATACCTTTTGCTTCTTAAAGAACCCTGTAATATGTCAACCATTGTATGGAGGGAGGATCCAACTAATTTTCATATTACATGTGTCACAGATTTTAAGTACCGAACAATGAAAATAAAATTAAATGAAATATTAATATAGTAACACCTTAATTGCTCCATATATTCCCAAGAAATATGAGAACTTTTCTAGAGCTTCACTGTCACAAAATATACTTTACTAAGCTCAGTACCAGTTGGAGAAATGCAATATCTTATGATATGAGCTCTTCATATTGTGTGACCCAGTGCAATATTGTAGCTTTAAATTTTTAATGAAAATCATGGCTTGGATATAGAAGAACAGATAGTGATGCATGATATTTTAAAAATGACAACAAATAAACAAACAAACAAACAAACAATAAAAAACCAAAAAGGAAACCCCACAACAAAAAAACAAACATACCCCCTAAAGAAGGTTATTACACACTGACCATGTTCACCATGCATGTAGTAACATTACTTTGCAGTTGTTCGTTTTCTTGACTGTTAGATATTCAGATTTGTTCAAGGTAGAGAAATACTGTCAATTAATTTAACAGATTTAGTATTGTAAGTAATTCTGTAGAATTGGTTTTTTAATTTGCAATGCCATAGAAAAGATGTCAATCCTTTCTGCATTTTTAAATTGCTGAAGATTTGTTGCTGATATGTTAGGAAAGTGCTAATTTTTAACTAATAGAGAAATAAAAAAGTTTATTTTTTTAATCTTTAATGGTTTACTAAGTTTGTATATCAGTGTCATTGGCTATAAAACGTTAGCCATATATTGGGCCATATGCACTGTATCACTCTTAGTTCCCATCTAACTTTCAAGTTAGTTGCTGTTAGATTGAAATCTTGCCTTTACCACTCCAGTCATGCATTTATGAAGTCTGTGGAGAGAAATCATAAGGGCAGAGTTACACCTCCAGAATCCTGACATTTTTCAGACTGAGACAAAATTAAGATTTGGATAAAACTTTTTGATAGAAATACAGAAAAAAAATAAAGTACCTATTAGCTTCAGATACCTAAATGTTACAGCTATTTTTCCTGTAGAGTAGAATGATAGCTGATTTGCAGTTTGACTATCTTCTGTTCAGTATTTCAGCATTAATAATATTTATGTGTTTAGGAACCAGGCTAAATGTTCAGACTATAAAAAAGAACTTTGTGATTTTTCTTGTGTTTTTTTTTTTTTTTTGGTTGGTTGGTTCATTGATTGGTTTGGTTTTAGTGCTTTGGGGGTTTTTGTGTTTTTTCTTGAAGGGGGGGTGTTTGGTGTTTTTTTTTTAGTTTTGTTTGTTTGTTTGTTTGTTTTTTGGTTTTTTGTTTGTTTGTTGTGTTGTTGTTATTGTTTTGGGATTTTTTTCATTTTTATGGATTTAGATGACCAAAGATCATTCTGAGCAGACTGAACTAATTTGCCAAGTGACTCAGAGATGATCACAGCTACATTAACTGCATTAAGTGACAGTATTTTGAGTGGTTTTTCATATTTTCTCCTGATCAACCTGATGGACAACCCAACTCAAAATTCTAGGAACATGTCTCAGAGATCAAGTATTCAACAAGTACACTGTATAATGGTCACCATGTTTTCCAAAGTTAAGAAAACCTCACAGTCAGAGAGGTTTTAGATTGGCTTCATCAAGGGACTTCCATTACCAAGTCAATATCTATTACTTTTGTACTAATTTGTTTTCAGTCTTCCCTTCTCCCAAGTTCCATTTGCCTTTTATTTCTACATATTTCCCCAGACACCTTTCTGTTGCTGATACAGCAATACATCGGCAACAGAGTGAATAAAATATAGATTAATCTCTTAAAAAAGTGAATTCTTCATACTACCCATTAAGTCAGAAGAAGAAAACCAGTATGGAACACAAGCACTTGAACTGAAAAGGCTTGTGTTAGAAGGCATTAATCCAATCAGCCTTCAGCAAAACACAGGAGGTAGTAGTAGGATTAACTGTGCTTGACAGGGAGTTGGCTGATGTGTTCTGAGGCTGCTCTTGGCCATCTTTGAAAGATCATTCAAGTGTGAGACATGCCTGAGAACTGGGTATGTTGGGTTTGCGTCCAAGGCTCTTTTAGTGGAGGGTGGGGGAGCCAGTAGAGGTGGCTTCTGTGCCAGAAGCTTCCTCTGAGTCCAAAAGATCCAATGCCAGACAGCAAATGTAGTGTGAAGAGGAAGGAGCAGCAGAGACAAAGATGAACTGACCCACAGTCTCCATTCCTCATCCCCCTATCCCACTTAGGGATAAGAGGTAGAGAAGGCACGGAGTGCATCTGAACCCAGGGCATCAAGATGTTTTAAGACTTGTCTTTCCTTTTCATTATCCTAATCTGACTTTCAAATGGCAATAAATTAAATTAATATCCCCCAAGTTGAGCCTGTTTTGCCCTTTACAGCAACTGGAGAGTGATCTCTCCCTAACCTTATCTTGATCCAGGAATCTTTCATTATACTTTCTCTTCCCGGTCCAGCTGAGAAAGGGGAATGTTAGACTGGCTTAGTAGACACCTAGTGGCCAGTCAATGTTAACCACAACTTTGTGGAATGAAAGTTTTATCTTTTATATCTTCAAGAAGGGCAAGAAGACCCATGAGAAATACAGATCAATCAGCCTCACCTCAGTCCCTGTGAACCTGATGTAGCAGCTAATCCTGGAAAAAATCTCCATGCTGGTGAAGGAGAAAAAGATGATAGTAGTCAGCATGGATCCAAAAAGAGTCGTGTTTCACCAAGCTGGTAACATACAATGAATAAATTGGCTTGGTAGATGAGGGATGTCTACCTTGATTTCAGTAAAGCTTTCAGGACTGCATTTCATAGAGAAAATTATAAAGGATGGGTTGGATGAGCAAACAAGTGAGGTGTATTACAAACTGGCTGAATGGCTGCATCCAGAGGGTGAGGTTCAGTGATATGAAGTCTAGTTGGAGGCCAGTAACTATCAGCATACCTCAGAGTTAAACACTGGGTCCAATCCCATTCAAAAGACCTTTGTTAATGGTCTGGATAATGAACCAGAGTGTAACCTGATCAAGTTTCCTGAAGACAAAAAGCTGTGATTAGCGGCTGATACACTAGAGGGTCATGCTACCCTCCAGAGGCAGGTTGGAGAAATGAGCTGGCAGGAACCTCGTGAAGTTATTGTGCATGGGAAGCTAAGTCCTGCTCTTATGGAGGAAAAAACCACTATGCACCAATATATGCTGGGGACAGATCGGCTGGAAAGCAGCTTTTTAGTAAAGGATAGGGAGATTCTAGTGAGCACAAAGTTGAACCCAGGCTAGCAGGGTGCCCTTGCTTCAAAGGTGTCAAATGGCGCACTGAGCTGCATTAAGAAGAGCGTTGCAGGAGACAATCCTTCCCCTCTGCTCAGCACTAGTAAGCACCTGGAGTGCCGTGCTCAGTTCTGAGCTCCCCAGAACAAGAGACACATGGCCATGCTGGAGTCCAGCAAAAGGCCACTAAGATGATGAAGGGCCTGAAGCATCTAATGAAGAGAGGCTGTGAGAGCTGGAACCATTTAGTCTGGAGAAGAGAAGGCTCAGGGTAGATCACATCAATGGACCCAAGTCCCTAATGGGAGGAAGTAAAGAAGATGGATCGAAGCTCTTTTCAGTGGCGCCCAGTGACAAGGCAGGAAGCAATGGGTTCAAACTGAAACACAGGAGGTTCCATTTGAACATCAGGAGACACTCTTTTAGCATGAGAGTTACTGAGCACTGGAACATGTTTCCAGAGAGGCTTTAGAGTCTTCTGTGGCTGCTATAAAATTGAAGGGACTTAATTACATTCAGTCAAATTACTAATTTCTACTTCTTTGGATTAGCTCATATATTTGAAGGAAAGTATTTAAGGGCAAAGTACAAATGAATGTATAACCTTCAACAGTAATTATAGCTGTTTTTCCTAGACTTTTGCATAAAACATCTTAGATAGTTTCTTTACCTCAAAATAGGTAATTTACTTTCATTGTTTTAAGCTTATTATTTACTTTCTGTTCAACCTTTCTAGAAAGTACTTTCAGCTCTTATCTTGCTGATTTATTAGAGGTTTGCTTTAGAGGCTTGCAGCAAACCTTGACAGAACATTCAATTTAAGCTCACTTGAACCCTGTCAAACTTCCATGGCTTTTGATATTTCATCATTGTCAATGAATATGTGATTTATTTCAGAAAAGTTGTTTTGGTGCATTAGAAATTTTAAAAGCTTTTTTTCAAAAAATATTTTCTTTTGATACTTGGAAATGAAGGATTGAGCTCAATAAAATGTAGTCAAAACAAGTAGAAAGTGACTTTTCTGTGATTTAAAAAAATTTAAAAATCAACAAAACCTGCAAATTAATACAAAAGAAAAGAAAATAGAACAAAACCTAATAATAATTTTTTAAATCAACCAAATTTAGTAGGTAAAATAGTTACTGAATAGCATATTTTGTGGCCATTCACCACATTTATCCTCAGTGTCAAGCGAGTTAAAAATGTGCTATTCAGATTAGTGGTTAGGGTATTTTGGTGGTTTGGGAAGCCCTTTCATTCTAACCTTTCATTCTCCTAGGCATGTCCTTTGATTATATTTACAAAGGGGTTAAATTAATTCTACAGTTGTTGGACATTGCTGAAGGTAATACATTGTAATAGCTTTTCAACCAGCTTTCTAAAATAATTATTACCTCTCTCTTGTTTTCTTTTCTAAATTGTCCTGGTAATTCCTTGTTATGAAGTCTCATTCCTGTTTTAATTTTAATTTTTCATTTGGAGTCTTTCATCTAACGGCAAAAAGAACAACTTTTATTCCTCTATAAAGGATTTTGACCGTTATTTTTCTGTCTTGTCGTCTAAGGATAAAGACTACTCCTTCTGTAACAGCTCAACACTTCAAGGTGCAGTTAAGGACTATTTTGTAAATGATTCACAAATTAAAGACTCTGCTAGAAGTCTTTGACATGATAAGATATAACAGGTATAATAGAGATATTATGGGCAATCATGTCAGTTAACAGCAGTGCTCCACTGGGATTCCACTGGGTAAAAAACCCAGAGTGAATCAAATGAAATCATATATTTGATAAGGAGCAAATAAAATAAGTAGAACTCATTTCTAGCTTCACAGGGAGGATATGCTTGTCCTGATATCCTACAACTAAATAAAAAATACCTGAAATTCCATCATATAACTTTGTAATTTCTGCTCAATGTGTGAATAGGTTTCGGGACTGGCTATGCAAAATCTCTCTGTAAAGAGTAACTGCAGATAGTAATGAATACTCTGGAAAATCTGTGTCCCAAATTCTCTATTTATAAAACTGGACTTTTGCCCTTCATTAATCAGTACACCCTGAAGTGAATTTTTTCCTCCATGAAGAAGAGAGCAAACAGACAAAACTAAACCTTCCTTCTCATATGTAACTGAAATGTACAGCTCTTTTCCACAGGGATGAGCAGCTTTTACTGAAGGACATAAGCACTGGCTCTTTAGAATGACTTAGGCCATAAAACTGTTCTCTGCAACCTAGCTTAGGAAATACCAGTCAGTGTGTAAGCAGCACCTTTCTGCTTGCTTTCGTCACTCGCCACTGCGTACTCAGCACATTCCAACAAAGTGCTCACATGTGCAGCTGGCCTTTGAGGTGTTAAGTATTTGAACAATCTTCTAAGATATTGATATTTGACACACACAAAAATGCCTCCTTCTACATATGTATGCAGAGGCTTGTGTTTATATACACATTCATCACGATACAGTCAATAATGCTTGTCTCAGATATGTGGGAATTTTGAAAGCAATGTGTTTTCTTTGTGGCAGGGAGGAGTAAAAGAGGCTGAGGAGGAAGGGAAAAGAGGTGCTTGAAAAAAAGGTTTTTCAACATATGTTAGTCACATTAAATAGTTGATTTTATAAGCTCCCAGCAGCAACCAAGAATTTTATCACCTGCTGACAGTATTTGTAAGCACATATGAAGAGTGAGGATATTGAAGGATGGCTTCTAGAAAACAAATATTTTTGAATTCTAAAATTTTCCCAAAGCTTTTTGCTGTTTCATGGATCCAGGCTCTTTTCAGTGGTGCCCAGAAACACAACTTCTTTTTATTCTACAGAAAGAGTTTTCTGTTCCCAGAAAAGAAAAATTCAGAGTTTTTCTCATAACACCGATCTCATGTAGCCCATGGAGGAACATGGGGATGCTGAGATCCACCACAGGAGCCCTGTGCTGGAGGTGGATACCTGAGAGGAGGCTGTGACCCCATGGGAGGCCTGTCTGGAGCAGGGTCCTGGCAGGGACCTGCAGACCCATGGAGAGAGGAGCCCATACCCCAGATCAGGTTTCCTGGTAGGACTTGTGACCCCTTGGAGATCCACACTGGAACAGCCTGTCCTTGAAGGACTGCACCTTCTAAAAACCGCCCCACACTGCAGCCATTTGTGGAGAACTGTTGCCCATGGGATGGATTCATGTTGGAGAAGTTCATGGAGAACTGTCTCACATGGGAGGGGCCCCATGTTGGAGCAGGGGAAGGACCCTGTCCCTGAGCAGCAGCAGAAATTACTTGTGTTGAGCAGGCCATAACCTTCATTCCCTCTCTCCCTGTGCTGCTGGGGAAGGAGGTAGAGCTGTGAAAAAGGAATAGGTGAGGGCAAGGTGTTTTTAAGGTCTTATTTTACTTCTCATTATCCTGCTCTGGTTTTGATAGTTATAAATTCAGTTAATAACCCCAATTTAAGCCTGTTTTGCCTATGATGGTATTTGGTGAAGGATGTCTCCTGGTCCTTTTCTCAACTTGTGAACCCTTTATTATATTTTCTCCCCCCATAGTGGTTGAGCTGCCTTGGTATATGTCAGGTATCCAGCCAGGGTCAATGCTCTACAGAAGTGAAAGGATTCCAGGACTTCTGGAGATGAATTCTACTGAAATACCTATAAATGAAATCTGGTTAGTATTTTGCCATTTGTATTCTGAAAGAAGGCATCCTGCAACTCTTAACATTTTCCCTGGGAGGGAAAACCCAACAACTGTAGTGATCATTAATTAAACATCACAAATTAAATAAATCCAATAACTGATTACTTCATATAGTTAATTATATAGCTTAAAGAAGTCATTTAAACAAAAATAAGGTGAGCATTTAAGCTTGTGAAAAGTGGAAGAACCAGGATATTGCAGGACTAAGAACTGCGACTACAATGCTTTTCTGCAGGGACATAATTACTGAACCCCAGAATATTATCTCCAAGCATCAAATATTTGAGTCCTCTTTTGCTATATAAAATGTCCCGCTGTGGAGTGACAGAAGAGATGACTTGAAGAGGAACTCATTTTCCACCAATACTGTGTATTATGAGGATCTGTACTAAAACAGGTGAGATATTATCAAAGACTGACTCTAGTTCTGTACAGTTTTCACAGTGCTGGACTTCCCTAACAACTTTGTCAGAATAGATTATGGGTTTTTTTTGTACTCTTAAAATTAATATTTATCAGTAAATAAAGTGATTAACATTTTTCCCTAGTCTATTAGAAGAAATAATTTCTGAAATGCACCAGCCCTATTTTTAATCTTCTTTAATTCCTAAGAATTTACTTAGATGAAAATAGATCTGTTTCCAGTAGTCTATAACTTCAATGTACAAAATATTTAATCCTGAATGTTAGGTGTGGGTAAGTATTTTTGCATAGATATATTTAGCTATTTTAAAAAATCTGTATTGTAACCTTCCATAGCTGTGAAAAACTCATTAAATAAATAAATAAATTTACTTCTGGAGTAAATGAGGCTTCACTGTAAAGCCTTTTCATATGGTCCTATATGCTCTAGTATGTTAAGAAGCAAAACAAAAACAAAGCTGTTGTATATTTCTCAGTATTCCAATCCAATAGCAATGAGTCCTTCTGCTTTTTCCATTTTTTTTCTAATGTGCATCCTAACATCACAAAGCAAGAAGGTTCTTTGGGATTAAACCTTTCAAATAATACACACAGATGTTCAAATTGCCTCCTACGATAACATCAGGTTGCATATGCTACAAAATACTAATTACAGCCCAGAGGAATAATTCTTTAAAAATTGACCTCATAAATTTTTCTTAAGGGCTTGAAACTAACAATCCTTTGTAGTTTATGATTAACTGTATGCATAAATGAATAGTAATAAAATGGTTACATATTTTCTGAGGCCTACTAAAATTGTCATCTGAAGAATAATGCATTATTCCTCACTTCTAATCAGAAAACACAGGGAAACTTAGGATAAAAAGTTTTACTGCAGTATGTACATTTTAAAGGAATAACATGTATTGTCTAGAATTCTTCTACAATGCACATGAAAAATTTTTGAGATTTTTTTTATTCCTTTTGGAATAAATATATATTAGCAGAAAGAAAATTATATGACCATTATATTAAAATTTTAAATACTTTCTTTTGAAATTCCTGGTTTTGAGAGAAATGCAGATTCACAGCAATACATTTTGTTATAGCACTTAGAGTTTAAAAAAAAAATCCCAAACATGAAGTAAAACCATTCTGGTACCAAACTTTTTTTTTCCTAAGAGACTGAAAGATGTCATTTCTGGAATCAAGAGAAAATTCTGCTAAGGAAAATGTCCACTTTCTGCACTGCAAAACTTACAAGAAGCGATGATGTTATACAGAAAACAGAAAGTTGATTTAACTAAATTCACAAAGCCCAAAGAAGAATCCTCGTGAAAGCTGTTCTTGAATCATAGCTGGCCACTTTTGAAAAGAGGTGTTTTTTCTAAATTACTCTATGAATCAACAAGAGTTATTTTCAGCAATAGGAAAAGTTAACTTTTATTATACTTAACTAATAAAATAAAATTGCATTTTATAGTTTTGAATAGATTCTAATAATTTTTAGTTTATTGATTTTTATTTAAAATATTTATTATATTAAATAAGGGATATGTAAAGGTGCTAAATGAACTTCAAGATGGACAGGCAAATTTGCAAAGTAACATTTTCTATTGTATCTATTGGCAATGTAATAATGTGACTATTCTAACAAGTAAAATAGTGACAGAAAGATCTATTTAAATATGAAAATAATTTTAAACATCATTCTAGAGCAACATTCTGACACCATAGACATCCAGACCATGCACAGTTGGGTTCTATATGTTTTGTAAGAATGAGCAAAAATTTCCCAGTATGTAAGTGTTTGTGAAAATAAAATCAGGTAATATTAGAAGAATGACTGCTTTATTGCACTTGCTAAACTTAAATATGTCAAATTCAGTCATGCAAGTGTGATTGTCAAAGTGCTGCATCTCTACTTAGAGATATAATTTCTAGACTCTAATAAATTTGTGCCATTTAAATTTTTGTTTTAGTTATGCCAAATGTCATGAGAAAAAAAATCACTTTGTTTTTCCAGTTCCATTTTGATTACTTCTTGTCTGACCTCAAAGTCCCTGAAATTCACAAATGTACAGTCAGGCCAAGTTTGGTGACACAATTTTAAAACAAGAGATGTCACAATAAATTAAGGAATGCAAAAGTAAGTTATAACAGTATGTGTATATAAGAGAAAAGAATCTAAATGTAGATACTGTGGTTTCAAAAATTCTGAGGAGAAAGAAGACCTTTAAATCTTAACATCCCAAACAAACAACTCAGATCTTAATACAATTGTTAACATAGCTGTGGGATGTCATCCAGGTATTGAGACTCATTTTCCCTACCATTCAGTTTCTTATAATTTGAAGTAGGGGGTAATACTCTTTTCACCTTTAACCATTTGATAATTGTCTTCTCTTTTCTTTCCTTACATTAGCTTGATATAATTTGTCTAGTGAGCTAATTTATTGAGGAGTACTCAGGCATACAGCAGTGAGGGAGAAGGAGGGAAATGGAGAGAGACATTATTAAGAATGCTCATGTTAAGTTCCTGCTTTGTTCAAATGATAAAAATGGGCTTGTTTGGAAACTTTTCTTCTAACTCAGGCGTATAACTTAGGCATCTGGAATTATATGGTATAAATATTCATGAATATATTCATCATGTAAATATGTCATCCTGCACATTTGTATTTTTGGAGTAAATTATTTATAAACATTAAAGAAAACAAAATGGGTAATGTATTACACTAACAGAAGTCTCAAAAAACACCCTGAGTTTTGTAACTTAGAGTTACTGTATGCCCACTCATGAAAATGGTAACAGATCAGTGGCTTGATCAAGGGGTAAAAATACAGCAAAAAAACACCTCAACTGTCTCTTCAAGAAGGAATGGAAATCAGAGTAAAGAAATACACTAAAGAAAGATACTAAATACTAAATATATATCAAGAAATATACTAAAGTGTAGAATGGTGGTAAGAATAAACGCTTTTCTTTCTTCCTTTTTCTTGGACTCAAATAGAAAAAAACCCTGTTCCTTTTAGTGCTTGCTGGCACATGAAAGAGCTCTATTTTGGCTTGTATTTTAGAGGAAAGGGAATTGTCACTCTTTGTGTGTTCAACTGCTCTATTTCACTAAAATTGTGTAGTTCAACCAGTTTTGGCAAGTGCCAATTTCTATGCACATAGGAAAATTTTCCTACGATAAAACTTGAGAGAAATGTACTTTTTCTTGCTCTTGTCTTTCCTGTACTCCTCACACATATTTTCAGTGAATCTTTTGCTACTACCTCTTTCTTATCTTATAATTTTTTTAATATATGCAAGAAAACTTTTTACAGTGAAATAAGAACTTTGTGTTTCAGATTAAAACATCAAAGAAGATATGCTGATAAACATCTTTCTTTCCTCCAGGAAATTAGCTTTTATACTTGACCTAGCAACAGGACACCAAATTAATTGTTTTCCACAAGAGCTATTACTCAAAATTGTGACAATTTCCCATAATGCGGTACCACAGTAATTGAATATTGCCATTCACTTTGAATACAATTTTAGTCACAGAGCAAAATTAAATGCTGCAGACAGAAAAGTGTGTAAGCTTTTGAAGAAGATCCATGCACTAATTGCTAGGCTATGATGGCATTTCCATTTATTATAGGCTGCTCAACCATTAATTGTGTATAGTGATACAGATCACTGGTTTTTCTCATTGAACAAGTTACAAAGGTTAACTGAACCTGAGTTTAAAAAAAAATCAAGAAAAATTAATATGATACACAATAATATGATTTTAAGTCATTGAAAAACTCTACTTTTAATAGAAAAAAACAAAATTACTAAGAATATAATAATATATTCTCTATAATTGGTTCAATTTTGTAAAATAAAGGTTTAGTCTATCAGGCCACAACAGGGAATAAATAAAGCTGATCCTTTGTATCTGATATACTTAAAAGTTTTGGTGATAAAAAGGATTTCTTTCATAATTTAGTGCTCAGAATGAAGCTGCAGCTAGTCTTAAGATTTCTTTTAGTGAACTACTGGACTCAAATGTACTACCTTGCTATGTGGAATATATTTTCCTGGTTAATATTTGTTATTAAACATAATAGCATAATAAAATCCTATCCAGCTCCTGAATTTCAGATACTTGAGCTACCCCAATACATTAGTACACTGTGAAATATTGGGCATCCTGTGATAGGCACAGCATTCTAGTGTTAAGAATGATTAGAGATAGCTTCTTTTCATATAATTTAATCTGTTTAATATGGGACAACTTTTAATGTCAATATATGCCAATGTTTAAAACTCATGATGTAGTCTATTTGTCAGAGTGAAACAAAATTTTGAAAGCATAAGCATTGATTTTATTTATGAATAGTTGAGTGAATACAACTTCAAGGAAATCAAATTTCATAAGTGACCAGAAGCACTGGAATATTACTCTTTCACACAATGCACTTATATAGACCTTTTTATATTCTGAAATATGAATTTCAGAAGCTTCTTAAAACACCATATATATTGAATATATTTTATTCTGAAAGAAAATATGTTCATTTTTTTAAAATCTCCAAGGTGATCATGTATCTTCAAACCTATTGATTTTAAAGAAATGCACACATCTACAGTATTCATAAATACAGAGATGCAAAACTGAAAATAAATTATGTGCTGAAGTGAACATCTGTATCTGAAATTTAGACCAAAAGTAATAATGTGAAGACAAACATGACTGAAACATTAGAAAGATTTCAATACATATTTCAGTTTCAGTCCCAGGTTTGCAAATATTTCTTTAATCCCTTGACTCTATAAGCTTTGCATTTCGTTCCCATATTTATATAAACCAGCATCATACTGTCAAGACTATTTTTTTAAAAAATATTTTAATAGCAAACATGTTTGGATTTTAATATGTGATATGTGCCTAAATCCTTTATATTTCATCATTTTCCCTGTTATCCACAATAGCCTACCATATTGAACCTGTCTCTTGAATCCACTGACCTGAGCCGTTGTGTCTCTGCCCCCTTGTCACTGAAGCTGCTCTCTGCTCACCTTCATTTCAGTCCTAAGGGTTGTAATTTGAAAGCTCCTTGTAAAGCCTGCAGTGTACAACTGTATACCAGCTCATTCCACCAACCAAAGCAAAAATCACAGAATGCCAGAAGCCATGGCTACAAACACTGATCTCAGGAAAATCACAAAACTCAGGAATCTGGTGACAGCTGCTGTGACAAGTTCATCCTGCTTGATGAGGAAGTTCTTTTCACCTTTTTTTTTTTAGTGCTACTTACACATAGAGAGTTTTGAGTCTGTTATATACAGTATCTGTCATGAACTTTTGTGTGATAGGAATAAAATTAATTCTTATCGCCCTATAAATAGTACTGTGGTTGATATTCAAACCTAATGTGTTCTTCACCAGTTGATTATGGGCTGTTTCATGTCTAGTGGTCACTTGTAGAAGATACCTGGTTGATACTTTAGCCCTGCCTATCCTAGCAACCTTAAATCCTAGATTACTTGCTTGCTGAGCAAAGTATTTTGAAGATGTTGCCCATTACAGCAAGACTTTAAAAAGGAGGCTGTTAACTACATAAAATTTATCATCACAGAAATGTCAGGTACTAAGCATGTGAAGAAATGGGTGTACATCTGGCAACTTGTATTCAAAAAAGGAATAAAATCTATTTTCTAATTCAATTTTGTATGACATATTATCATCTCTTACTGTAAACAGGCCTATGATTTGCAGCAGGTCAGATTACTAAATCATAAAAAATCTTCAGGTTTTATCAAATAAGCTATAAAACACATATATTTAGACATACCCATGTGAGGAATCTATTTTCAGTGAGGAAAAAATAAAATAAAAAATAAAGCCAAGAAAATAACTGACTGCAATCTGTAGGCACATGACATTTATGTGCCTACATGAATGTTATGTGCATAACATAAACATATCAGTTTGTTCCTAACCCCACTGAAGTAATTTTACTTCATAACCTTGAAAGTATGCTTTGTGTGTTGTCATACAGTGAAGCCACTTTACTGTTACAAAAAAAGGAAGATCTTGTAGAGACCTTTGCAACTCTTGTTGAGTTATTTTGCCTTTTCTATGTGCAATTTTTTTTTCATTTTTGTTACACTGTTCCACAGGGTCTACTTTTGTCAGATCAAGTATTTCTATAGAAATGAATGGGAAGGGGAGGGGGAAGAGTTGTGTTTTGGTTTCACACAAATGCTTCATATTTGCATAAAATAAAACCATTCCAGCATTTAGCCCCAGTGAAATCAAAGAAGGATATCCAGATAAGTTCAGCATGAATAATATTTCACTCAAAAATCTTTAGCAATAATGGAATTATAGAATAATTCAGTTGAAAGGGAGCTGTATTTGGAAGAGAATTCAGGACATCTTTTTTTCCAACACCTACCATAAAGTAGGACCAAGTTTGAGATAACACAAGATTGCTCAGTACTTGATCCAGTTGGCTCTCAAACATCCCCCAAGGATGGAGACTGCAGAATCTCTTTGAGCAGTATGGTTATCTGCTTGCTCGTTCTCTTGAGGACAGTGTTTTTCCTTATATCCAGCTGGACCGTTTCCTTGTTTCAATTTCTGCAAATTTCTCACATTCTCTTGTCACCACTGCGAAGGAGCCTGGTTCTGTCTTTTGGGTGGCCCTTCTACAGGGGCTGTCAGGTTTCTGTAGGGATCCCTCAAAGCTTTCTCTTTTCCAGCTAAACAATTCCGTCTTGCTCAGATTCTCCTGAAAACCTTCTACTGCATTCACCCAGTCTATCAATGTCATTATTGACTGGGGTGCCCAAAAACTGGGCACAGGACTTTAGATGCAGGCTAGGGTTCTATGAGGAAAGGAGTAATCACTCCTCTTAACCTCCTGGCTGGGTTCCTAGTGACAGCCCAGGACCCTTCTGACTTTGATGCCAGAGCACACCAGGTCCTTCCAACAGAGCTGCTGCCCAGTCAGTCAGGCCCCAGCTTGTGACATTGCAAGGGGAATTCTGCTTACCCAGCAGCAGGATTTAGTATCAGTCTGTGTAAATTTCATGAGCTTACTTACTGGCAGCCCATTCTTTCAGGGGCTCTAGGGTTCCCTACAAGGCAGCCTTGCCATAGAGAGTATTAACTGATTCCCCTCCTTCTCTTTACCCCTTGCCTGCCAATTTGGTGTCATCTGGAAATGATGGGTACACATTGTTACGTTTTCCATATAGTTGATAAAGACAGATGCCTCCAGGTTTTCGACCACTAGGTAGAAGAAGACTTATTATTAACTATTTTCCTCCAAGACAGGTCCTCCAAGCTATGTTTTATCTGTTCAGCTGTCTGCTCATCCAGACCATAATTTTCTAACTTGGATACAAAATTATCCATCATATAAGAATAATAACTTCTTTAAGCTAACTACATATCAACTGAGGCTAGCTAAAACTGCAGAAAAGATTAGCACAACATGGGACAGGGAAGGGATGCTAGGGAAAAAAAGATTAATTTCCTATATGAAAATCTTGAATTAAATTATCCTAACAACTACCTAAAATCAGACCTAATGGCTCCGAAGTGTTTCAGCTTATTAGTACAGTAATACATATTGTATTATTATTTATGGATATTTATTTTATTATTAAAACGTGGATTGTAATATATATATTAAAACTTAACATTTATCAGACCAAGGAAAGTGTTCATTTATGAGGTATAGAGTAGGATGGTCAATTTCCTGTGTTTCCTGTATCCCAGTGTCTATCTAAATCATACCAGGCTTTAGAGTTCTGCAGAAGATTATTTCGGAACCTGAAACAGTTTTTTTCCATTTTATTGGAAAGAACAGAATATAACTGTTACTGCTCTAAGATTAGTGGCATTCTAGCATCTCCTCTTTGTCCTGGTATTGGGTATACAACTGACACCATATTCATTAGATGCCAATTTTTTCTTCGCAGACATTTCATTACAAAAATCTCTTTGCTGAATGTTTATTACATATTTTGTGAATCTGTGTTATTCTTACAGGGTTATTTTTTGAAGGACGTGGCCTTTAAAGCGCCACTGCAAACACACAGAAATGTGAACTTTTGGAAACATAGTCTTAGATCAGTTTGCAGTACGATATGCAATTTGGGTTTATATACTTAGGGGTCTACTGAATCTCATTGTTACTTAGCATGCACTTACTTCCAGTTCTGAAATAAAGTGAGATGATCTGTGGCTGCAGAAAAACATCAGGGAAGCTTCACAGTTTTGCCATGCAACCCAAAGAAACTCAATGATTTTGACTGATTTTTATTTTGCATTTTTTACTTTTCTCTGAACTAGAAACTCAAAGTGACCCTTGAAGAAATAGTGGGACAGGAGGTGCCAACTGACATGGATCAGACCTGAAGAAAATATTCACACCAACATCTGTGAAAGAAAACTGTGAAGTTTCATATACAGCAGTCTACAGAATACATTGTCAGAGCACTGAAGTATCAATTTTTTTTTTTTGTAGACCACATTTACCATCTCTGTATCATCTTTGTACATTTCCTGTTATCTGCTGCAGAAAGTTAGGTCGACTCAGAGGATCCTTGATGTAGTTTTGAGAACACTCTTTTATGAAAAGGAAAAAAATTACATCTGATCAAGTTCACTCTACATCTTTTCATTAAAACTTGGGTAAAACCCAAGAATTGTGATATAGTTTTGAAATTCAGATGACATAATTGTGTTCACTAAACCCTTTCTCCAATATAGAAATATTGAAAAATCTTAATTAATTAATATATGGCATTATGGTATTTTCAAAAGATTGTTGGAAGGTTGCAATTGCACGTATCACATGTATAATATATTTCTTAAACAAGGACATTCTCTTACCCAAGCAAGTGTATTTACAGAGACTGCAGATAAAGCCAATAATAGTGGTGAGGTGTAGAGAAAGGCAAAGAAACTCTTTCACAGATTGAGTTCAGATGTAAGAACGAAAGGCTGTGAATGAGAAATGACAGAGCTTTGGTAATCAAAGAGCTACAGAAATCTTACCTGCAAAAAATCTTGTCATTTAAAAAAAATTTTGATTTCAAAAAATAAATTAATAAAAATCAAACATAAGTTTTGCCAAACAATAACTGAGATGATAGAAAAACAATTTAATTGCCTACTGTTTGATAATTACGAGCTTTAATTCATTGCAGAACAAAGGCTCCAGTGAGTAGTCTCTTACTTTTTGTCACTTGCTATTTGATTGGATCTCTTCAATAAAATTTTATTTAGAGAATTTGTGATTAAAAAAAAAGAAAGATTCTTGATTTGAGAATCATTCTGTATTCTGTAAGTGAATAAAGCAAAAAGTTTCCTGTTTAGCAGTAAATTGAGATTGTTTCCTTAGTAATAATCTATGCATTTTCTTTGTCATTATATTGATTCCATTTATTTATCAAAGTAGCAGAACATAGATCCACTTCAAAATGATAAATAAGTAAAAAATGAAGCTTTAATTGTTCCAGTGTTACTGTATTTCATACATGGCAAGAATGTGATGAGTTTCACCACAGGTGTTGTACCTTGTTGCAGACATTTACAATAAATATTTGTAACAATCTATTTTGTTCTTTCTCCTGTTTTACCAGCGTATATAAATATTTTCTTAACAAATACTACATGCAGAAACCAAGTAAGCTCACAATATGCTCTTGGCAATAGTCTGCAAGTTTAGAACACCTCTTCATGGGACTCAGACTTCTCATTAAAATTCAATTAGTTGGGTTTTTTTTCTAATTTTTTTGAATCAAATCAAAAAGGGGATTTTCATGTCAGAATCCTGAGCCCTAAAATGTTTATCTTTTAGAACAGTACACAGATTTGAGTACAGCCTTTAACAAGGACTGATCAAAGACTAGTGCCAAAGTTTGGACGTCGGAAACAAACAAGATAAATCCCAACACACTGTAAGACAAGCCATAGAAGCTTTCTTAATATAAGAAGTAATCATGTAAACATTTAGTTGTCTAAGTCTGCACTAGGAAGGCAATGTGAAACCGTGTTTAGATCTTTCTTCTACCCTTGTTTTAACCTTTCTGTTATGGGAAAGTTGCTACCATTTACTCATTATCATCAGAAGTTAAAGAGAAAGAGGGAGTTTCTCAAGGAATACTAGACATGTCTTGCTTTATTTCTGAAAGGATTATATCCATCACTTATAATTTGCAAATTGTTGACTTAAAAAGAATTGTAGGCCAATTTGTTGAGATAAATAAGCTTGAGAACAAAGATCATCTAAGTAACTGGATTTTTGGTCAGCAGCATGAGGACAACAGTATTCTAATCCATAGACTACTCTGCATTTTACTTTAAAACAGCATTAAATTAATTGAATACAGGTATTCAGAACTGGAATTATCATCATTATCTTCTCTTTCAGAGTAATTTTAAAAGAATTTGACAGTTATCATTGCATTTTTAATAGCTCCACCTCATTAGGCTACCCTGAACACTCATCACATCAAATGATTTAGAAAATAGAGAACTACTTGTTTCAAGAATTCAAGGAATATTTTACGTGAATAAAGCACTATGTTTGCTGAAGTGTCTGTCAGAAAAGCATAAAAGAGCCCCTAGGCTCTATGTCTATTTCTGTGAATAAGGCAATCACCATTTAAAAGTGCTAGTTCCTGCCTTGAGTCTACCAAGGACTGTAAAGAAAGAAAATCATTCAAGTTTGAAATCTACAAAGGTCACTAAATAAATTAAACCTAGGTTTTTCTCTTTGAGTAAACTAAGAGAGGAGCATTCAGATCACAGCTCTCTCCTAAAGCTAATGCTAATTTAGGTGAATTATCCCTGAGAGATTCAAAGAAAAGTGATTTCACAAACTTTAGAACTAATGGGATGCATTCTTAATGCTGATATAAATGGACCATCTTCCTGCTTCAGCTTTGTCCTTTTGCAATAGAAAGGTCCTTTTGTCACCTTTTGGTCTCATAATCCCAAATCATGCTGAACACTTAAACTATTCCATTAATTCTTCCTATCCTATAAAAAAACTAAAATTGCTGATTCTTAGTGTCCTTCAAACTCCTTACTAGAAAATTAAAAGGGAACTAGAATGATTTGCCATTTTAAATGCTGGGTGGTTTGTTGGTTTGGTTTTTTTTTTTTTTGTTTTTCTTTTGTGTGTGTGGGAGTTTTTGTTTTGTTTTGGTTGCTGTTGTTGTTGATTGGTTTGCTATATTTTTTACTTAAACTGTCTTACTGACAAAGTGGTAGATCTCCTTTAATTTTTTTCAATTAAAAACACAAATTCTCAAAAAGTATTGTTGACTGTTCAAAGTAAAAATTAAATAGATAAAACACTTTCTCTGCAAAATAAGAATTAATAAAAATTAGGAGATCTTGAAGTTACACTAATTCCTTGGTGAAAAAAAATTATCTGTGTAAAGAAAAGTATTTCCCCACTGGAATAACAGAAAAGTAGAGTCACATTCTGTATCAAACCTAGTTAAATTACCACTCATTTAACATATGGTTGATATAAACTGCAATTTTCCAACCTTCATAATTTCTCACAAAATCAGTGTTTTCTGAAAGTTTTATTCATTTATTTTATCGAGGGAAGTATGTTAGTACTTGCTTACCATTAAATTTATCCTAAATTTCTTTAAAGAAGGATAAGAGGGACAGATGGATTAAATGGAATGGATTTTTCATGAACCTGTGTAAAACTGGGAGAACATTCAAAAGAATATATATGGCCTGACATGCCACTACATAATCTAAGAAATTTTATTCAGAAATACAATGTCTGTATGGTAGGCTTTGTGATAATACAGGTTGTTCAAATACTTTAGTTCCCACATGAGAAGAACGGAGTGGAGTTCACAAAATTCTTAGCAACCAACCACAGAACTACGCACATTAAATATATGACATATATTTTTTCAGAGATAACATCTGAGAGTACTGTAGCCAATGATCTAGGGATTTTCTGAGCTTGAGGTTTCACAGCTGCTAAATGAGATATTGTCATTGATGAATTTATAATTATCTATGACAAGCAGTTCCCAGTTCAGAATATTTCCTTATTTTAAAATTTATTTCTAACCTAATTTCTGAAACTTCACTGAACTGAAAAGTTTTTTAACTAGTTCTGTACAGATTTTTTTTATTCACTTCCTTTGCCATAGTTTTATGCTCTCCTGGTATATCTTCACAATGTGAAGAGTTCAAATTTACTTAGCTTCTCTTAATCTGGAAGCCATTCCTGTGGGAATACTTTATAGAAACATGTACTCTTAGTTTCATTATTTGTTATTATTATTTCAGAGTTTGCTAACTAAATCACTCATAAAGTAAAAACTATCATGGATATAGATATTTTCCCTCACACTTTTCTTAATTATGTTGTTTTCCAGATAATTATTTAGAAGTGTTCATTTTTTATTCACTGTTTCCTCTTTGTTTTTTGGTTCATTTTTTGCATATCTCTTGCAGCATCAGTTAGGATACAATGGGTTCCACTTTCACACTCCATTCCCTAACACATTTCAGAATTGGAATTGAAAAGGCAAAGAAATTATCTAATTCACTCCATGCACTAAATTTGAACTGAAATTTTATTTACAATGAAACTCTTCCTGAGATGATCAAAATTACCAAAATGATAATTTTGTTGTATTAAAAATATCAGCGCATTAAATGAATGAAAATAATAATGGAAAGATGATGCAAGATGTTCAAACACAAACAAAACAGAAAAAGAAAAAAGAGCTAAATGTATCATGCTTCTTTCTTCTCGTTTTGCATGGGCAGTTTACAAAGACGAAGTCATAATGCAAAGAGGATAATTATTTTTAGTTTAAATATACTTTCTGGAAACATTTTTTTTTAAATAGCAAAGTTAAATTAAAACAGAACAGATGCCAGGATGTTGCAATTAAATTAATAACTTTAAATTATATTCATTAATCCACAGCCTTGATTTAGACTAGGATAATCCCAGGTTTTGTACTTAAACCCAAAGAGGCTTTGGAGATTCATATTAACCTTCTGAAGGGCATTTCACAAGGTCAGAGCTGTGTCACAAAATGAATATTAATGTCAGCAGAAGCTGTGGAATGAAACATTGCTGCCCATCGATTTCTTGAGAGCACCATTTAGAGGAGGACTTATGGGAAAAGATGGCAAACAGCTGTCAGCACACAGCAGGAGCTGCAGGCTCCCTGGGAGCTCTGGGGGATGCTCATGAGGATGCCAGGGCTGTTCCTCACCAGCCAGTGCTGGTCCCACAGCCTCAGCCGGGAGCTGGCCTGGCCTCCGTGGGCAGGGGTTTAGTCCTGACCCCAGCCTAACACTCTGAGCCTGTCCCCTCAGCAATCAGCAGAACCAGATTCTCCATGGACATGCTGGTACTTAGCTGGCTCCCAAAGAAGAGCTCTCAAGACCCTTACAATAATAAATTTTTGCCCAAACTGCCTCATCCTACGTCATAGATGATGTGTAGGAAAATTTGTCACAGAGGCTAAAAAAGAGCTTACTACTCTCTACAGCTTCATGGATGTTAGTGGTTCTTTCATAGAACAACACCCTGCATATCAGAAGTACAAAAACACCAAAACCTGAGATCTCTGGCAAAAGTAAAAGATACACCTGTAATCATTATTCTGTCACTATTGTAGTACATGCAACATCTCCTTATATAAATGTTGCTATTATTTTATGCTATTATAAGTTTATTTTCAAGAACTTGTCAAAAAGAAATTGAGTTATGTAAGTATTTAAGTGAATGGTCAAATATGCAGAAAAATTCCTTATAAACTTGGGTAGTGAGTGAGTATTTAAAACCGCCTATTTAAAGATCTACAGAAGACCTTTATACAGTCTGTGTCATCAGGTCTCTTAGTTATCTGGCACACATTTGACAAAATACTTTTAATTATCTAGAAACTTGCAGAAAACAATTGTGGAAATTCATGAAGTTTGACAGTAGTCTTAAAACTTGAGAGCAGTGTTAACACACTCAAAAGTAAAGTAAAATCTGGAGGATGCATGTATTTTAAGACATGTGGGGGGCTAGATTTACTGAAAAAAAGTACACAGAAGCAAAAGTAAAACGACAAAGTACATTTTTCTACTAGCACCTTGTTAAACCTCGATAGTGTTTAATGGGCTGGGAACCTCAGCACTTTTTAAGACTTTGATCTTGACTTCTTTTCCAGTGTCCTGCCCTGCTGTACAAGGGGAGTCGGGGCGGATTGTTCTCGATAGATTTCTCGGGCAAAAAAATTCACTGTGGGTTTTTTTTTTTTTTTTTTTTTTTGTGCTAAAGCTCCTCCCACAGCCCGATTTCCATGAGCGCAGTCCCTGCAGCCATTCTGCATCTGATGTGTTACACGTGCTGGGGCATAAAGAAAAGTCAGATTGGTCCC
The DNA here is from genome assembly GCF_000277835.1 of Geospiza fortis. Lineage (NCBI taxonomy): Eukaryota > Metazoa > Chordata > Aves > Passeriformes > Thraupidae > Geospiza > Geospiza fortis. The sequence continues at coordinate 7,523,349 of NW_005054297.1, read as the reverse complement.
TCACATCCAGTTTCTGCTGTGAAATTTGGTTCTGCTGAAAATAAATGAGAGTACGAGGAAACATGAGCAGATTCTGTCAGTTCTTTGCTTTTATTCTTCACTACGGTAGAAAATCAATTACAAATACCTCTATAGTATCAGTTCCATTTCCTTTCACTTCTGAGTGGGTGAATCACTGGATATTTTGCCATATCTTTCCTATTAATTTGTGTCCCAAAGGAAAACAATAATACCGGCGATTACAGCTTTAGCAACCTGTCCTTCATGTGCAAGCCTATATCAAGCCTCCCCTTTTAAAGCCATGTTTTATGGAAATACTGAATATAGATCCATTAAAAACCTCATTAATCTGCCAAATAAATATCTTAAAGAAAGATTTTATTTCACATTATTAATTACAATAAATATTTTGTTAATTCATTTTGAAAAAAACCTGCATATTTTCAAGTGTTCATAGGTTCTGTCCCTTAAAAAGATCAGTGGCTTTTTCCTTTCAGCAGCAATTTCATACAGCATCACCAAAAGTATTCTGATGCACCATTAGTTTGGATGGCATGTTGAGAGTGATGACAGAGGTGCACTAGTAAGCACTCCTAGCTACACAAAAAGCATAGCTGCCATATCAGATAAAGATTTGACTTCTTTAACATGTAATTGGTATTGTAAGTCAATACAGAGGAAAGCATTGGCATCTCTGCAACTTTTTTATGTTCTTGCAAATGCTGAGGGGAGATACATATTACAATAATAATTCATAATATATACATATATTTTACCACATAAAATCATTTTGGAAATGGAAACCTAGATTTACAATGAGTATGTCCAAGATTACTTGTGAAATTGTGGGAAAAGAACTTCGGTATGAGCCCCTTTTTGCAATCTTGCAAATAAAGTCTTTCATTAATTTTTACTCTGTGTTCTGTATCAGATAAAAAGTCAAAAATAGCAGGGGAGATTCTAGTTATCTCTATATTTCTAGAGCATGAACTCTTAAAGATGCCCAAATATGGTAGCTTTATATATTTAATAATAAGATATCTTTAGTGTTTGGTACATAATGCATTATTATTATTATTATTATTTCAGTCCCCAGGGAAAAAAAACCACCTGTATTAGAATGAGGGGAAAATGCTCAGTTTTAAAATTAGGCATATAGATTGACCGCTTTAAATTCATGAATAATGTCCCTTTTTGTTATTTACTTTTCTTTTATTCTTTTATTCTGTGTTTTGATATCTTCCTTTTTGGACTTCAGGACATTAAGTCAAAGGCATTATTGCTTGGTTTTCATCTTCACAAGTAAATGACCTAGTTTTATGGGTTTAATTTCTTCCCTCCATTGATTCCTTAGCCAAGTCTGTAAGGCTTGATAAAAAAAAGGACCCTTCAGTGTTTTCATTGTGGTTGGAATTTAAGTCACATTTAAAAATTGGCAACAGTGCTGCTGAGCTGCCTGCATACCTGAGAGTCTATAAGCATAAGAGGTTTTTACTGTAAAGTGACTTTAGCATTGGAAGTGCTGTCTTTTTTTGTAGTAATTTTGTCAGAGTAAGGCACCTTTAGATCTATATTTCATCTAAAGCCAACTAAGATTCATTGGTTTAAATAAAAATGAGGTCATGTCATGCCAAATGCTTGCTGCAAAATACATACCTCTTTGCTTCCAAGACGTGAATAGAAAGGATAGAAACTATCTGACTATGTTAAATCAATAACTATTTACTCAACATCTTGAACTTTGAGATTCTTTTTGGTCTGAAATTATATCAGTGCACATCTCCTAAAAAAGCAGTTAATCACAAAAAGGCAAGGCTGAAGAAAAAAAACATTCTTTATGATTCTTGTTGAAGTTCTTTCACTGTGCATGTAAAAAATGGTAAGATTTCTGTGACAGCTGGAAACCTAAGTGTCCATAACCAGCCTTGAGAATTTGCCGAGCCAGGTAGACAATTAATCATTATGAGACTGATCGTCTTCATGCCTGAGAGTCTTTGTGAACCTCATCTCACAGGCTTTCACAAAATCATTTACCTTTCTTTATGTATTCAAGCCTGTCTTTTTGAAGAAAAAAAAAAAAGATTGTGCACTGCATAAATGTAAGTTTGGAAGAAAAATCAAAAAACTGCTTAGGAGAGTGTTCTGTACTGAGTCAGCTCCAAATACTGGAGATAAAACAACAAACAATTACCCGATCCAACCCATGCTAGAATGGTATATTCTTTGTTTTGGGAAGATTGATTTTTTAAAGTTTTAATTTACAGTCTGTGCAGGCATTGTTTAAAATTATATTTGTTGGGCTTTGTATTTCAGCCTTGTTGACTCCTCCCTTAAATAATTTTGTGCTTGAACTTTTGTCTTCCTGTAGAGACTACAGACATCGTAAGGAAACCACTTCCAGAAGTCCTTGGTAAGCATACACTGTGTATAGCTTATTCAGCTCTCTGCTGTGATAGTCACAACATTTTATAGGAGGAAGCTCACCAGTCATTTCAGATACATCCATAGGGACCTTTGTAGAACAGTCCTCTGAAACTATCCTTAGGGAGAAAGAAAATATATTTCCACAGTCATTATCTTTACAGTTTGATTATAATGACTACAGCTATAGTTCTGTTAATACTGACACTACTATTACAAGTCTAATATACCACAGCAGAGTGTGGCATTTCCTAGGCTATTGTAAAGCTTCTAGAAGCCATCAAGGATTTGCTTAGTGTACTGCAGAACATGTCTGAGCAATTAATTTTATGAGACAAGGCACCACTGTGAATAAAACCATCTCTAGCTCTCAAAGTGAGTGCTTTGTACCCCTCTGATAAAGCAAGAATTTAGCTTAAGCCAAAAGAATATCTGGAACGCTTTATTTTCCCACATTTTATCACAATAGACAAGTACAAACCAAATAAACAGATAATAAAAATTACCAGTGTGTATTATGGCTATGCCAAGATTTTATGTCTGGAGAGAAGATTTGAGATAGGAGAAGAAACTCTGTTATGACATTCAGTTTTGTGTATGCATCTGCTGAAATCACATTGGACTTTTATTAATACTTGGTTCATGTTTCTTTTAGAAGAATGTAAAATTTTAGAAGAATTTCAAGAAAAAATATGTATTAAATGGACTGGGAAAATATTAGTATAAAAATTATCAAAAATAGAGAAGCAGAAAGGACAAAAAAAGAGTTCATAACAGAAAAGTTGAGGCAAGGACAGAGAAACAGTGACATAAATTCACCTTATTCAAGTCTAGGCACACTTGCAGTTCTCCATAGCTTCTGGACATTGTCTTTATACTTGCATGTTTAAATTAAGATTGCAATAATGTTACAAAATTTTAGCCTTATGTCTTTTTATTATCTTTCTTTTTGTGGGTGTTTTTTGGTTTTTGGTTTTTTTTTTTTGTTTTGTTTTGGTTTGGGTTTTTTTTTTTCTCTCTGAGTTTATGGATTCCATAACATATAAAGTATGTTATGACATTTTGATCTGATTTCCTGTATAATGTAGGGTAAAGGAATTTAATCTAAAACATACTCGACACTGCTTTAAGAAATATCACTTTATTTCAGAAAGGATTAAGATTTAGAAATAAGTAAGGCAGTTCTTAAAAAAATAATTGCAATCCATCGCCTTTTTTCCACATTAAATTTTGTAATAAATGTGATATTTGAAAGCCTGTTTCCATTCCATGCAAGATAAACTGGAACATAGTTACTTACATAATTAGAATTTTGTTCTATATTTCTTGAGAAATAGTACCCTTTATACCTTAATTAAAAGTAAATAAATTCCTTTAGCTACAAAAGTTCTGGAGAATGAAAATAAGGTCTCGTCATCCTTGGAAAGGAGACTCACAATCAAAGAGTACTTTTTTCCCTGTGGAAAAGTTGCAAATCCTCTGAATGGATCATAGTTTATTTAAAAAAAACTCAAAATCTTGTAATTGCTAAGAACAAACACACTTAGTTTTCCATAGAGTATGCTCACATCAAGATGTAATGCAATTCCATAATTTTACAAGTAATTACTGTAGTTAGACATTGTTGAGTTTGGGTTTTTTGAGGGGGTTGTTTGTTTGCTTCTCTTGTTTTAGTTTATTCATTTGGTTTCTGTCTTGCATTGTTCTACATCTGTGCAAAGGAAGAACCAGTCTGGACTACTCACAGGCTATGCTTTCTCTCAGGGCTCTTCAAATGAAAGCACTGGGCTGTAGCTCAGTAACCAGAGAGAAAATTTTCATGCTACAATGAAAGGTCTAAATGTGGTCAACCACTTAAACTGCTTTTCCTGTAAGGGGTTAAGTCAAACACAAAATGTGTCCAAGACTAAATCCAAATTTGGAATATATAGGAAACTTTAGTAGGAGGTATCCTTCAATAATATATATTCTAAAGATACATCTTCAAAGACCAACATTCAACATCTGAATGTGGAACTTTACTCTTTTCTACAAATTCCTTTCAAAATTCTTGACACATTTTATGTGTGGAAAATCCTTGCATATTATGTGTTTTCTGAAGTACCTACTTTTCTTTTTAATGCTATCAATAAACAAACACATGGTAAAAAAAAATCTCTGAAGTGTTGAGGGGAAATGAGGGTTTACTATTCTTAGCTGCTATTGAAAATAAAGCATGTTTTCCACATTTTTACTTCTAAGACATCTCATATTTTGAATCAATTTATCCCAAAGACTGTTTGTCCATGAAAGCGTCTAAAATCCAGCAAGGGGCACAGCTACATGACTGGAAATTCAGACCAAGAATAGCCTCTAACTAGGGCACCAAGACCTCTTTATCATGAAATACTGCCTAAGGAATAGATCACTTTCTTGTCTGCACCAGGTGGCAGTTGAATTTTCCTTCTTTTTTGAATTTAGAAAAGAGATCTTTGCTTCCATTTATGTTTCTTATTCATCAGAAAAAGCACACATTCTCTCATAATATGTAGGCTCTTCTTCAAAATGTACAGATGATAATCAAACACAGACCCATCTTCTGGAACTTACTATCTTCCTTGCTGAATTGAGCATATTTATTTCCCAACTCTCTTGGTTCTACTGTGGATGACATTCTCTAATAGTTCCTGAAAACAATGTCTGCATTAAGCAATGCAAGGGTTTCTTCTTGGTCTTTGGTACCTGCTCTTGAAGAAGTGCTTTCATAACTCTTTTGAGATGAAGCCAAAAGCTCTAGAGAACAGAATATGAAAGTCTAGCATATCACTGCATTTGTGCACTGGTTTTTAGCTTAAAAAAACACGTAACCGCAACTGTGGTTCTAAATCAAAGAAACGCAACATTTTAATTCTTATTAGCATATTTAGAAAAAAATAATGTAATTATAGCACATTCCAAAGAATATGAGAATAGAGGCTAAATAAATATGTATCTTTCTTTTATTGATGAGTAATAATTATTCAAAGCAAGTGTTTAAAATACAGTAACATTTGATTTCTGTAGCAGTCATGCCCATATAAGATAAATGAACAATATTCTGCACAAATACACACAATCATTACAGCAGCAAATGCATTAATCTAGTCCTCATTAATATTAATTTTTATTTCTGTGATTTATATCTAAGCTATAAAAATCTGGGAATTTTTTTGCCCATATCCTCCTAACAGACCAACTGTTTAAAACCTTTTCTGCAATAACTACATGAACTTGGATCACACGGCACAAAATGTCAGAACCGTGGTATCTCTATTCCAGAAGTACATGGTCGCTGTCCTACATTATTATAACTATTGGCATTTCCTTATAAGTACTTGACAAGCACTAGTGCATAGATAAAATATTTTAATTGCCTAAATCATAAATAGTCATTTACAACCCTGGTAGAGATTGATATTTAAAACCTACAGTCTATAATATGCCAAAGTTTGGGATATATCTGCACATGAATCTGTTCTTCTCTGTTAAACTTCAGATTAATTACTCTGAAACAGTCTTTGACATAAGGATTGAAAATGCCAAAGGGAACAGATTGTTGGGCACAGTGCTGATCTGAGAAATAAAAAGATACTTTGGTTTAACTGTCAAAGTTAAGATCAGCATTACTGTTGTATCTTAAATAAAGGAAAAGTCATCAGATTTCAGTACGATGTCAAAAAATAAATGAGAAGTCAAAAGATACATGAAATAACTTAAAATGTTATGGCTGGAAATATATCTGGAAAACATAATATACAGTTAATGGTAAGAAAAATAACATAAGACACCAGTAGAACCCCATGGTTTACTAACCCATTTGATTTTCAGGGTAAGTACTCATGGGAAAACAAACTAGTAATGTAAATATACATTTGATTATACAGTAGTGAACATGAAAGTAAGTGGAGAAATAATGACAGGGGACTGCAAAAAGTAAAATAAATATTTGTGTATAAGAGAAAGACTGCAAATTAAACTATATGGAGATTTCTTTAGAAAGTCTTTCATAACTGTAAATTCATAGTACTTTCATGGTCTACATGTTTAAATTACATAACAAGCAACTCGTCTCACGAATTAACAAGGTTATTACCAGTTACTCGTTGACTTCACAAAGATAAAGAAACCAAACCTTTATCATGAACCCTTGGACTTAATCAAGTTTATGAACTTCTCAAGTAGTTAAATCTCCACCTGCGAGGTCAGAAGCTACTTTAATTTTTTTCTTACACATTATTGGTTAGTTTACAAAACCTAACCTTCCAATCTGTTGCTAAATACTAGAACTGTTAAAACAGCTTCTGAAAGAAAAAACAAAGAAAAACCCGCTGCCTTTTAGGATTTGGGACAAAAACCCCACTGAACTGTGATTATCAGCTCTATTCCTACAAGTAGTCTTTTAATAAAGAAAAAACAGCTGAAATAATGCTACCATGTGTTTTTGGAGGCCTTGTTTGTTTAAGAAAATCAAAAAGCAAATGATTAAGAGTCTCATCCTGACAAAACTATACTCCTCAACATCCTGTGAAAATGATTTTATTTGTAGATGGGTACTAGCTCAAGATACATATTGATGAGAAAAGAATTTCTTACCATAATTTTGTCATGTGATTTTAATTGTAATTAGACTTTGAGAATTCTTTCATGCTTTGTTTTTTTGGTATGTTGGAACATATTACCTTTCAATGACCTTTAATACTGCATTTTTTACCTTCTATTGGACATACTTTATAACTGAAACAGTCAAATCATCAAAAAATTGTGATAAATTATGTAACAGATCTAAGTACCATTTTATCCTTTTCAGACTTTTACTCCTTCTCACTGCAAGGGAATTATGGTTTGCTCAGACTACTAATAGCGAAGTTAAGAAATAAAAGACTAAAAAATATTTCATCTCTTTTTTTAAAAAAATACTAATCCAGAATTTTATTTTGTAATATTCAATTTATTTAAAAAAAGGACTTAATGCAAAAAAAAAACGCCAAACAAGCAAAACAAACCCAAAACCACTGTAGAATATGAAAAAATAAGAAGCCTTTCCTGAATTTCCAGAAAACAAGTTCTTCTATAATTCTTTTGGTGAGTTAATTCCCATATTTTATTTTTTGAATGAAGTGTTTCTAGAATCAAATATATAGTATATGAAATATACAGTATATAAAATATATAGTATATAAAGCTGCTCTTTTAATGCATTTCCAATTCTGAATTTCTACTTTTAGGTTTAGATAGCTTTACACATAATGAGCATTACAATGATATCAGGTCTCAGATCAGAAAAATTATACTGCTTTTTAAAATATATTTATTTAATATACAATATAACATATTTGAATTATGGTCTTCCAGAAGAACCTGTTAATAATCTTCCTGCTAGTTACAGTTTAAAATATTTCTGTCTCATTTATAGCTCTCTCATGGTTTACACTCCTACCACAAATGGACACAAAAGTTGGTAAAGAAAATGAAAGAAGTCAAGCAGCTGTAATCAGGAGAAATGCTGGCTTCTGTGTCCCCTGTGAAGTCCTTTGTCAGGTTCAAAGATTGTGATTACACTGAAGATTAATAACTCTATGAAGAGCACTGATTTTTATAATAATATTTCACGATAAATTGAAACAATGAGGAAATTGAACCTAACTGGAAGAGCAATCCTTTTATGTAATTTCCAGAAACAAGGCATGTATTATACCAGCAATTAATTTGGAAAAAGCAAGACGAACAGACCTATTTATGTTTGTTTTGTTTTTCTCTTTGATATTATTACACATTTTCACTATGAATAAATAACATTACTATCTTGTAAAAGACTCTAAACTTTTTCCCGTCCAACTTTGCTGTAAGTAGGAAAAACAAAAACAAGCTAAAAACCCCCAGCCTTTCCAGTGTTCAGGCATATAGTAAATGAGATATTGCAGTTGCATTGAAATGTTAAATGCATTACAGTAATAAATGAAATGGTTTCATCATAGAGCAATCTTTTCTAGCATTCAATTATACTGATTCAGATGGAAGCGCAACTTCGTGCATCTGAATGGTTTCAATTAAGTAAGAGATTCATGTAATTCACTGAAGGACACAGAGAGAAAGAAAATTTGCTTTCAAAGGCATGAATTCATCCATTTGTGCAAGCTGAAAAAAAAAATCCTCTTTGTGCTTTTTGATGGGGGGCAGGGGGGATTCTTTTTTGTATTTAAGAATATTACTGACATTTTTAGATAACAAGACTTAAAAAATAAATAGTGAAAAATGTGTTATAAGCTAGAAGTTAATGTAACTGATCTAAAGGAATGCAGTATTTAAAAATTATGCATTGTATTACAGAGTATTAATAATATTAGTACATTTCCCTTATATTACAATATGAGGGAAATTGCAGTAACACCTTCATTTTAAAAAGCTAGAGAAATTGACTGTCAGTGGGTTTATTAAAAGTAGGAGATTTTGTGTGGGCTTTTTTATTCTTTTCTCCAAAAAATATTTGTAACACAGATGCCAAGGAAAAAAACAAGTATTTCTTACTAATGCAGCAGAAAAAATTTAATTCCTTACTTAAACAATATAAAACATATGCAGAGCTATCAAAAAGAATATCCTGCAATTGGGAAATACTCTATGGCACAACCCTTGGAGGGAAAATTCAGCACAGTCTCTGAAGTTAGATGGAGAGGAGGACATGAGAGGATATTTTTGAAGGGTAGTATAGCATTTCAATTAGATATTTAGCTAGAAAAGAAGCAGAATAAATCTCAGAACTTAGTGCTGTCCCATTAGTATTTATTTAAAATACCAATGTTCATACAATATATATATAATGTTCAGATTAATTATAGATATTAGAAAAGAAATAGCACTCTTCCTAAACTACATATTGATCTGCATAAATCAAATTTTCAGTACATATTTTAGTCTTGATTCAGAGAATATGATCATCCTACAAGTGGTCTGCATTCATTTACATCACTGCTACATGAACATTACTCAGAGACAGAGCAGAGAACTGATGAGACTACTCTATACCAGGAGCAAATGACAAGAGAGATGTTAGACATGTTCAAAATGAAGTTAAGTCTGGGAAAACAGGGCATAGAAATTCATTGGTTTAAATTTGGGACTGTGTCTTAGTGTCAAAATCTACCTGAATTTGCCTTAAATTTCTCAAGTTTTGTGTTTTTCTGTAACAGTAAATAGTAAACCATCTCCTTGTCATTATCTTGAGCCATGAGCTTTTGTATCCTTGTGTTATTGAGGAGGGTAAGTGAGAGTGGGCTGTCTATAAACTGGGCAAGGAGAGTGGGCTGTCTATAAACTGGGCAAGGCCATCCAAATCACAGAAACTGATGTACATTAATCAGTGGCAGAGGGAATATGATGAAGGTATTTAAAATTGAAAATGTTGGGAAGATACATATCTGTGGCATGGGAGTGAATACAGGGAATTTTAAATAACAAGCTGACAGCATTTACATTCTTCCATTTGGAGAAGAAAAGTCCCCTTGGAGATGTTCTAGAGGCCTTTCCATTGGTGATGGGGGATTGAAGGAACGTGTAGAGAGATTTTTTAGTAGGGCCTGTGGTGACAGGTCAAGGGTCAACAGTTTTAAACTGAAAGAGGGTAGATTTAAATTGGACAGATGATGAACATTTTTACAATGAGGGTGACATGATGCTGCAACAAGCTGCGCAGAGAGGTTTTGTGTGCCCCACCCCTGGAAGCGTTTGAGGACAGGCTGAGTGGGTCTTTAAGAAGCCCAGTCTACTGAGAAGCGTCCCTGCCCACAGCAAGGAGGTTGGAACTAAATGATCTTTAAGGTCCCTTCCAACCCAAATTATTCTAGTATTCTATGAGTTATAAAAAGATCAGTCATGTTCACAAAGCAATAGAGAGGGAAAAACCAAGAGTATGTGTATATAATACATATAAGTACAAATATATGCTCATATTCATACCTATATATATACATTTATGTTTTATTAGTCTGTTTTTTTACAGACAAGTATTTCAGATTTAAAATATTTCAAACAAATGCATGTCAAAAAATGCACTATTACTGCAACTTGTAACAGTTAACTTGAAGTCAACTTCTTTTCTCAGAATATTTCAAATAGACAGTCTCAACTGACTATGCAAAGTTGATAAAACCTCATGGAAAGCAATTTACTGGTACGGATGGTATTTCTTTCAAGTCTGAAACATGCAAAATGTTTTCTTTATTAATAAATTCTGCAATTTATTCTGAGATCTTCTGCTTGTAAAATCAAAAAAAACTCCATTGACCTGTTTTAGAGCAGAGAAGAGCTCAAAAGTTTTAGTGCTGTGCTCGAATTTTTCAGATGTGAGATGTCCTCAAGCATTTGTATATAGTTAGACAGACTAGCTCTGGAGGTTTGTACACAGTAAAATTAAATCTCAGAAAACTGCTGGAAGAATGAGAGTCATAT
>NW_005054297.1:7493416-7512415 GCF_000277835.1 Geospiza fortis | reverse complement strand
CAAGCATGATAAAGGGAATTTGCTTTTTCACTCACCTTAAAAGTTTTGTCTTCGTATGTCTTCCATTAACAGGACTATAAATGCGGATATGTTTCCTGACATTTTACCATCTGTGATATATACTTTCTGAACTATCAGAAACAAGAAAAAAATCAGTTTTGGGAGTAGTCAATATCAGAAAGAAGAAGCAAAAATCTGATGGGACACAAAAACAATAACAGTGTTGTTATTGTAAATCGTAACAAGTAATCTCTCAAAGACATATTGCAACAACAGCAAAACACACTAAAAAACCCAAAGGCATTGAGAACTGTCTACTTTGAACACGAGTATACTGCATTTCCAGCCAAGAGAAAAAGAGAAACTACTTTTTATATAATCTCTTTTAAATATATTTCTTTTCTACCCTCAATTGACAATTCAATATAACAGTTACTGGAAAATTTACTGAATATTGATTAAAGTTTGGTTATCTTGCCTTATGCTATGGTGGATATGTTGTCACTGAACTGAATATGATATGATTTCTTTGGAAATTCACATGCCATTTATACTTATAATAAAATGAATCAGAATTATTAATAGATTTTGACACACATTTAACTAACTATTTTATCACTCATTTTTTTAGTCATCTAATACTTTGCCAAAGTAGGAAATTTGTCAAAAATAACAAACAACAGGTATCAAAACATATATGGTTCATTGAAAGATTTTTATGGCTTAAACATATCTTAATGCTTTTTAAAATTATCTTTCACTTTCATTATCCAATGAAAATGCTCTGAAAAAAAATTGTTAATGCCTTCATTGAACAGCACTAAAGTACAAACAGTGTAAAAGAACAATACAAGTTCCCCTTATATAAGACAGAATAAAATACTAATAATTGGTAATTGTGAATATTGTAGAAACCAGAGAAATAAGTGCACAAAGACTGGAAAGGAGTCAAATAACTTATTGACAGTGGACATATACCTACACTTGGGAGAAAACTTATCAATTGTATATCCTTTCTGTAGACTATGAGGCTAAACATTCACTGTTAGAGTCATTTCATTAGAGGCTGCAAAAGGATGCCTAGAGACTCTTCAGCATAGATACAATTAGATTGAAGTTTCATTATTCTTAAACGTGTTATGTTTCCCATTAGACAGTGATCAAAGAAAAATATACTAAAGGAGATCTGTAGGATGCAAGATTGATTACAGACTGATTCAGCAGTGCAATCACTGTTTGGTGCAATCTCAGCATGAATGGAGTCCCCAGAGAGTATGTTGCTATCTGATAGCACCACAGTAAGGGAAAAATCAAACTACTTTTAGAAAGTAAATTGGTTGGGGTTGCACTACACAGGAAAGCATTATAGCTCAGATAGTCATTCTTCCTGGCATCCAAAAGCAGGTGTTCAAAAAACATTTCAGCTTTCAGCTGCATATAAAACGGAAACCCAGTTTCTGTTCAGTTACTCTAGTGGAGCTAGCAGGGAACAAAATACTTCTAATGAGTTATTGCAACGGATGCAGTTAATAGGTCTTTTAATACGCAGTTTACAGTTGCTATATGATACTTTTTAATTTACCATAAATTTTCTTTTTCTGTAGTTGTTTCTTTTTTTTTTTTAATTCTCCATTACCCAATAGAGTTTCACATCTGGAAAACTTAGCAAACAAATGACTGATGTTTTCAGGCACTAATATAAATTATCTGGTGTTATGAGTTAGCAAATATCCACTGAATAAAATTTTACAGCATTTGTTGCCTGTCTCAAACACTGTTAAAACCACAGAAGGGTTTTGCCATGAGATAAGCACAGAAGGGAGAGACAGAATGGAGGTAACACCAGCCCTGTCAGAGATCTGGTTAGCACATCTTGGCTAACAAAACATCCAGACAAAAATTCCCATTGTGTCAAACAGTGTGAAGAAACAACTGCTCCTACACCTTTCCCTGGTCACACAAAGGTCGCCCCAAGTTATGGGACAAATGACATCTGCGACCACAAATGACCACCAAAGCCCCCTTGAATACACCTCAGTAGATATCCGGCGCTTGGACTGTAAGTTAAGTCCCCCCAGCAGGAGTTTGAGATAAGATAGAGCTGGTACTATTTTCTGGGCGTCAGCTGTGCTGAATCAGCTCCTACTGACTAGGCAAAAGGTAATTCCATTGGGGGAGATCATAACCACTGACTCATGGCCCCCCAACCCAGCAAACCCACCATCTCAAAAGGAGAGGAAGACTGAGCACACAGGCTAATCAGAATTGAAATTTAGGGAATCGTTTAACCGATAGAATGAGAGGTCTGGGTAGCCAATAAGCACTCATCTGTTGGCTAAGATGTATAAATACTGAAAAGTTTTGAGCTACTTTCAGGACCTCTTCCACCCAGAAGCCCAGGGTGAAGAAGGACCAGCAGGATGCTGCTGGATTCACAGGGAATAACTTTTTGCTGCTCTCTCTCTCTCAAATTCATTGTTAAATAAAATCCAAAGTATTGACTTCAACATATGGTCTTGTTTGCACCTTAATTTGGGCAGAGACATCTCTCATTAATCTGTTAACATCTGTTAACATCAGCCATGTACTTTTTCTTTAAAAGCCATGGTATGCAAATTCCCTCCAGTAATGTGACTCCTCAGTAACAGCTCCTGTATGTATACAGAGCAAAAGAAATCCAAATTTTCAAATTTCAGAAGAGACTTAAAGCCTTTGCCAGTAGTGTACTGAAAAATTAATCCTATAACAATGATTTTGAGAAAATGTATGCTTCCTTCAAAAAGTTCTAGATATCAGGAAGAAGTTTACTTAGATATTTTCACTTTTTATATACCAAAAGTCCATGTTTCAATGCTGTTCTATACTTTTCAGTAGATTATGACACAAATTCTGTGTTTACTTCTTTAGGTCTTTACACATAATTCTCTAAGTGTTTTACAGAATTAATTGTATTCATTTCTGTACATTTCACTTGTTTTGAGTGCAGCTATATAAAAATGCATGCTATAGCCATATGCACTATTTTTCTGTAGTTACCAACTGTTACACTAGTTTTGAGAGGAATCAAGGAGGATGAAAAAGAAATGACAGCTGCCAGCAGAACTTCAGCCAATGGAGACTCCTCAACATCTGCACTATTCACAGAAGGTCACAGGAAACCTATGTTCTACTTTTGCTTTCTTAGTGAGAGAGAAAGTTGTAAACGGTAAATATAATGCATAAAATGCAAATGGTAAATATAATGCATAAAAAAATATATGCAGCTACCAGTCCTTAGCAGAAATGCATAAAATGCATCTATTTGAAGAGCAATGCCATTAATAGGATTGAAGAATTAATTGAAAAAAAATTCATTGAATTAGTAAAGTATTTTATTTCCAAAGTAAAAAACCCTTTATTTTTAAAATTAGTTTTTTATCTCAATAAACAGATTACCTTTTAGTTGCACACACTTACTTTAAAATATTTTGTGGCATCAGGAATACTGCATTAACTTTGAGGTTTATGACCATTTTGATAAATAATCCTTCACATATAATTGTGTATATTTCATAATCACTGTTCATCCACTTTAAATAATAATTAATTCTTCTATAGACTATTTTCTCTATTATTATTATTAGCTTAATGCATTCTGTGACAAGAATTACTTTTTATATCTTACCATATCTACATTGATAAAAAATATATTTTTTTGTTATTATTTTTTGTACTTTATGTACATATATATGCATTTTGGGCATGTTCAACCTCCAGAAGAGATGACTTAGAGGGCACCTCAACAATGTGTATGTGTATGTGAAGGGAGTGTGTCAAAGACGATGGAGCCAGGCTGTGCTCAGAGGTGCCAAGCAATAACACAAGAGACAATGGGCTGAAACTGATGCAAAGGAAGTTTCACCTGAACATGAGGAAGAATTATTTTTCTGTGCAGGTGACTGAGCACTGCAACAGATTACCCAGAGAGGTTGTGAGGTCTCCCTCATGGAGATAATAAAGAATCATCTGGACACAATCCAGTGCAACGTGATCTAGGATGTCCCTGCTTGAGCAGGAAGGTTGGATGGCATGTCCTACTGTCATTTCACTCGTAACCTTACCCATTCTGTGATTCTATAATACCATATACTATAGATATTAGGAAGAAAAAATTGTAATTCACATCTATTTTATGGGAAATTGTAAATGCCAAATTTTTTTTTTTCATGACTCAGGAAAGAAACATGCCAGTGTTACAGAATTTCTGGTGAAATGGAGCAATCTCTTTCAATGCCTACCAGCCCACATTTCCTCACTTAGATAGCTGGAGAGTTAGACAAACAACAGGCCAGATACTCAACCAGACAGAAGTGCAACTTTCCACCTTGAGAGAAGATAGACACTTAAGGGATGGATGAGAAACAGAGACCTTTCCCCTAATCAGTAAGCCAACTGGGTGACTAACAAGGAGGTCACACTGCTCAGGGTCCTGAATAGCAGCAGAACTGAAGGAACTCTTTGGACTGCTCAGAAAAGCTATCTGGGCAGGTGGTAACTTCAGGAGTTAGCCAGGTTTCATACCAGCCAAGGAGGACAGCTGGGTATGAGGCAAGATGAGAAGCCAAGCATTCTAGCCAACTCACCATCCTGGGGTCCAATTGGCAAGACAGTGGCTGAGCATAGCGGCAGAAAATCAGATTAACTAGCAGCTGGCTGCTTGGTTAGGCTATCAGCATTTCTGATTTTCATTGGTGTTTCTGACATAATCTACATGTTCCCAAACAACCATTCAATTCCATTCAGAAAGGTATTTTCCTTCATTAAAACATTTTGAAAAATAACCTCACCAGCTCTAGCTGAATGTACCTATATAGTATATGGAACAAATACATGATGAACAACATTGTTACACCTCAATGTAATCACATACAAGTATTCTATTGAAAACCTCAGGAATTCTTTCTTTGTGATCCAGATACCAAGAATACGTGAATTACTTATCTTCCAGAAAATGTCTGGTTTAGGCCTATTCTTCTGCAGTATCTTATCTTTTCAAAGATAGTTGTTATATTCTGTCTGCTTTTGGTCATCCTGACTTCTTTAATGCCCACAGCTTGTCTCTAGTATAGATTAAAAATCCTCCTTTACTTCTTTTCCTCAGTGAAAATATTACTGAGAGATGGATCTACCATAAATCCATCCTTCCAGTATCTCAATATTAGCTTCTGCCACCTTTTTTTTTCCTATATTGTTACTTCTTTAGTAAAATTACAAAGATGCTTCACTTAGTCATTTAAAAATTCATATTTATACCAATGGGACAATTTTTAAAAAATAATTTTAGGATAAAATAAACATAATGATGTGTTTTGCTATTCTTATTAAGTGGCCAATTTTAGACACTGACTACAATCAATCTTATGTCTTGTAGTCAAACATAAAGCAAAATTTTGCTGTTGTGCAACTTATTGAAAAAGTGGGCATTAGCTAGACTTAACATTGGTTGGGAAGTCTTTAAACCTGTAAAAGGTGTTTTTCCTAGATTTTTCCAGTTTCTCATATGTTGGCATGTCATTCTTCGATTAGCGGTGGATTATATCCCCATAAGAGGTAACTTCATAACATACACAACACAGAAAGTAAACTGTATATACCTATATATCCCATATATTTGGATTCAGAATTGTGGCCAAATATTATCTCACCATTGTAATTCATTGAGAAGGGCACCACTGATATAATATTAATCCTGTGCATTCAGGTAATAAAAAAGGTTTCCATACCAATCAGATACTTTCTCTGCTGTAATTGAAATATTTAGGGTCACACCTGGAGCCACTATTTCCAATCCAAAAATTTAAGATGATCAGAGGTCTGGAGCACCTCTCCTATGAAAAGAGACTGGGAGCTGGGGCTGTTCAGCCAGGAGAAGAGAAGGCTCCAGGGAGACCTAATAGTGGCCATTCACTCTGATAAGAAAAGGTGCTTATGAAAAAGAGGGAGAGATTTTTTACATGGACAGAGATTGATAGAAAAGGGGTAATGGTTTTAAAGTAGTAGAGAACATATTTAGATTAGGTCTAGAAAGAAGTTCTTTATTGTGAGGGTGGTGAGGCACTGGAAAACCTTGCTCAGAGAAGGTGTGCATGCCCCATCCCTGGAAGTGTTTGTAGACAGGCTGCATGGGGCCCAGACCAACATGATCCAGTGGGCAGCACCCCTGCCCATGGCAAGGGAAACTAGATGATCTTTAAGGTTCCTGCCAATCCAGGCCCTCCTATGATTCTACGAAACCTCCACATGGTTAAAACTAATTAAACTTGTCTACCAAGATAAAATCAACACATTTAAATATGCATATGTGAATATGTCTGTCTTCCATATCTGAACCACTTTGTTTAAAGCTTTACAAACTTAAAACCAAATTTCATGGATGAGATTATCAGTTTGCTTCGAATGTTGTTTTTTGCTGTCTGTTACAGGCTTTTTTCCCCACCAGAAACATATAAACATCTCTTAATAAAACAACAACAAAAAAAAAATTTAAAAGCTTAAGGAATGCGTGCAAAGCAGAATGTGCTAAACTGCAAAGTCTGTAGAGAATAAGACAAGGTGAAACAGGCAACTATTCATATAGCCCCCTGAAATTCAGTACCTTTCTCTTTGTCTGTATTTTTCTGTACTATAAATTCAGAAGAATTTCCATTATCTACAGAATAGTATACTTTCATTACTGTTAATCTTAACATAAGTAACACAGCTAAATGCTCAATAGATATAGGAAATGACACAATTTTTTTCTTAAATCAGAACAAATTCTAGAACCCTAGTAAATGCTGTGGTGCGTGAAAGTCCAAGCCAGAACCAGCCCACAGGAAGGCACCTCAGCAGCCTCGGTGCGACAGCCACGCGGCCGCTCAGCCCCGGCTCCCGGCAGGCGGGGCGTGTGGCTGCCTAAGGCGCTCTCCCTCTCGTCGTGGCGGGGAATGCAGCACCTTGTTAGACAGGCAGGACAGATGCAGCAGCGAAGCACGGGCATGAAGAAGGCAAGGAAGCAGGCAGGTCCCCGCAGCAGGATCCGCGTTTATTAAGAAACGCAGCGCGGCTACAGGGATAAAAGCTTCCAGAAGGGAGGAGCGACCCACCCCCTGGCCAGTAACATACCAGAACTGAGTGATTGATATGACACAGTAACAAATAGAAGGCTTGTTGGGGAGGGATAGCAACTCCTGCTCCAATCACCTTCCGCCCAGGGTAGAAGGTTCTAGGGATGGGGTGTGGGCAGAGAGTGATGGACAGGGAGGTTACCGGGGAAACATGGGAGGGGTTTACAAAGAAGCCATGGCAACTAAGGAGGTGTCTAAAGACTGACATAATAATTGATACAAAATGGTGGGAGTTCCCTAGGCAACCAGGGCATTGACATATCACAGAGGGGGAGGTGCAGAGGGAGCTCAAGGCAGAACCATCATAACAACAGAACAGTGGAAACCGAACCTACCAACTGAATATAACATTAACGTCAAAATACAACTTGAATAACAAACTTACAGAGATCACAACTAAGAACAGAAAAGCAGTCACACCGCAACAAGCAAAACAGGTATTGGGGGTCCGTGTCTGCATAACAGGGAAAAACCTTTTTTTCATGCTGAAGAAAACAAATTTTTGTAAGGCCATTAAAAACATAAAGGAGAAGCGAGAGAAGATAAACAGGGGTCCATCATGCGTGTAATGTAAGGTGAAAAAATAATTTTTTCATCAGTCTTGATGAAATTACATAAGCCCAGAATTTTAGAGCAATTTTAGAGCAAACTACAGCAATTTTTTTTTTTCAGTTCCACTCACTTTTAAAAATAACTATAACGAAATAACAATCCCAATTCAATATTTAAGTCTTGGACTTAAAAAACTATAAAATTTTTTATTGACATGAATACATTATTTCCTTTTTGTTGTCCCCCTCAGGCAGTAAGTAGTCTTTGATATCATCAGGGCACATCAATAGAATAGAATAGAAAACAGAAAGACTATTTCAGTTGGAAAGGACATACACTATGTCCAATCCTGTCCAAATGCTGGACTGCTTCAGATCCACATCAGAAGTGTTTATTTTAACTGTGTTCTAATTATATAACTTATTTTAAAAAATCTCATTAGTTTACTTGACCAGACATGCTGCTACTGTACAACTGTTCACAACAGACAAACCTTCAAATTTTTATGTTGTTTTCATTTCAGATATTCTTATGCCAAGGTGAAACCTTACACATAAACAATGAACAACAAACAAAGCCATCCAGGCAGCCATGGGGAAAAAACTTAGTGAAGCTTTTTTAACTCTTGGAGCTACTTCTGATTCTGGTTTGTGGCAACGTTGAAAAATAACCAAAGGCTATATCACCCCCTATGGCTCTATGAAGAGCAAACCTGCTAGAAATGTTGAAATGGGACAAAAAAGAGGGAAACAGTAAATCACATGTTATTACTCTCCTTGGGAATCACTGTGAGCTTCTCTAACAGAGTTGCACCAGGTCATTCCTCTATTGGATTAAGAGGCAGATGGAGGAAAAAAGGTAAAGGTAAGAAACAGATGCTCTGTACAGCTTGATCCCCTGCTGATCTCGCAGATAGAGCAGCAGGTGCTTGTGCTGCTGCAAGCAGCTATAAAGAACACACAGATCATCTCAGGCTACCTTGTACCATTCTAGTGAAATGTTAAAACTGACTTTTTTCACCTACAAAATTTATTAAAATATTGCACAACACATTAAAATTTAATAAGATCTCTCAGCGTTTTATGGACAGTTACTTAAATGTGGGATATCTCCATATCTCTGCTTTGCCATGATTCAAATGAATGTTTGCATTCAATCTTGCATTGTACTATTCACCCTTCTTCTATAAGGCTGTATCACAGAATATTCACTCCTGTATGTGAGATTATTTTCTTGGAGAAAATTTTATCAGCATTCCCTTGAAAAACTAAATTTTTGACCAAATCTTCTTTTTTGACCAAAAAACATAAGTCTTTGGAAATTCTTAGTCATCTCTGGTAGTGAGACTAAAGAATTTGTACAGCCTCTTGAATATATAGTTATTGACTACAATTAACTTTTGACTATGCAAGATACTTGGTTTTTGATAAATCACTTACATTTGTATGATTTAATTACATGATGCTAAACAGAGGCAACGACTTATTCTTCTTTTATTAAACTCCATGATGAAAACCATCATTTTCTTCCTGGACCTGCAAAGGTTGTCATTCCTCCAACTGTTAATAAGTCACTGTTTTGACTCAATAGAAATTACTATTCCTACACAATTGCTAGCTTATTTTTCTTTGGAGTGAAACTTTCTGAGATTTAGTAAAAAAAGAGTTACATGAGCTGCAATAATTTAAATAGTTTTTGCTGTCCTGTAGAAGCATTTGACTGATATAAGCTGAATAATCCATGTAGCTGACCTAGCAAATTAGAAAGGCAATGTAGGTATGCAGTTCAGCTCAGGCTGAGAATGCATTATGGACTCCTTCTCTGATACATGCACTGCACAGTAGTTTTACAGCAGTGCTTAAAGCTGTGTATTTGTCAAAGTGGGTCCAAAGCAGAACCTTAATGTTTTATGAGGAAAAGCTGGGATATTTGATAAGGTAAAATATTTGTGATATTTGAGATGATCTTTGAATGGTTTCTATTATCTGTGTGAATAAACATACTTCGTTCTTTCTAGAGTTACAGAGTAAGCAAGAAATCTGAGCATCCTCTTGCTCAAAGTCTTCTGTGAGATCTTGGTCCCACTGAAAACTTGTGGAGCCACAATCTCTATTTCTGATGCTGAGAACTTCCAGAGTTTCTCTCATGAGAAGTAAGATTAATAAAAATAATGACAAAAATACTATGTAGACACAGTTTTTAGCCCGAAAAGATGCAGTAGGACATTGTTTCCAGGAACATTTAATTCAGATGGATTTAAATAAGGCATTTTAGCATGTTCCTGTAAAGTAATGGTGTGTATATTCTCATTGGTAACAGATTACAAATTTGCCACGGGGAAACCTGGCAGTTCAGAAGTTTAAAGAGCAGAATAACAATAATTAGCCCTATGAACTCTAAAATATAGTATACAACATGAGGATATCAAGTTTTACTTAACGGTGTCTATCCAACAAGACAGAGGTACTGCACAGAACACATATAAATCAGGACATCTACTGTAGTTGTGACCAGCACCAGCAGTTCAGGAGAAAAAGACACTAACACAGATGTCAGAGTATCAACATCGATACATCTCACTTCCAGTTTAGATGGGTAAAAACACCACCAGCCTTTCACAGACAAGTCAATTTCTCCTTATTTAAGCTGATCAGTGGTCATTATCTGGGGCAGTATCTGCTGGATCCTTCTTCAAATAAAAGTGGAATTGTTAATAGGTCATTTGTGCTTCTTTGCTTCTTTTTCAAATGCACCTAAACTATTAGAGGGGGCAGATGTAGTTTAGGGCTTTCAGATAAGCCTCTCACACAATCATTATCTATTTTCTGCTTGCTCTGCCAACCCATAACTGAATCATCTAATGAATAACAGGTGTTCTAAAAGTCTCATTTTATTTCAGAAATACTCTTGAGTAGGCTTCACCTCCAAAGTGTATGAGGTCTTATTTGGTCAAAATCAGAGTTCAGACTGGTGTCTCACCCTTGGCCCCTCACTTCAGCAATATTTCAAACAGATATAGAAGATGAGATGAAGCCTATGAATGTCACAATACAGAGTATCTCAGACTGTAAAAAAATTGAAGTGTTACAGGACTTTTTAAAAATGTTATCAGCATGTTGTCAAATTATAATGAAAGGGTCAGTGCAAACAAATGAAAACCTCCAAAAATAAAGCACACCAATTTTATTGTTATCTATGAATAAAAGAACACAGAGAAAGCAGAACTTCTTTTGTTGATTGTTTTTGTATTGTTTCCTTGAAACAATAGGGAATTCTATGTTAGTTTCAGATTGAGAAATGATACTTTATTCGCCTGTCACTAAGACCCACCAAAGTCAGCGTATACTTCTATTCTAGAATATACAAAATATGCATTTCTAGGAGTACGGCAACAAAGAATGAATCTTTGTAATCTACAACTTTGCATACTTACTTTTAATACTTCTATCTTCTTTTGTTTTGTAGAATGAAAATTCCTTTGGGCCAGGGAACTTTATTAACATCTATGTATCAAACCATTCTTGGGAGAATGCACTGCAGCTGACTGCTGTGAAAAATTGATAATCATTGCATGGGGTCTGAAGCAAAGGGTAATAATATATTAAGTAATATAAAAAAGTTGCCTGTCAAGAAGTAAGCAAATAACTTTGACAGAAGCAGGACTGAGAGAATTCTTGTGTACAAATACAATCCTATGAACTAGAAAAAAATTAATTTCTTTTGATGAAATCTACTACTGTTTCAGCTATCTCTGTATAGGAACTTAACACATTGATTGAAATGTTACAATGGATTGTGGTTGCTGAACTCTTGTATTCTGGTATTTTTGTATCAGTGAGAGGTTGAAACTAGGTGATCTGTAAGTTCCTTCCAACCCAAACCATTCTATGATTGTGTGATACCAGTTTTAGCAGCAACTTAAACAACTTTCCTATTGAAAATGCAATACTGTGGGAAATAAAATGTCATTTACACTATTCATCATTAGTAACATAAAGCAGTAACAATCATATTCTTTCATGCACGTTATCTTTATGCATCAATCTTGAAACACGTATCCCCTTTTCTTTGCCATTAATTCTGACACTATCATAGTACTTCCAAGGTCCAGTGCAGCAGTAAAAAGCTGAAGTAGAAAAACACATAAATAAAAATACATTACAATACTTCACAAGATAATTGTGTGTATTTTTTTTAACATTGGATTCTTTATCCCTATAGCTACTTATTGCTGTGACAGTTACTGACACATGTCCTGACAGAAATGGAATTTTCTAGACAGCATGACTGAGCAGTTGAGCACTCAGCAGTTACCGAACTGAATGTTTTCTCTCTGGAACAAAGCCATGGGGAAAATAGTCATCATTCCTGTCAAGATCCAGCCCAAAAAGTTTACAAAAACAGCCCTTTATTGGCATATAAATCTGCAATCTCAGATACTAGTTTGAGTAAAAACATTATGTTAACCTTTGAGACAATTAATTGTCCCTTATGACAACTTTGTGTCACATTGTTTATGATAATATTCATTTAAGTCTCTTTATAACACTTTATAAACACTTTTTAAAAATCCATACTAGCTGGTTCTTCATGTTCTGCTGAAATAAGGTGGTGAATTTTGAGAAATGGTGCAGAGAACTAAAAATTAATTTGTTCCTGCACAGTTCTGGTATCCTGTTAATTAATCAGCTTTGGAAAATCAATCAGTATCTTGAACTTTGGTATATTCCATACCTATTCAGGACTATTCAGTTTATTCACTATAAAGTGTGAAACCAAATAAAACTTTACAACTTGTATTTGTGCGACCAACCAAATCCTAAACAATGGAAGAAGGCTCAGAATCACAGAATCATTTAGGTTAGAAAAGACCTCAAAGATTGTTGACCAACCTTTGACCAATCCTCACCTTATCAAACAGACCATGGCATTAAGCGCTACATCCAGTCATATCTTGAACACCTCCAGGTATGGCAGCTACACCACATCCCTAGAGAGCTCACTCTAATGCTTTATTACCCTTCCTGTGAAGAAAATTTTCCTAATATTTAATCTAAACTTCTCCTGACATAGTTTAATGCCATTTTATCTAGTCCTTTCACTAGCTGCATGGGACAAGAGGCTGACCCCTACCTTGCTACAACTCCCCTTCAGGTAATTGTAGGGTGATAAGGTCCTTCCTGAGCCTCTCTTTCTCCAGGCTAAACGATGTGAGCTCCCTCAGCTGCTCCTCATGTGATTTCTACCTTGGAGCACCTGAGCACAAAGCTATGAGGCTCAAGAGAGAACGCACGTGCTGACCACAGCTGCTGTAAAGGAAGTCAAACATCACAACATAAAGGGGACCAGGAGATGAGGGGATAGGATTTGATTGAGATACTAAGCTGTGTAAGTTGAGTGAATCAATTGGTTATATCACATGAGTGGATGAATTACTTGTGTAAATAACCTTCTCTGAAGTACTTGATGGGGGGGGGAGGGGGGAATGAATGTCACTGACCAAGCCCAATCAGAATGAGGCAAATGTATACATCAGAGCCCAACACAGAGCATAGAAACTGAGCAAACAACAAAATTAACTTTGAAGAGAGCAATGGACTTCATCTCTATTCAGCCCATGTATTCCTTCCCACTGGGGACAACCAGGATCATAATGGTGAGCATATTTTAGATTGCTGATGAGAATCAGGTTGCTATTGTGATCCAACTGCATGTGATTGTGTTATGATTTATTACATTTCTATGTGACTCTGATAAAATCTTTTGTAATGTCAAATAAATTTAAATAAGTAAATTTAGTATTAAGACACTAAACCCTCCTTTTGTGGACTACCTAAAGATCTTGCTTGGACACTGACAGCGTGTTGAGAGATTATTGCTCTGAAAATTGATGAACTAGATACTACTGCATGTATTATAATGTGGTGTCATGATTTTGACAGACCAATAATAATAATTGATTGTTAAAAGTAATGAGGATAGTAGAATAGACCAGACTTACATTAATGGCATTGCAAAGTCTATCCAACAATCTTTCTTCTAAAGTTTAGAGAAAAAAAATCTTAAAACCAGTCAAAAATAGCTATACCAGAAACCTCAAAACATTTAAAAACAAAACAAAACAACCCCAGAACCTTTGGTAGCATAGATGATCTAGTCCAATTAGAAGACTTACCAAAGTTGTAAAAAGAAAAGCTGTGAATGTCCTGATACCTTAAAGTAGTCAAATACCCCAAAACTTTGAAGAAAATGGAAACTGTGAAGACAGGTGTATCTAGTAATCTGTGCATTATCTCCAAAATAAAAGGTTAGAAATATTATTTTGATGTCTTCAGGGATTTGAAATTTAGGCATCTGCATCCAAGAAAACACTTGAAGATGTCAGTGCTCTGTTGTTGTTTCACTGATGGAGTAGTATTAGTTTAGTAATCCTCTGAAACCACATCTAGTTTGTAAAGGATGTCGAATCACAGAATCCTTTAGGTTATAAAATGCCTTTAGGCCATTGAGACCAAGTGTACACCTAACACTACTAAGCCCACCACTAAACCATGTCTGCAACTGCCACATCTTTTAAATATTTCTGGGAATGGTGATTCAACCACTTCCTTGGGCAGCCTATTCCAATGTTTGACACACCTTTCAGTGAAGAATTTTTTCCTAATGTCCAATCTAAAATTCCCCTGTTACAACCTGAGACCACCTCCTCTCATCCTATTGCTTTTAACTTGGAAGAGACCAACTCCCACTTCATTACAACCTCCTTTCAGCTAATTGTAGAGAGGAATAAGGCTCTGAGCCTTCTTTTCTTCAGACTTAATATCCCCAGCTCCCTCAGCTCCTCCTGATAGGATTCTCTCACTCTCACTCACCTGCCCACTTCCATTGCCCTTCTCTGGACTGGTTCCAGCCCCTCAATGCCTTTCTTGAAGTGAGGGACCCAGAATCGGACACAGCACTCCAGGTACAGTGGGACCATCACTTCCCTAGTCCTGCTGGCCACACTATTTCTGATACAAGCCAGGATGCCATTGGCCTTCTTGGCTACCTGGGCACACACTGGCTCACTTTCAGCTGCTGTTCACCAGCACCCCCAGGTCCTTTTCCATCAGGCAGCTTTCCAGCTCCTCTTCCCACAGCTTGTAGTGTATCATGGGAATGTTGTGACAAACCTTGTTGAACCTCATACAACTGACCTTTGTCTATCAATCCAGCCTGTCCAAATCCCTCTGCAGATGCATCAGTGTGGTGTTCCTAACCACATTCTGCATTTAGTAGCTAGACACCAAAAGATATTCTGCTAAAGCCATTCTTTCTGCTGGATTGAATAAACAATCTGATAGGAATGTAAGAGATGCAGAACCATAATGAAGCAAGGATGAGGGAATACGTGTCAGTAAACCAATTCAGCTCTTTTCAACTATGCTGAAAGCCTTCCTCAGTGAGGCACTGTGAATGTCAAAGGAAGCATGAAATATCTCCAGTGCCAACTCGTATGAGTCACATAAGGGTGATTAATTGATTGAAATCCATATGCGTCCTTAACCTTTCTTGTCTCTCTGTTTAACTAATTGCTCTTTAACATTTCCATCTTCACATATCCCTGGTGAATGTATTAGATAGAAAACTTCATCCAAGTTTCCTTTCTTCTTCTCTAACTCATTCTACTTTGTTTTCTGCCTATGATTAGTGACTACAAAGTGCACCCTCTTTACTCTTATGCAATATTTTGTAGTTCAATTCTAATGGGCCGAGCTTCATCTCAGCTATCATTAGCAGTGTTAAAGCTAGTCACATACATCCAATCAGTCATGCTGGCTTCCTGCCTTCACTGGTAAATGACACTGAGAAGGTGATACATTCCATCTCTTAAAGACATCAGTCTCACAGTGGGATGATTTGACTTCTGAAATACTTTGTCTCCCCCTCTCTTTCTCTCTCTCTCTCTCTGCTATCTAGAGATGGGTTGTTTTTAGGCTGTTCTTATAATTTGGCTTCCAAACATCTAATTTTAGGTGAATTGCGTTGTCTGTCTTGGTTCTTAAACACCATAAATGTAGGTGAAGATACTTTGTGTTTAGAAGACTCAAAACTGTTTTTTGAAGCAAGTATATAAATGTCAAAACTACTTTCTCTAATCAACATGTAGGAATTAATTGACTGGTTTTTAGTCCATGATGCATTATTAATATTTATATATTCCTCCAAATGAACACTATATCAAAAACAAAGTATCTGAAAGAATTGATGTTTTTTTCCTGTTGTTACAATACATACTGATAATACAATAGCATGTGACTGTTAGGACTGAAATTCTTGATTGAATAATTGACTATAACAGAATATTCTTAAAAGAAAAATTAATAGATTTGATAGGTTTACATGGAAGAATGTTTCAGGAAATAAAATTAAAGATTCCAATGAGGAATGGTCTAAGAAGCAAATAACATATTCATATCAGACTTCAAACATCATGTAAAAAAATAAAAAATGAGGTAAGAGACAAAATTGGACTACTTGTAGAAAATCCTCTTAATTTCAACTTCCTTCTTGGAATCAGTCAAACATTCTGGCTTTGTTTGGTTTGTTTGTTAATGTGATGTTACTCTTTTTTTTTCCCATTAAATCCAATGAATAATTTTAATTCATCTTCATTCAGCTTAACACTGAAATATTAGAATGATCTGAAATAGCAGAATGATCTGACTATCTGCAGTGCAGCACCCCATAGTACAAAAAGCACAGACTGGTGGTTCTTAGGTAGAACTCTACTCATGTCAGATTTGTAAAATTTAATATGGGAAGTTCCATTTCACCTCCCCACCTCTCCTCTCAGTGGAGAAGCATTGATAAAATTAACATGTCAGGCTTTCTTCCTGTACAGAAGGTACAGACAATTCTGTACTTCAGAGTCTCTGTTTTCTGTTTCCATCCCACTTCTCTTCATCAGGGTCTACTGTCTATAGAGAGAGTATCCTACACAAATGGTAAGGTCAGTAACAATTTTTTTTATGGGGATCGGAATAAAATTTTTACATATAAGAGGAGCAACTAATGCTATCACAGACCTCTTTTCTGTGTTGGTGTATTTTTCTTTCCCCTTTTATAAATGAACAACAGTAACAAGAACAATAACAATGATAAGCAATTACACTTTCCACAAAATGTCATTAGTGAGAATTAAGTATCTTAACACTCTGAGACCATACTAATTTTTATAATATATGTTTACAATGACACAAATGCAGATGATGTAATTTTCAAATGTTATTACATACAAAGGAAAACAGTAGCACAGACAAACTGCTTCCCTTTATGCTTTATCTGCTCTTTTTCTATCTAATGAGTAAAAAATAGATTAAATATTTATATATATTACAAAAATATTTGCAACATTTCTTTTTATATGACGTATGTGCTGGTGTTTCTTTAATAGAAATCATAACAGTACTAAAAATCACAGAAATGCAGAATGATAAATTAAGACCAAATAAAGCATGATAGCATTTAATCTGAAGTAAATGCTATTTTGCTTGTGATCATTGAGTGGTATATTCTGTGACACAGCAGGGTGTACTGATATGCTGTTAATATGCAGTACCTTTTTTACTGAAGACTTACATACTATTTTTATTGTCTCTCATTGAAAAGCACTTTTAGGAAAAAGAAAAAAAATGCTTAAAATATTTTAGAAAGACCTTTCAAAATTTCATAAATGCTTTGATCATATTTAAAAAGAAGAGACAATAAACCCAACAAGTCACAATTGATATTTTTGTAGGATGACACAAGAGGACGTCTCTACTTTTACATCTTAGATCTGTTTTTCTAGACATAGTCTCATTTAAAGTTATCAGGAATAACTAGTTTTCTATCGAAATGCAAAGACAACAGATTTCCTACAATACCACATTCAGGTATTTTAAATTCTAGCTGACTCTAAGCATAAGCATGAAGCAAAAGAGTGGATATTTAAATTAGCTTTTCAGGATAATTTTTGCTAAAAGATAATTCAGGATATCCAACTTGTGCTGAAATGTTTCAAAATAATGTCTTTTTATGCACTGTAATGTTCTGTGTTGTGTCATGCTCATTAGATAGAGAATTAAAAAAAAATAAATGTAGTGAGTGTATCCTTAGCATCTTCTGTGATGCATCTTTTTACCACTATGGAAATATATCCACTAATTGCTTAATAGCTATTCTAACATGAAGGTAAACAAAAGCTAATTAAATTTTTCAGTTGCAGTCCTTAACATCAAAATATCCTATCATAATAAACTGTGTAATATAGATTTTTTTTTGAAATATGGAAACTTTGTGATCCACTTCTGTAAATATAACTGCTTTCCATTCACTGGCTGCTCAGAAAAGTGTGCACCTTGGAGACCTCTTAAAGCATATTGATGGAACACTCTCCTGAAGTCTCATGTAAGCTGCTGTGTGTTTAAACATACAGAAAAAATAGAAAAGATTAAAAAAAAAACCAAACCAAAACAAAAAATATCCAATCAAAAAATAAAAACTGATGTAGAAACCTATTTCAGATTTTTAAGCTGTTTTTTATTACACAGTACCTATCTATAGTAGGTATTTATAGCATAGCACTAAATTGCTAACTAACTATTGAAATTATTTTTATACAACATTAACGATTATTTTTAGTATTTCCTGGCAAAAATGTAAAAGAGAACATACAATATAGACAGTACACAGATCACTTGCACATTTTAAAAAGCCATTGCAAACACAATTCTTCCTAGAACCTGACTGAGGTGTGTATCACAGTGTTTCAAGCCGCCTACTGTACATGATTTTTCAGGTCTTTCCAGAAGAGTGATTTTAAATTATTTAGAAAGGTGATATTTCTTAAAAGCTTTAGTAAGCATATGCTGCTCATTTTGTCTGTGCATTCCACCTCTATGAAAATTATTCAATCATCTCTCATACTATGTCAATATCAGGCAAAAGCTAACACATTACAGTTTCTATTAAATTCATTTTGGCTTAAGACTGTACACAGTGAAGGCCATCAAAATGTTTCTAGGACCCAGGATTTTGGTAGAGACAAAAGGCTCCTCTAGACTTGTGAGAATATAGAATTAAATTTTAATTTGATTTCTAAGTAGGGTTTTATCAATTGTATTATTGAAGGTACAGTGGAAAAATATGGACAGAGTGCAGCTAATGTGCTTATCAAAACCAAATTTTATAACATCTCTGGTAATGTTATTAACACTAACTTCCAGGTCTAATAGACTGCAGTGGTGTACTACACCCTTTCATAGCTGACTTCCCTACA
>NW_005054297.1:7429451-7493394 GCF_000277835.1 Geospiza fortis | reverse complement strand
CATGTCATTGAGATACAAAATCTACAAAAGGTTTAATTGGCTTCTTCCCATGGGGAAATATTGTCTTGCTGAATGATTTTTGAGCATCTCTTATTACTTATTTTGTAAGTATGCATGTTATCTTGAAACTGTTGCACTTAAAATCTTGATATGGGCAAAGGAAATAGACCATATGTGGAGTGAAGAACTCATTGTTGAACAATATTTATAGTTTTAAAAATCATTCTAATAGATCAAATTATTCAATTCAGATGGAAAGCTTCATTCACAGGAAAATGAAATAGTTATACAACCTCCTTTCCTCCCTGGTGTGTCTATATGTGTTCTAGTGCAATGCTTACTCTTGAAGAGTTCCTCTGGGTCTCCGGGCTTACACTTCCTTATGTCTTAAGCAGATTGTAATGGAAAAATTACGACATGACAGCAGCATCCAGATATTGAGTACCCAATATGCTTACTTAATGATAAGTATTGTTCTGGAAATTATATTCTAAACTTCTCTAACTTGGTATTTAAAATAAGGAGATATCTTCAAATTGGAGGTGAAAACACAACTTTAAAAAGTGTGGTAGAAATGAAGTCCTTCATATTAAGATATAAAATTTGTAATAGTGATACTAGTTTTTAAATACACATCTATGTCTGTCTGCATATAAGTCATCAGACAAACAGCAACAGGACTGCAGAGAGGAGTGCAATCTTTCAGTTGCTTTTTTAAAATATTTTTCACGGTTGTTTCAAATTCTAGTCCTTAACTGTTTCCTTTAAATATTGACTTCTCATTGTTAAGACAAAAATTTTGCCTTTTTAGAAACGAATGCTGAATTTAACGGTTCATTTTTTAGAATGTGGTTTATATCTATAATTTTTTCCACTTTCCATGTGCACCAATTATATATTGCAAACTCTGGAGTTCCTGATTCACTCATGAAATTTTCATTTTCCACATGTATACTAATGGCAATCTGCTCTCTTTTTCTTTAGAAGCTTCCATCCCTGAAGTACCCTTAGCATGGCTGTTTTTAAATCACCTGTGTCTGGATGTCATTTGGTATTCTGCAAACAATCAGTAAACAGGGAAAAAAGAGTTTGGTTTGTTTGTTTCTTTCAAAAAGATGTTGTGGATACACTATCTTTGCTTAAAATACATTCTTTATTTAGAACAGTATATGTGGTATGTCTCCATGGATTTGTTAAATGTTGAAAGTTCACTTTTCAAGGTCAATTTCATTGTACTGGAGATCTTGAACTCAGCAATATTTCTATTATTCTTTTCTGACCCATTAAATGAGATCTCTGTCTTGCTAAGGAGTAAAAATATAATTCTGAGTTCAGTGTATTTAATATCAAATCCTAGCTCTTCATTATTACAAGTTGGCTGTGATCTGACCATTCTTTGAAGATATAAACATTAAATATGTTATTACTAAACTGCCTAAAAATTGATGTTTTTCCTCATAATAGAAAAAAAAATTGTTGGAAGGGTACTGCAACAAGTTCCAGTTTCACAAGGTTTTACTATGAATTAATCCCTACAAGGGACAATCAAAGCATAGGATTTTTATATGTTTAATATATTTTCTTTTCTGTCTTTTTGGATCTTACTGTTCCATCCATAAGAGTAGCCTTAGACATTTTTAAAAGTAGAGAGAATGTTAGCAATTAACCTGAAAAATCTTTCAATGTTAAGATGAAAGCTTAGTCTTTCATTCTAATAACAGGAAGACTTTCCTGGTTATGAAAGGGCAATCAGAAGAACATGAGAGCACAAGATGGAACATTTTCCTTCTGTCAAGGTCGCACACAGCAAAAAAAGACTCAGTATCCAATAAATGCTTTTTCAGAGAGTTTGTTCAACGCTTTGCTGTTACTTCTGAAAGCGAGATACCTTTGGAACTGAAGTTCTGGAACCTGAGTGGACTGGTGTGTGGAAAACTTCAAAGAATCACTATTGGATAGGGAGTTAGACTACCAAATACTGATCTCTTTAGGGCATGGAATGATTCAGCCTTCCCATGAGAACCTGAATGCTGTGTAAATGTTCCAGGGAAGATTTCAGTTGAAAGGTATACTAACAAAAGGATAAAAAAAAGTAAAGATACTGCTAATCTGGGGGTTTCAGTTAGAAGCATTCTTTCACAGTTTTCTCTCAGGTAGCTGAAAACTACCTTTGGCAATTTAGCTTTTTCTGTGGTTTGTGGTTTTTTTTTTGGTTTGGTTGTTTGGTTTTTTGTTTGTTTGGGGTTTTTTTTGTTTGTTTTGTTTTGTTTTGGACTGTTGTTGTTCTTGCAGTTTTTTAAAATAAAGGTAATTTCTCTTTTGCTTATTCTAATACTAACAAACCTAGCTCACCCATTTGTACTCTTATAAGTACTATGTAAATATAGTGAATGTTGAAGGATGACAAGTAACTGTAAATGAAATTCAAGCAGCAGAAACTATCATAATTAACTTTTCAATATTACTTTCTTATGAAATAATAAAATAAGAGTAGTCTGTAAAAATTTATTTTATGAGTGACCAGACTTCAGTTAGGTAGACCAATAGTGAAGATTCATAAGGATATTTCTTTATAACATGAGAAATTTCTGACAGAGATATTGCTGTTTTGACTTAGTCAGAAGATCATAAGGGGTGTTATATGTTTGTCTGATTTTTCATTTTTAATGGAAGGATTGCAAAGGAGAGCAGTGATTAAGGTTACCATTCACTGTGAGAGACAAAACAGACTGTAAAAATATTATATCACACAGGAAAAACAAAACTACTTGGGAAACATGTACATCAATACAGAGAAATTACTAAGGGAATTATCTGAAAAGTGCTGGTAAAGCACATTTTGATGCTCCCATGCTCCATTTTTACACCTTGATAGACAAGCAGGAGGATCATACTTGATCATACAAACCAGAAAGCAATTGCTGCTTTCAGAACTAATTATCAGTATTTACTTTTCCATAATTTTACATTTCCTTTCATGACAGTTTATATGCTAATTTCTCTGTCCCATTTCTGAATTATTAGCATCTACCGCAGACTAAAATCTGAAAGCTAACAAAGATGTATTTCTAATGTATTGCATTTCATAAAAGGCAAATTACAGGTGGAAATACTAATGAAAGATTATAGGCACTGCATTGATCAATATCTTAAATATAAGCTGAAAAAAGGTGAATTACTTAGGGTGAAACCTTTAAACTTAGGATAATGCTAGTTCTATTGGTATGATTACATGACATGACATGATTCCAATTCTATTTTTTAGCAGGGAATTACACTAACTGAGCCAAAAAACACACCAGAGCACTATATTAGTTTCCAAAAAAATTATTTTTCTTTAAATAATGCACTGTTCAAAAAAGATTCCCTTCCTTCTTCGGTTGGAGACAATGATCTAGAGTTCAGTCTTCCTGCTGTCAGTCTGTCATTAACTCATACAGCTGTGAAGTAGGTACAAATACATCTGAGAGGTTCTGAGGGAGCCATAGCTCTTTCTGAATTCAAATTTTCAATACAGTGTTTTATCTGCAAATAAGGGATGTTAAGACCCTATATACAACGCTTTTGTATATTAAATAGCAGAGAAGTTACTGTACTGCTGTTTTGAGATTTTAATAGAACTCTTGAAATCAAGGTGTATGATAAGCAGAAACTGATGTATTGCATTATGTTAGGGAAAGGGAGAAAGAAATTCCTGGTACCCAGCCAAAACTCACATAATAGGCATTTAAGTGGTTAAAGATTAAATTCTCCACAGGACTGAAAACTTCAGGTTTATGATTGTTTGCAGAGGAAACACATCCTCTTATACAAATGGTAAATTTTAATCCTTTTTGTTTCTGATCATATGTGCATAGTTACTGGTGTTGTTTACTAGTAAGTGTATTGGAAATAAAGGATAAAGAAGTGTGTAACGTACAAAAAAAAATCCCAAAAAAAAGAAAAAAGAAAAAAAACCACAATATATGTACATCTGCAAACTTTATAGACCACCAGTAA
This sequence comes from Geospiza fortis, assembly GCF_000277835.1. Classification (NCBI taxonomy): domain Eukaryota; kingdom Metazoa; phylum Chordata; class Aves; order Passeriformes; family Thraupidae; genus Geospiza; species Geospiza fortis. The sequence continues at coordinate 7,489,395 of NW_005054297.1, read as the reverse complement.
ATTTTATCCTCTAATAAAGCACTGAAAATTTATTCACAAAAAAAATTCAGATTAAAATCAGCAATAAGATTTAGAGATAATTTATAATGCTCAATAATAACATCTGATGTAGGGAGCTTTTTCCTAAATATTTAAATATTCTTCTTGGAGAAGAAAGTTTACTTCTGAGATTCAAAGCCAGACAAGGATTGAGAAGAAAGACAGTATACAAGCAAACACACCAAGAGCTACAACTCATACAGTGATGGGGGACAGGCACTGAGTTGATAGTTCCTTTGAATTTTGCATTTATTTATTCATGGTATGCCAAAATAAAATATCAGTAACCTTTTTCTGCCACAGTGTTACTGCTGCTTCTTGCTTTACTAAAATCCAGGCCTCGGTGCAAACAATACCTGATTCTGCCATCATCTGCTGTCTGCTGCCTTGAGCAACTGACAACATTGCTTTGCTTAAAACTGCTCTGTTCCTGCCTATTGTGGCAGAAATCTCTCTGCTGCACAGATCTTTAAGAAAGCTTGTTCTGACTTCCTGACTTTTAATAAAAAAGGAAAGTAGAATTCTCTCTTTGTATCACAGAAAATCCGATAAACAATCTTTAACTTTCAAATAAAATAGTTGTTTTCCATATTGTGTATACTGCTACAGAGTAATAAATTCCAGCATAGGCATGTCAAGAAGCTGTTTCAACCTAAGTTGCTCCAGCAGCTCAGAATCAAACAATGCTAAGCTCAAATATTTCTTTCCCCTACGCTTAGTGACATTTTGGAAGAAATTTTGAAAATAGTATTAAAACCTAAAAATTTGTTAGCTTTGTTCTATAAATGATTTCACTTCCATTCCTTCAAAGCTCTTCTCCATAAGAAGCTCTCCTGTAAACAACCCACGGAAGTGCTGTCCTGGTTCTGGCCAGCACAGGGTTAAGTTTTGCAGTAGCTAGGAGGGGCCACAGCCAGGACTCAAAGGTTATTTTATGCCACCTCACATCATTATTGGGGCAGGTGGAAATGAGCCTCTTGTGCAGAGAAGGGGTTCCTTCCAGTCCAGTGAGCGTGGCACCGGTTCTGAGCCAGAGGGATTGGTTGATTGGTGCCAGTTCCAAGCCAGAGGGAGCAGTTGGGACGTGCCAGTTCTGAGCTGGAGGGAGTGGTCAGGGTGGCATGGCTGCAGTTGTGTCAAGATCTGTGGTGAACAGTTTTGCACTTGAATTACTCTCTGTTTTGCACACTTTTCTTATTACTATTCTTGCTGTTGCTCTTCCTTTTCTTATCTCATTGATGTCTCCAGTAAATTGTTTCTACTCAACCCATAATCTTTGCCTTTTGTGCCTCCACTTCTCCTCTCCAACCCAGTGCAGTGGAGGAGGGCAAGGGAGGAGCAAGCAAGGGGCACATGGGTTGGAGGGTCTCAGCAGGGGCACTTAACATGGGAGTACCATTCCTAAACCATGACAACTGGTTTTTGGTTGAGATTTTTTTTGTTGTTTTGGAAGTTTTTTTTTTGCGGAGGATTGTGTTTGTGGGGGAGGAAGAGTGTGTTTGTTTTTCATATATTGCATATTCTTTAAAGTATATATTATCCTTGTGGCTTTAAGTAGGAAAAAAGATCAGTCAAATACACTATCTGCCCTGCTACACAGCCACAGGGGTCACTCTGTGCCCCTCCTCATGTACGTAACTTCCCGGTGTTGTCTGATATATCTTGCTTCACCAGTCATTCAAATTACTTACAGATAGTTTGTTACATCCCTAGCATCATAAGAACATCTGTCACATTATGCTGCACGGAAGTCAACACTGACTTTGTTCCTAAAACTTGAAGTTCTCTGGCAAATTTTGTAGCAATTACAGGCTGCTTGTACCTCAGTAAAATCCAAGTTTCTATTTAAATCTGTTAAAGAATTATCATAAAGAGCGCATGTTTAGAGGCTAAACAATGTGATGCACTGATAATTCTAATTAAATAAATATAAACATTCTTGGGTTTTATGTCTGGAAAATTGTGAAGGAACATTACATCTAAAACTCCATCACTCCAATACAGTTTGGTATAGATTATTTCAGCTATCATCTTCTGTCGTCTGAAGGTAACATTTTAATAGAAGAGATGAACATTTAATGCACTAGTCATGTGTATTGCACCAGTGTTATGTTTGGGGAAAAGAGTGGAGGGCAGAGGGTTGCAGAACTCTCACAGCATATTTACATTCAGCTGTAATACACTGTCTAACATGCAGAACCTGCAGTGTGCTTTCATAATCTGCAGAGTTTGTTAGCATGACAGTAAGCATATGCCATTTCTCTCAACCTTTAAGAAGAAATGGGTTTTGTTTGCAGTAAAAGAAAGAAACCCTCAAGTCAGTGGTTATCACTGTCTTCTCTCTAAGTTTTAACTGTTTTCTTGTTTTACACTCTGTGACAGAGGGAAGAAAGTTCAGGTAATTTTAGACTCATGTTAATTGGTGGAGAAATAATGAAAAGCCTTTCATAATGCATATCAGAGTCAGAAAACTGTCATGCTGATGTGTAAGATCTACTCATATCTGTAGCCAGACCACTGTCTGTGTATAATTTTAGATATTAAACCAAGTGATCAGTCGCTAGAGGGCATCAAATCTGTGCCCTAAGAAATGATGAAAGAAAAGCTGCAGATGTTTTAATAGAACAAAGAGAATTTACATTTCTGTATGCCAAGTGCTGTTCTGCAGATGATGAAACAATTCATGTGTATTTTTAAAGGCGCTTTATGGTGGTTTTTACCCACCTCATAAAACTGTGCAATAGAAAGCTTTAAAAAAAAAAAATTGGGACAACCCCCACCCCCCCAAATAATATCAAAGATCTGGCTTTCAGACTCTGAAGAAAGACTTAGGTAGAGCTAGAAGGCGGGAACCTAGAGTATCTTCCATTGCAGTTTACCATCATGTCAAGGTACTTATGGAAAAGAAAGAGCAAACAAGAAATGGGCAGAGAAAGACATACATTGCACATCTCCTTTGTTTGTTGTCTTGTAAGTATAGGTTTCTTTTCAAAGTCATTAAACCTACTTTTACCACACCTTCTAACTGTGTATGCTTGTCTGTCTCACACACACTTTTGTGTCCATTCTTTATTCACTGCCAGATGTCTTCTGTGTTCTAGGATGTACTTCTCTTCTGGAGCTGGACATCCTTTCTTGTATTACTTTTATGTATTTTCAGGGGTCTTAGCACCTAGAAGAAAAAAATTGCAGACAAGATCATAGCATTTTATTGAATATAAGAATAAGGAAAACTCTCAAACATGGAATAACTGTTGGGTTGTATGTAATGAGGTTTTTCCAAGATAGCATCATATTTAACCCCAGTTGATGACTCGCACCACACAACTGCTTGCTCACTTTGCCCCAGCAGGATAGGGAAGAGTAAAAATGAGAAAATGCATGAATTAAGATAAAGATAGCTTAACAGATAAAGCAAAAGTGCACATACAAGCAAAGCAAAACAAAGATTTCATCCATGGGCAGGCAGGTGTGCAGCCCCTGAGAGAGCAGGGCTCCGTGACACATAATGCTGACTTGGGAAGACAAACATCATCATTCCAATGTCCCCCCCTTCCTTCTTCTTCTTCTTCCCCTGCTTTAAATGCTAAACATGATGCCATGTGGTATGGAATGTCTCTTTGGGCAGTTGGAGTCAGATATTTCAGCTGTGTCCCTTCCCAGCTTCCTGTGCAACCCAGGCTCCTCCTTGGTGAGGAGGTATGAGAAGCAGAAATGGTGTTGACTCTGTGCACACATTGCTCAGAAGTAATGAAAAACTCCCTGTTTTATTAATAGCTGCCAGCACAAACCCAAAATGTAGCCCCATACGTCCTACTATGAAGAAAATTATCTATCATCCAAAACCAGCACAGATAGATATAAATCAAAGGATTAATACCTGATGTAAATTTGGTAAGCTTTGGTTTCCACAGATTTAATATTAGAAATATCTTAATAAACAGATCTTAGCTACTTAACAAATAAAATTAAGTAATTCCTTAAATTACCCTTAAAATGTTTTTAGTAAAATTAAGGTAACATCAATCATATTGATTTGATATTGCTTGTTAGTGCAGCAGTACAGAGTTAGCTAGACAGCTTCGCATTTATGAAATGAAAATAATATTTGTGTGTTCTGTTAGTTGTTTACCTGCCATATTGAATTTTAATGTTGTAGGGATTCTCCACACAAATAAGTATTTTGATTTGAAGTTCCAAGACATTAAAGTGTCCATAGATTTTTTGCATCCAAAACAGCTCAAGATTCTCAAAACCTACCAGGAAATCATTAACATCAAACAGAAAAAAATAAAATAATAATGAAATCTCCCAGGCAATATAAAATTTTTGAACAGAAGAAAATGTAGCAAAACAAGTTGTATAAATATTTCCTTTTTTGAAATCTTTGGGAGAAGGCAATACATGCATGAGACATGGGATATAAATATAGAGAACTCCTAGTTAGTAAAAGGTGACTTTTATACTTTTGGTGCCCAACCCACCTTTCAAGATTTCATTCTTGTATCATATCTCTAACTGTAAATGCAACACAAGTATTTCAGAAAATCTTAAGGGAGGTTGTTATTCCTAAAAGTTTTAAAAAATTATTATCCAGAAGAGAACAGATAAGTGAAATCTGTTTCTGCCACATTATTGCAACTGCTATATATCTTTTTCACTTACTAAGGCACATACAAGGGCACTAACCTTTGAAATAAACTTTCAATCCCAGTATTTTGCCTTGTTCTTTAAAGTTTAGAAGTCAATATGTTAAATCTAGCAATACCATAAGGGTTTGATTTTTTCTTACTGCTGTTCTAAGTGTAGATATGAGATTGTGTAGAAATGCCATATTTTGTGTTATTTTTGTAGTTGTTGTTACATTTTTTCCTGTCAGTAACATCTGCATCAAATAATCACAGATGCTGATCACAAATAATCCATAGTCATTCCCCTTATCTTTTCATATAGAATTCTGTCATTCACTTAGTTTTTAAGTAGATTTTGGCTAAAAGATTCCCTGAAAGCTTATAAATTAGTACAAACTTTTTACTGTTTAACCCTGATAAGAGTAATTAGTAGATGTAAAGAACAAAATCTTTATTTGAAACTTAGAAAAGGAGATAGAGGTTCATTACAGAAGATTCCAAAATATTCCACTAATATATATATAGTAATAAGAAGACATCATATAACAGAGAGAATGGTTAGAAATACTTTAATCTAAAGCAATTCCTCTTGATTTCTCATGCTTTATCACTTCTATTTATGACTTTTCCATTTGAAAATATGTCCCCTCTGTACAGCAGAATAACATACTGAACACTGCAAGGTATTTATGTTTATGTTCGGCAAGGTAGTGGGTTCATAAGTGAGTTAGAAAATCATCTCCCCATGATGTTCTAACTCGCTTCTGAACATACTACCTTGCAGAACATAAACACATTGATTCACAATAAAACCAGTTACGGTATCTGGAAAAGAGAAGGCAGAATTATTAATTCTATTGATGTATAGTAAAGAGAGAGAAGGTTTAAAAAAGCAAAATATTTAAATGTTCCTTTTGTTTGTCCTGAGTGGAACTATAAGGAAATTAAATTGTCTTCTATTAAATTGTGTTAGTGTAAGAAGAATTATAAGAGGAAAAGAAACTGTAGTAGTATACAGATATGTTAATAGAAAAATATAAGGATTATAGATTATTATCTGTATTCAGTGTCATGCCTCAGTTTTAAGCAACACATTTAAACTGACTAGGAATTTTGAGCTGACATTAGATTTGATCAGCATCAAAGTCATAGACATCTCTCTGACTCTTTCAAATTTCAAGAGAACCTAAACCAAAAATACATTGGCTGTGCTTGATTTCACTTGGATTGAAATACAAAAAACACCCAACAAAACAAACAAAGAACAACACCTTTCTGTGTAGAACAAATACAAAACATTTCAAGTCAGTTTCAGTTTGCATTTCATCTCACAAGCATGTTGCATTACATCAAATCCTAGGTCCTTTTGCCCTTATTTTCCTCTCTGAGTGAAAAAAAAATGGTACAGTTGATTTTTCATCATAGAAGGTGGCTCTTATTGGCTCTTAGGTATGTCTGGTTTTTCCTCAGTTTTCAAAACATGCATTTGTCAGCAGGTATTTAATACTTTAGTCTAAATCCAAAGTCCCTTATGCATTGTTGTGCCATTGGCAGTTCAGAATAGAATAGTTTGTGCAAAATACTTGTCATCTTTGCTATATTTACTATTGATATCTATTATTCCTGTGAAGAGCAAAAAGCATACTGTGTGTCTGATAAGACAATTGTTAGTGTTGTAAAACTCTTTAATATTTAGTTATCAAGTAAATCCATTTCAATGACAGTGGACGCACTGGTGCATCAGCAGTAAAAACTCCACAGGGGTCATGCCAGAAAGAAAACCAAGTCCCACAAAGAAAAATTGTAAGGGATTGTAGTCTTTTCAGACTTCTTTGAAGAAAGTGATCTGTCATTAAAAATTCACTAGTAGCAGTAAAAAATTAAAAACATCACTACACATTTTGAAGATCCAGAAGATGAGTGTATGGGAATTCTTAATGAAGTGAATGGCAGCAAGAGAAAGCTGACCAGAAAAAAATGAACACATGCTGATTTCTTTCCTGAGGTTTCTTGCAGTAGATTCAATAAGATTGTGTTTTCATGTCAGCTTTTAAAAAGGTAAAAATTTGAAATGATGGTGATGGTGTCTTTCCATTTAGTATACCCCTAAAAAGTAGGAGCTGTATATGGCAGGGATGCAAAAACATGTATCCCAGATTGGCTTTGCTGCTTTAATCCTGTGCTTTATCTGCAGGGCAGGTATAATATATATCACATGTTCATAGATACATATACGTTGCAATATATTAATGTGCATGTCTATATATCTCAACTTCAATGCTACAACAACAGCTATTCATTCCTGTAGTGTATTAGTGTATAAAAATGATTTACCAGGGATGGAGAACTAATAAACACATACATGTCACACAGAAAAGAAAATTTTAAAAATTAAAATTAACAAGATCAGAACCATAACAAACTCCGTGTATCTTCAAAAATGGGTATTACAGCAAAGATTAAGCAGTGATGCAAGACAGGAGAGAAATGAGTTGTGAGAATGGAAAGTGTAGAAAGAGTTTGAATTGACACTGTTATTTAAAAAATGCATGAGGACCCATAGCACCAATTAGTATACTTCTTGCATTTTGCATGTATTTTTTAACTTTCAGTTTTGTAATAATGTACCCCTACTGTTTGGGATTTTTTTTTCTAAATAAAACCTGTATTGTTCTCATTGCTACACTTGTCTACAATTTATACATCTTTGCAAATTTGATAAATTTACCTGGCTCTTACTTCCTGTGAACTAATAAATCAAATAATGTTACTAACAGTATAACCAAAAAACTGCCTAAGACTCTTGAATATTTGGAATGTAATAGGCTCTGGTTATTATAAAGAGCAAACTTTGCCTATCAGCTTAAAGTCATACTGTCAATGACCTTGTCTTAAGGAGAAATCTTCTCTGAGTGTCCAAAAAGAAAAAAAAAAAACTTATTCCTTGAGCAGACTAATTTAATTCATGAAAGAAGAAGCCTGGAGACAATGCAAGAAGTCAGTCTAGTCCATAAATGAGCAGGTATATAATAATTAATTCAAACTTTTCCAGAGATTCCTGAGACTTATGCAAACATCAATGGCTACATTTTTGGTTAAGAGCCTGCAGTTCTATTACAAATGTTATATAATTTGCTGGCTTTTTGTTTTTTATGTCCTACTCTTTTAATCCTATAATCATGTAATAATCTCTTTTCGGCTTTGAATAGTAGAAGCTTGGGTATTTTTCAAATCAGATGCCTGAATATATGGAATGATTAAATGATCCAGAATATTCAGGTCATCTTTAGTCTACATATCCATAGCCTCCTGTTGAATTCCTATTGATCTACAGCTGGCTTCCAGTCCTTTTTGTTATCTATTCATATTTTCCTACATGTGGGTTAAAGCTAAGGGAAAAAATATCTTCTCTATTACTACATATAGGAACACTTTCACTTATTTTGGTGCTTATCTTACTCCTAATAATTTTTCTATTCTAATTTCTCAAGGAAATAGGCTAGTATCAACTTTAGGGAGCTGTTGCAGTAAATTTTTCCTTGTTTAATGCTTTCAGGTTTTTTATGGTCTGTAAAGTTATGTATACGTGTGTAAATATATCTATTTCTACAATAGGGCATATTTCCTTGCCATGGAGTGGGAATGTATGTATAGACAGACAGATATATCTGATTATGTTCCACAGTGAAAATATGCTACTTGGTGTGCAAATGTTAATCACTTCACATATGTTATTGTCTAACTTTTTTATCTGGATGTCTATATATAGATATTGGGCCTGCTTCTATTCTTATAAGTTTATTGTTTTGAAAGGACAGGTTTACATTTTACAAAGTATAAATCGTAAATTTGTTTCAAAAATCATGCTGGCTTGGTGATTAAACTGTAACTTTTAAGAATTTTGAATCCTTTTTTCAAACTATTTTTCAATAAATACCTCAAGAAGATTGATTCCTAAATTTTTATCTTGCTGTTCAACTCAGATTTACTTTGCCAAATCCTGACTCAGAACAACCTGTCAATTCGTCAAAATAGCTGAAACCAATTTACAGCAAGGCAAGCCTGGGCTATAACTGAGACCTTGCTTTTTCTTGTCCATACAAAGCCTTTGGCCTTTTACTAATAATGGCAAAATTTATATTCACCTGCCTAGAGCAGAGACCTTCTTGATAGTCCTAATCATATTCTCTGTCTTGATCTCTTGCTAAAACCAAGCAGAGAGCTCTCTGAGCTTCCAGAGAAGCAAAAGTTTTGTAGAAATATATGCTTCATTTGACAATAGACTTTCTAACCTATTTATTAACATGTTTATATATTGTTTTAAGTTCTACTGATCACGAAAAGGAAAAAAAAAAGCAATTTGGTAATCTAATATATTGCTTGAAACATTGATTTTAAACTGGCACCAACTACTTAACGTATTAACCTAGTTTTAGGTTACTTGCTTCATATTACCACAAATCCTGGAAATATGACATGATCTCATCTTACTCCAATCAGAACCAAACGTTCCTTTGCACATGAGCTCAAAGGCTGATCTTTTTTGAGCTGTTCATAATTCATGCTTGCCATCTGTTTCTACTAAAACAAACTAACCAATTTGTTATTTAAAGATATATTTCTGGATAGAATAGTTATTAAAAAAAAGATTTAAAACATGATCTTAAAAGGCTTAAGATTTCAAATATTAAAAAAAATTACAAGCATTTGTTAAAAGAATAGAGACCTTAATTTCATGTAGATTTTATTATATATTCTTATTCCTGTATTTTAGTAATTGTTCTTTATACACAGAATATTTATAAAATTGCATTTTACTTTTCTCATTATATCCCTGCTCTATTCGTCTAGGCACTTATCATTATAAACATCAGTGGATTTTGTTTGGGATTATGGAGAATCCCATAGTATTTAATAGCAATAAACAGATCAGTTAACTGGGCTAGTGGGTGGGTGAATGGATTTTAGCTTCTATTTCTCACAGAAATAACAGCCTAGGAAAAGTTGAAATTTTATGCTAAGAGACAGGAACTGACCAGGAAAAAATAATCTCAAAATGTTAGCAGAGTAAATGAGCTACTAATTGTTGAAAAAAGGTAGGGGTTTGGTTTTTTCTTTTTACTAGAGTACTACATGGTAAAAAATAGCTTCAAGAAAGTTATTACTTTCATGAAATGATTTTTTTTGTTTCAAATTCTAAATTTGTTTCAATTCCACATAGCAAATTATTGTAAGGGAGAGCCTATCTTAGATCATATTGTCATGGTGGTAACAAAATGATTTGTCTATTTTTAATTTGAGGGGAAAATCCAAAGCAATAAGAATGCAAGCAATCCCCTTAATCACCAAATATCCTTACTTTTTCTATTATATATTGATGGGGAAATCTGAGATTGTAGATTCACAAACCAATTGTGACACTACTGTGTAAGACATTCATTACATTATCTTACAATATTCTTCAGAAGCAAAATGTATTTATTTTTGTGGCTTGTATTTTTAAATAAAAATGACTGTAAAAAAACATAACTTGAAAACTGCATGCAGGGGATGAAAAAATTTAATATTAATCTTCAATCTTCATTGCTACAATTTTTTGTTTCGATCCTATTTGTTTCTCTAGATTAAAAGTGAAAAGTATTTGTTTATTTATCCCTTTCAAATATCTTTCTAGTGGAAGGCAGAAGAAATGGTTTATTGTAGGAGTTTCCCCTATAAAAGCACAGAAATGGAATGTAATAATTAGAAGAATAATAGTAACAAGAAATTTATGTTTGAATGGGTGACTGTCCTCTAGTTATTAGGTCCTCATTGAACCTCGAGTGCAGGGTCTGGCTGTCCTGTGGTATGCTTGTGTCTGACAAAAAAATATGGAAAGAACTTTTTTCAGATGGCATTTCAAGAATGAGCAGAAAAGCTGAGTTTGTCAATTTCCTTTTTGCATTGTACTTGGTGTGGTTTTCACCTAGAGTAAGATTATGACATTTCAATATTTTTAAAATATTACTTTATATTTATGAATCTTTGTTTACATTCCCTACAGGCTTAGTCATGAAATTTTGGTCCATTTTCCCTTCTCTTGCTCTTCAGTGTGAGCACGGTAGAAAGAAAGGAAACAGAAAACTGTTATGGAGATGGGGTATTGATTCAGTTGTTTGCTGAAAAGGAAGATTTTGCTATACCTCTATTAGACACTCATTTACAGTACAGTTCTGTAGTAGCTTGACTTGTGACATAGTATTCCAGCAAAGAAAACACTTAACTGGTGCTTGCATATTATTCTTGTATTCATTCTAATTAATTACAGATGCATCAGTGTTCCTGCTGTTAGCAAGCCTTTAATAACTGCTTCCATGCTAAACCTTGTTTTCAGTGATTTGTAACCACTGCCCATCCTAAAATTCTTGAATAATTTTTCTCAGCTTGACGCTACTTGAAGTTAGATATCTTTTGATAAAGTTTCCATTTAGAAAAACACTTTGCTTTCTAAATTCTTTATAGAACATCACTTTCCACATCCTGAGACAGAAGTGACTGATAGCTTATTATATAAGCTTAAATTCTAGCAAGGAACTGACCATCACAGAGGAGAGGTCTGCTTTCTGTAAAGAAATCTATGTTTTCAGATATGCATCTTTGAAATTAGGCAACTGATTTATTTTTGCTCATTGACAGTATAAAATAGACATGAGAATGGTTACATTGCAAATCTTCTTGAACACTGTAATACAATTGCTTGAACTACAGTTGTGAATGTTTGAAGATTTGGAATCATCTCCTTCTTTTGTCAAAGAGGTCATCGGGTAACCCTGGCAAAATTCAATCATATAATGTCCAGGGTAGTGCAAGTATTGATGTGTGTGTAATGAAAACATTATAAATATAATTTCGATTTGGAATTTCTATTTTATACAGATTAAACATACCAGATAGATTATGGATTATTAATATATGCAGACAATGTGTGAGGATGCAGTGTCCTGTCAGCACAACAGGCCAGGACCAGGCAATAAGTTACACAGACTCCATGCATTTTACAGAGGGCTGATCATTTCTTTATTAAGAGACCCATACATTTATACCCTAGTTCTTACAGGTGGACCTAATTGGTCGTCCAATCCAAACACCATCACCATTGGCTAATTAAGAAACCACCCTTTGGTAAACAAATCTCCATAATACATTCTACATGTTCACAATACCAGGTGCAGCAAGTTAAGGTAATAATTGTTTCTCATGCTTTTCTCTGATCTTCTCGCAGCCTTTCCCAGAATGATGCCTGGGAAAGTTGTGTTTCTCTCTGTGGCCAGAGGGCTGCTGCCACAAGTGTTCCACCCTTAACGGGAAGGGAGAACCCAAGATCCATAGATGCTTGTGTTCAAAAGGAATTATATAAGTCAGAGGGTCTGCAAAAACTTACAAGATTTATTAGTGTGTCATATACCTGGATGGAAAATGGTGTTAGTCCTTTATCTCCTACTAGAGGCACATGGCAGTGGGTTTTGAGCAAGGGGGTAGGGGAAGTGGGGAGATAGAAAGGCAGGGAGAGAGAGAAAGGAGGAAAGAGACACATCAATAGCCCTGGCCTGAGTGTGAATCCATCTAATAGGGTGTCCATGGTATTGTGTTCCCAGGTGTTGTGAGGGTGCAATTTTATAGACAATTTTCCCTGCTCTGGATATATGTTTCTTGCTTCCTATGCAAATTAGTTATCATGCAGAGTCTGTTCGTCTAGACAGAAGTGGTTCTTTAAGTGGCTGAGAAAACTTTGGGGATCTTTGGTGACCTGGATCCCCCTGTGCAGCCCATGACTGCTCCTTGACCTCATTCCTGTACCTCCACTGTACTATGCCACTTCAGGAGCCAGAACAAGGACATTTGTCCCAGAAAAGTGTTGTCCTACCTCTGTACGCCCCCATTCTCCAACTGCATCCTGTTCTTTCTCACAGCGTCCTTGCTGCTTTCAGAACTGTCTGGCTCTCAGTGTTTGACACATGCTCATCAGCCCCTGTACCTTCTAGATTTCCACTGTGTGTCAAGAGGAAAATTGACACATTTGTCTATAAAGTACAAGTCCAAAAACAAGCTCTGCCATTGTATTCTACTTTGATTTGAATGGGATGCTTTGCCTTTATTCAAACATTGCTTGCTTGCTTGTTTTGCTCCCACATAGTGTATTTTTAGATTGCCTGTGAAGACTCTAATCCTCAAAGATATTAGATATTCAGAAGAAGCTGCCTCACTGGTTTTGTTAAAAATATGGTGTCAAAGAGGGAAAGCCAATCATATTCCATTGACCTTATTTATGGAATTTTTTAATCCTGAGAGCATTTTTTAAAAAAATTAAATTCTGTCTGCAATTTAATTATTCACTAGATTTTGCGGTGGACTAGATTTGAAGGATTCTTCATACATTATTTTAGAACTGTTCCCAGAAAGGAAAAATTAATTCATAAGAAGGAATATAGACAAATAAAAGATTTGAAGAAGTGTGACTTGAAGATGACAGGAGATATCCCGAAGAAAAAAGATTAGCATATATTCTTCTTTTGGCTTCCTAGATATTTGAAATCCAAAAGCAAAATAAATTATTTCTCTTTACAAATTATTTAGCTGAAAAGTTAATTCTTTTTTTTTCTGAATCATATGTTCTGAAAACCAAGAAGTGCATTTCACGAACTTTCAGGTTTTGAAATCTGTACTAGTCCAGAAAACAACAAAAATAAATATTTTAGTTGTGTTATGTTTCATGCATGTGTACTAATAAAAACTCTAATGTAGAGGTGAGAGAAAAAGACAGGAAAAAGATAACCTCCAGTACTATTTTTCTTAGAGACGTCCACCAGAAATGCGACAAGACAATGACCTGGTCTGAACTGGACAAAGTAGAGACTTAGATCTCCTGTAAATCTCTAAACACATGTTTATTGTCCATCTTTATGCTCTTTCTTTTGTAATTTTTCTTCTCTACATGAACCATTATGAAAGGAGATAAGGGTTTTCTTGATTTTTTTTTGTTTTTGTTTTTTTTTTTTTATTTTATTTTTCTCAAAACTGCTTTTTTCCCCTGGAGGTCTTTGTTCAGCATTTTCTGCCTAACTTTGCATTCTTTCCAGTATTAATATGACTCTTGCTTTCCAATGATCTACATTTCAAAGTAAGTTGCCATCCTTCCCACTGAGTGCAAAAAGTACTGGAATCTACTTCAGAGAGACAGCACTTTCAAATACTCTCTGGGATTTCTGTAAGGACAAAAGTTATGTCTGCTGACTTCACTTTCAACAATACCATCCAACTCTATTTTTATGAAATACTCTGACTTTTAAGCCTAAGTCTACTTCAAGCCTATTTGTTTTGGATGTCTCCCGAAAACGCCTGGTGGGTTTTCATTTTGTGTTTCCTTTTCTGTAAGTACTATCCTAGATACTGATGGCCAAATGCTGACCATAGTTAGTTCTGGGCACTGCTCCGATTCACTGGAGGATGACAGCTGTGACAGCTTAGTTCTTGCTTAGGTAATAACCTTATTTTACTCAAAAAGTAAGAAATTCCTTAGTGACCACGCTCTTCTGAAAGTGTTTTTGTAGAGGGAGTATTTGAATTTTTAATTTTATTTTTTTAATGTGTGGACAATACATTATGATGTTATTGTTCCTGCAATGTAGAAAACCAGTGTATCCTACTTGTGTTTATGAACATACAGATATACAAAAATACACAGGGCTTATAAACCAATATATTAGCTAAAATAATTGTTCTGCTAAGCTATAGACATTTCATTTAAGTTCGCCTGCTAGATCAAGTTCATATTTGTATTACTTTTCTATAGATTACTTAGTAAACTATGGCTTCTAAAGGCTCAGTTTCAAAATGAATTCATTTTCTTCAAACCCAAACTGTTTAATATTGCTGAATGCTGAGTTGTAGGTATGAATACAGCATTTAACTTCCAGTGGTCTAATTGGAAAAAGTAATAATGAGGAATGTGATCATGAGAGAAGCTTAAGTCTTTTAGGCACAAATACCTGCTGGACCTAAGTTCTCTACCTTTTCTCTTTACTTCTTTGTTTTCTCCACCTGCCAATTTTTTTCCTAAGGATTCACTTGCTTTGAAGAGTCTTTAAAATAATTAATTAGCTTCTATAGAATAACATGCTTATCATCAAATATTAAAAGCTGCCCACTGAAATTCCCAGTTTAAATGATAACTTTAAAAGTTTAAAGCAGCTTACTAAACACATATCAAAGCTGCAAAGAGGCTTATACTGTAAGTAAAATTAAACAAAATAGAAAATTATCTGATAACCACTGTTGCTCATCCTAACTTATTAATCATGTTTGTTCAAAAGGGCGTCTGGTGTGGTGTTTCCAAATCACTTAATTCATTGACTTTGTCTCATCAAAGCTTATGAGACACCTATATGTTACTAATGTACAAAATTCCCCTTGGGTTTGTGATCTACGTAATATTTGTATCTGTAATGTCCTCCAATTAAGGAATTTACAAGGTCATAATTTTGAATTAGTTTACTTATGAAACAACAAGGTTTAAAAAGTGTAACCACATTCTCAGTTAATAGTGTCCTACAATATGACTTACATTATCCATTAGCATCAACTGAGCATCTCATTCCTTAGTATACTTGAATGTCCATTAGTTTGTAAAAGTAGAGGGATCAATGCTCTAGAAATAATAACTCTGTAGTATGTTCAAAACACTTGAGATCATGTTTTCATTTTATAAAAAAATCAGAAAAAAGTCAAGGACTTTTTAGTTCTAAGATGCCTTAGGCTGGAAAACAAAATAGTTATAAGACATAATTTAAAGTCTGGTTTCCCTGTGCTTATTGACTCTTTTTAAAAAGGCATCAGAGAAAGTGAAAAAAGAACCCTAAGGCAATTTTTTCTCCTAAACTTTTTTTTGTATTCTTGCTAAAATATGTTCACAGTTAAAAATAAAAGTTTTGCTTTTTATTCATCATCATAATCAGATAAAATGAAGAAAAAAGAATAACCACGGAATCACTTATTTACTAAATTAAATGAGTGGCTGCTTAAAAATCTATAGTGGTGTTGTATATATAAGGAGAATGAGAGGCATTACAAGAAAATGGATATTTCCCTGAAGGAATCAAAGTAGTTCCTCTGCCGTGTCTGTCCATGAAGGGCACAATATTGGTCTATTCTGCATGTTTTAACTGCATACAGCAGAATATGGTACAGAGATCCCTCAAAGTCCCTGCTAAACTGACAACCGTCCTGAAGCATCTTCCAAAGTTCCCAACTGATACAACCCTGTCTATATGTATGGCATCAAACTTTTGACCATAATAATCTATTGCAAAGTGGGTGTATTTGTGTTTGGGTTGTTCCTACTGTCCTCCTCCTGCTCATTCCTAAGGATTACAACAGCAAGCCCACATGCTGTGGGAACCAAGGCTTAGTGAAGAGTGAAATACACCCTCACTGACTTTGTTCACTTGGCACTTTACCACAAAGCGGAGGATGTTTTTACAACTGAGCAATTAATGATTATGTCACAGGAAATATTGGTATTGGCCAGCCAGAATTTCTGTTATATGAATACCTTTCTCAATCCTACTTTTTGGCAGATTCAGCTTTCTATTTAACAAAGCAGTAATTAGTTTTCTATCAACATGGGAGGGGAAGAAGGGGAAAAATGTCTCCTTTGAATATAACCTTGCTCAGTTATACATGAGCAGATGGCATCTTCACCCTTTTGCTGTGAACTTTCTAAAACTTTTCAGTAAAGTTTCTAAAAATTTCTGTGCACAAGGCACTGCCAAAATTAGTCTGGTCACTTGCAACAAAGCAATTCACAGCTTTGAATAAATAGTGTCATAGTAGATCCTCAAGGGAAATACAAAACACCTCTCCTGTCTACCCTCCCTAAAAAGAAATATATGGAAAACAATGAAACCCAAACCTCAACAAAGAAAACCCCCCCCCCTCCCACAAAAAAAAAAAAAAAAAAAAAAAAAAAAAAAACACCAAACCCAAAACAACCAACCAAAAAACCAAACCATACCACTGATAAACCTCCTAAACCGCACAAAACTTCAAATGTCTCTATTTTTTTTTTTTTTTTTCCCTCCTCTCTTTTAAGGTCAGTTTAGAAGAGGGAATTGACCCACTAAAGAGATATTAGAACATGCAGACTGTCCATTCTAGAAAACATTTTCCATTATTCTGCAACTGAGTTTCAGCTTAATTTATGCCTGTCATGGAAAAAGCTTCCTGATGTCAGGTCTGGCTGTGTGTAGGACTGTGCAGGGGGATCAAGCTGTGCTCCTGTTTAGGATTCCTGCCAAACAAGTGACATTTCCCAAGAACATAAACAGAATTTTAAAAAGTTGTCTTTGTCCTTCTTAAACAGTAGGTCTAAAGGGGACCTAAGGAAGAGAAGAAGAAGAAAGAAAGAAGACTTATCCTGGTAGGAGTACATGGTTGCTAAGAAGGAAAATAACAAAGCTATTCTGAGCAGGGAACAATGTTCCCTTTAAGAATAAACTATGGAAATTAATAGTTTGTCCTTTGTAAATGGCTTAATTTCCTATTGTAAAGTGTAAAGTAATTAGAATATTTTTGAAGACAAGTATTTAAATATTTAGCAGCATATTAAAACTGAAGAAAAGGGCATGACTGGATTTAGAGTTTGCCCTATCTACAGCATGGAGGCATGGTTCAGTGGCTCACCAGGGAGAACAGCAACATGGATGACAGCATAATAAAGGACTTTAAACTGACCTGTAATTTACCTTTTGAATATTCATTGCATAATTTAAGTTACTGAATTTTTGATTTTTTTATTTTCTATTAAGAAGTTTTAAAAAAAGGTGTGTTTGAATTGAGACAGACAATAACTGATTCTTTGGTATCTTGGGGGTTGAAGGGAGTATAACTCAAGTAAATTAGTTCCTAAGCAAAGACAGGACCTTCATGCTCCAGGATATGATCTAATCTTTGACTAGGAAAAAAAAATGCTTTGAAGGGCTTATTCCAACTTTGCTGACTTTAGCAATTTACAGAAAATTCCTCACCTTTGGAAATATCTATACTGAAAGCCAAAATTGATCGCTACTTTATCTATCCTCAGTGCAGAATAGCATTATTGTGCTTTAATCCTTCATAAAACTTGAAGAATTAAGCATTTCAATCTGTAGACATCTAAACTGTGTGTTAAAACAAAAAAAAAGTAAAATAGAAAAATATTAAAAGCAAAAATTTCCATTTCATTGGAATTAAAAATGGTCAAGGGGAATGTTTATTCCATTCCAGAATGAAGAGATGACTTGTCCCCCAAATTTTGAAAGGGAATTACAGAAGATAATAAAGTTTGAGAATATAACAGATACTTCATCCAGAAACATTCAAAATGTGCTTAAAACTGAATTTCTGGGTTCTGATCAGTCAGCATTGATTCCCAGGATTTTTGTAGCTTATTTAGTATTGATACTGGAACTTTTTTTTTTTTTTTTTTTCATGAGACTTTTGAAAGCTGAGACCTTGTAAGCAAAAAGTTTCCATCCTCTAGGAGAGGAGTCTGGGGAGCATTCCAGAGACTAAGAGCACTACTTAAGAGTCTAAGAGCTTTTAGAGACCTTAGAAGGTGTCAGATGAGTCTCTGGTTCATCAGAAGATCTAGATTTGTGTCTCCAAAGCCAGAATGTCTCCATCCCTGAATGTTTAGTTTTCATTTGAAAAACTCTAGGTTCAGTTTCTGTTTCTTATGCTGCAGTTTTCATGATTTTTAGACTGTCCTTCAACTAGCCTTTTATGTTGTACATGAAATTCAGAATCCCTCTTACAAAGTAGAGACCTGAGCCTTAATTGAAATCAGAACTTCTGGTTTCATAGCTTGGAGGTTTGATCTTGTAGTAGAAAAAAGACTTTCAGATTCCTCAGTGTCTCATTGTAACGTATATTTATTTACTGCCTTCAGATCTGATATGACACTTTCTGAGATGAAGGTGAGACACAGTATATTGTGCTTAGAACCTACTGCTCTGTACAAAGTCCTCTGTTCCTTGCCTTGTCAGATAGTCTCTGTCTCCCACATCTTGCTAGATGAAGTCCAAATCCTACCTGAAAAGAAACATTTGGCCCATGGCTCACTCCCACTCCCCACTGAGCTGAGATTGCTGCAGCCTTCCATGCTGAGCCTCAGCCGCAGGGGCAACCTGTGCCCACAAATAACAGCATCCTTCTCAGGCAGGGATCTGTCCTTTCTGCAGAAAGACATACTTTGCATGATAAAGAAATTGGGATCTTTCTGCAATGAGGAAGCTCTCAGAAAAAAAAAACAAACCACAAAACAGAGTAACAAAATAATGATTAAGAACCTCTTTGTCTTTTGGTAGGAAAAGGACTGTTACACCTATTAATGATATCATGCTGATAAAATGTTGTAATTATATAATATTTTAAGAAATATATTTATTTTGTTATTGTATTCTCTGATTTACAGAATATGCAATATGACAGGTGCACATATTTCTAACGTTAAAAATGGAAATCTGCTAAAAGAAAATGTATTAAAAAGTAAAGATTACAGTAACTAGAGACTGGTAAGAGCAAATAAATATCCCTAAAAAGATACTGGAAATCCTAGTTCAATCAATTGAGTTCCCAGCTCTTAATTGTTTTGGGTTTTACTGACAGTTTGTAGTAATGAGTCCTTTGAGGTTAGTCACATGGACACTTCCATGATTTCTAAGAGGATGCAACTACAGGGAAAATAATCTAGACAAGTAAAACAATTACCTTTATGGTCTGCGTTAAAAATGTAACTCCAAAAAGTAGTATATGAGAACTATTTCTGTCATTATCTATTTTATCAGTGTACATTTTTAAGGAAATCTTTAACCGACCCCAGGTTATAAAACACCACTGATTATGAAGCACCTTTTATGTGACTCTTCTAGATAAGTCAAGAACAAGGCTAAAATATTAAATGAATCATCTTTTCATGTATAATTTATAATCAAGTAGATTGCAAATGAAAAAAGTAATTGACTAGCTTATTCATTATTAATTGAAAATGAATTAAAGGTTTTGTAAGTAGACAATGTGAGAAATTTTCAGTGAGTGCTATAAACCAAAGAATATATATTTTAAAGAGCTGATTAAAAAAGAGAATTTAATCTGCATTAATGTCAGATTACTAAAGGCCTCTATACATCTTTCTCTTTAGTTTGTTTATTTCCTGAGCACTCTTTCTAGTATCTGACAGAAACACTTCTGCTACTTTAAAGCACAGTATTTCTCTTTCAAATAATTGAGCTACAGGAGCAACCAACATATTTATAATTCTTACAAAGTGGTAAATTTTGATAAACTTCTTGCCACCATGCTGTAAGGATGATTTGAGGCTATGGAAGATAGCTGTGTATTGAATTCTTCGTTCCTTGTCTTCTTTACTTGCTGAAAAGAAAATAGATGAAACAAGATGAAAGTATTTGAAAGGACATCCGCTGAAATTAGAAATGAGAATAGAATGTTGCTTCTTGCTTCTCTAAGAACAATATAAAATATTCTCTTTCCATATCATCACTAGACATGTAGGACCCTCTTTTTGGGAACTTTGGATAGATTTTTATTGCATGGATTTAATTAGTTGTTATCATCCCTTCGCTGGTTCCACACTTTCATTGATGATATCAGGGCATCTTAAGTTCATGAATTTTAATAGTTCTAATAAGTATGCAATGAAGTGACAGCAGTCTATTCTACTCTGGATCAAAGACACAGACAAGTTCAGGTTTAATTCTTGAGTTCTTGTCTTTCTGAGATATTCCACTCTTCATAAAGGAAACAAAACAGAGTGTTGTTTTTGTTTGTTTGTTTTTACTTAGAGAATAATTCTTGTTTTGAATGTCCCTGAATTATTTGTTTTCATTTGCAAAACTCTAGGTTTAGACAATTCTTAGTTACTTTTTTTTTTTTTAATTTACAGAGAAAATTTCAGTGCACAGACCCCAAAGAAAGGATGAGTAATAATTTTTGTTATTGCTGTCTAACGACACTGTAAACCCTCCTCTCTGGACTCCGGCTCCTCAGGAGAAATTAAAACCTTAGACCAGAGTTTGACAAATCAACATTTTGTCAGGGAAGAAAAAGCATTTCATCAATAGAAAATTTTCAACACTTTAATTAAGGTGACTTGTGTTCAGACAGGAATTGGAAATGGTCTCTAGTTCTTTCCATTCCAACTGCTTGCCTTCTGTTTGAGTCTGTGAGTGTGTATAACATAGAAGCCTGAACTGTTGTGAAAAATTGTTCTTAAAAAGATCACACTGACACTTAGAAAATAAATTGTAGATGATCCTTGTAAGAAAACAGTACTTAAAATAGTGTTGCATTTTTTTCTCCTGTTCTGTTGAAAAGAAAGAAGCTTTTCAAAGGGAAACCCATGGATTTAATTCTTCATAAAATGTAATGCATTAATTTTTGTAAACCGAGATGAACGTCAAAATGTACATTTAATAGAAGAAACCTTGCACAGTGGAAGTCTGATACTGGATTTTGTCTAGCAGAACAGGTCCAGAAGAAAGCATAGATTTAAGACCTGTATCATCTTTACTATTACACTTCATACTTCAGAAAGGGTGAAATCCTTTCAGCTTTGTAAATTATTTTTCTTTTTATTGTTGTCTTCCTTTGCAAAAAGTAAAAGAATTAACACAGAATTAAAGGAAAAATAGGAGTAAATAAAAATATAAAATTAAAATAAGATAAAACTAAAATTGGAAATAGAAAGGATACTATTGACATATTGCTGAAAAACTGTTCAAAACTCCTTAAGACCAATGCATTAAAAAGCAGGCATTCTTTATTACAGAACTAGATGTATTAGGGTATATGGCCATCAAATTTGCACAGAAAAAGTACAGAAAAATCTGTAGGTCCCTCTGGTGGTCTCTAGTCATCCTAGATCCCAAAGTTACACCTGATCATTTGATTCCCAAATATGGAGCTGAGTTGGCAAACATAGGGGGATTCATTATTTTCCAAGACCCTTCTTGGTCAATGTTGAACATGATCCTACGAAATAAGCATTGTGTGTTTCCACAGCCTAATGATTTTTCAGAATTAGCATCGTATTTTTCCCACCAGGCAAGCAAATAATTCTTTATCTGGCTACAGAGAGACATGTTAGAAAAGGCAGAAGTGATAGGTTTCACAGCCATCAGGTTCTCTTTCAATTGTGAAAAGTCCAAAAATCTTTCACTGCTTATAGAGATACACAAGAAATAACACATTTCCCTCATTTAACTAATAAAACATGTTTTCTAGTTTAATTTTAGGATTAAGCATACTTAATTGTCACTTAAACACTTTAATAAGGAATACTTCAGGAAATGCAGAGAACTGAAGATGAGATATACTTGATTTTTTATTCCTACATACAGTGTTGGAAAAGCTATGCTATTTTTTATGCCTAGCTAGAGGCTCCATTGTAGATACTTGGCCTTACAAGAAAAAAAGAGTGGTATTTACTCAGCTAAAAATACTTCCCTTAATTCTTTCTTAAGAGAATGGATAGAGAAGTTGTGCAATTTATGTTCTTTTTTCTAGATATTTTTCAAAAGTGTGCTTAACAGGAGTATCCTTTAGAACCTTTCTTATTTCTTTTAGAATATATATATATATTTTTATATGGTAATTTATATGGTATATTTCTGATATTTCCTTTGAGATCAGAATATTTACCCTTTCCCAAGAATGGAAGACTGATGTGACAGAACTAAGGACTAAGGACACCATTCCTAATGTTTTACTAAAGTCCAGCAGATACATGTGGGTCATAATCATCATGAAGAACAAATATCCATCATCCCTTCTGTTGAAACTGAGCCATGAAGCTGAGTATTTTCCTTTTGGAATACCAAATAAAGCTTTTTTTAGTGAATTTAGCTTGACCAGTTTACTGAGAAGCAACCACAACCCTGTATATTGCTGCTTTGCTCAGGAAACTAATCCTGGTTTTGTAACCGAAAGACACTTTTTCTGTATTTGGCTCTTATCTGAATATTTGTTGTCAACCATCCATTCAATTTCTAGACTCGACTCTAGTACCTATCTGAGGCATCTTCAAAGATCTTTAAACATTCCCTTTTTTCCTTTTAATTAATTACATAAGGAAAGAAAACTTTCTCCGTTTTCTTTCCTTATGTATATTAAGTTGTTACCATAGCCTGAAAATTCTATTTCCTAATTGCTTTGGATGATAATACACCATTCTTCAATGACAATTACTTTGGATACAATCTTCTTAACCATATTTTGCTATAATTAATCTTCATAAAGTTTTGTTTCCTCTCAAATATATCTTAAACTCATAATGTTTGTTTCAGTAAATTTCTGTCTTGCAAAAATCCCATAAATTCAATTAAAATGGAATCAGCTCCTAAACTACCCTTTTTTTTTGCCCTATCAAAGTATATTTCTACCTGCATCTTTTTGTCTTCATATTCAGATGTCTTGAATACATTATTTTGCACTATGGATGACACCTCTGAAGCACCTGATTCTGTCTAGAGGGTGATTCTGTAATGGTTATGGGATTGGTAGCATGAAATCTAATCTCTCATGGCAAAACTTGAATTCCTACACTAAATTGACCTCACTAGAATGATAATAAATCACTTTCACTCCATGCCCAAAAAATACTGAAAAATTTGACCACACTGGAAAGATTAGGGAATATATGTGAATGGAAGTGAGGACAGACATGCTACCTGAGAACAAAATCCATATTCAGAGTGGAAGGTAATAGCCTGCTGCCCCGCATCTTGGAGGCAGGCATCTCAACATCCTTTGGAATCCTCAGCAATTTTCTTTTTTTCTGCAGTGCCACATTTCATAGATTCTAGTAGTGATTGCAGAGTGGAACTCCAATGGTCACAAATTGATTGATTGATTTAGTTCAGGGAAGAATCAGAAAAGTTAATTCCATGTTACTCAGTTTAAAGAATAGGAGTAAATTTAGGTTTGGGATTATTTTTAAAATGTATAATATAATGAAAGTACTTTACTTTTCTAATGACACCAAAGATTTCCAGCTGTACTATAGAGTTCCACTGTATTCCTTCCTGTAAAAATAAAAGTATTTCACATGACTTTAAAAGGGGTATTTTGAAAATACTTATTTCATTGATCAGAGCTACAGCAGTTGACTTCAATTAAAGTAGCAAAAACAGGTCAACAAGGAAAGATATAGAATATATTATTTAACTTGTATTTAAGTACATAATTTCTGTGACTGTCTGTATTTTTGCTTTAAAGAAGCAGGACAAAAGAATAGCCATAAATTTATTTTACAGTGCTCTAGGAAAATACATATATCTATTAACTGAAGGTTATTTTAAGAGAGAGGCAAAATGGAAGATATTTTATAAGCAAAACTATTTTTCTAGGAATTTTTTGTCCTCTTCCATTCAGTGAGAAGAGATTAGAATGAAACTTCTATATTTTTAAACAGTCATAATAATGAAATAGATTCCCCTAATCTGCATCCAATAAAATGTATGTAGAACATAGCCATTATCTCTTTCAATTTCTTTCCACTTATATTTTTCCTTTTCTTCTTTCCTGGCTTTCCTTAGTTATTATTACCAGAACATTGTCCTGCAGTGAAAGAGAAGGTTTAATATAGTTCAGAAATAATTAGTTGGATACTGAAATACTAATAATATTCTAGCTCTTAATCTCACTTTCTAGAAAGTAATAATTAAAGATACACCTTATCACACTAGGTTTTCTTATTTGTTTGTAATAATCTAAACAGGTCACAAATTATATGGATTCTTTCTTAAGTTCCTAAATTATCTTTTGAATGCAAAATTAGGAATTCAAATCTTAGAGGCAGAGAACAGACTTTTAAATGCTAAGGAGCCAAGAATGATAACACTAAGGCTCTTTGTGTTGAGGCCTATTTTTTCTATTTTCTTACATCTGTTTCATTTTAGAAATACTTCTTTCATTTTCATATATGTGAGTATCAATACCTTCACGTGGCATGGTATTTGAATGTCTCCCAAACATGAATTTAGGAAAGTCCTGTGAGTTCCTTTCATTGTACATCAGTAGAAATGAGATACTCATAACAGTATTAAGGCTTGAAATACTCTAGGTAAAAATGTTGATATTCTGAATCTTAGAACTCTGCCAAACAATATATTAGAAACTGTCATTTGGTTCCATGTTGAGGGTTTTTTTCACAAATAATTTAATGTAGCGTGAAATATTCCATGTTCTCAGAAAGGTGGGATTGCTGTTGTTCAAAGGGAGAATTTATAGGAACATCAAGGCCAAATGTCAAGTGTTATTAAGAACAGTTTTTCAAAGTTTTCTTAGCTCTGTGGTTGTATTCCCAGTTGTTCCAGCCTTGGGAAAGAAGGAAAAATGCAAGAAGAGTCTGCTTCTTTTGCTTTACACTTTTTTATTTATTTCACATCAAAACATCATTCTATGTGTTACAGAATGACTGCATTACTGAATCTACTTTAACTGGGTATTTTGCATTGATGTTAGACTTGTATGACCCTTTTGAACAAGACATTCTGTTTAATCTTACATTTGAGTTAGAATGTTTTCTCCTTTCCTTTTTTTTTTTAATTCCAAATTTCATACAATCAAATTTTTTGAATGTATGAAATTAATGTAAAATGACATGGAAAGAATGTAAAATGACATGGAAACAGACCAGTGGGATAAACAAAAAGACCCTAAAAATCATGTTTGAATACATAACCAGGGTAAATGGTTATGCTGCAGTCATAGAAAATATAAATATTTTTATGTATAAAAGTTTCATTATTAATAGACAGCACAATAGACAGTCTAAATAAATTTTAAATGCTTTTAAAAAACAATATGCTTCCAGAATTAATTCATACCTTTTTAAAATTATTTTTAAATTGATAATTAAACTACAATTAAATTAATGAAAACACATTATTTTAAGTAATAAAATAATGTATTATTATTTTCAACTGATTATATCTATTATATCTACTATTTTAGCTAATATTATGTACTAGCTAGTGCAAATTATCACATAACTTCAGTTGATGTTAGTATTTACCTGTTGACAGTGCGGCTCTATATATTTACAGTTTATAAGAATAATGTTATTTGTTTGTTTCTGATTACACATTTTCCCTCTAGGAATATCTTTCATGATTAGAAATATTCACTGAGTTTATATATTATTTACATATTATTTATTTCAATCATCTCCAGACTAAACAACCCCAGCTCCCTCAGCTGCTCCTCATAAGATGTTTTCTAGACCCTTCCCCAGCTCTGCTCCCCTCCTCCAGACTCGCTCCAGCCCCTCAATGTCTTTCCTTCTTTGAAGCATCATGAAGATTGTTTGTGTACAGATGAGAAAAACAAGATGAAAATAAAAATGTACTGAACCAGGTCTTATTTTTGAACAAAGTATTACTTTTTGCTACTTTTTTAAAAAGTAGGGGAAAAAGAAAAAATTTTCCCCACCAAAATGAAAAGGTCATAGTATTTTTTTCCCTCACTACAAGTAAGTTCTAGTTTAACATAGCAAGTCAAATCATATCAAGAATAATAAAGAGACAGGAGAATAAATTCATTTTCACACCATACGGTAAATATTTCAAAAGATGTACTATTCTGGCAACACTGACAGCTTCTCTTTCTGCAGTAAGAAAGGAAATGTGACCTTGTAACAATTATTTCCTTCATTGTCAGGGCATAAAACTGCATAAGGAATTTCTTTAGTAATTTTGTTTGATCACACCTAAAATACCAGCCAAGCACTATTTTGTTAGTGTAAAATGTAGCAAGAGAATTCAAGGACAGAAAGGAAGAACTAGATATTCTGTAAGTATTCAAGTTATAATTAATCCTTTTTCAGATTGTAGATGTTATTTGGAAGATTATAGATTGTTCTCAAATACTTGAAAGTAATTTGAAACATTGTGGTTATTTACTGGTGGACAGAGCAAAAAGATCTCAGACTTTCAGCAAACTGGTAGCTCTCACCACTGCTTTAGAGGCTACAGAATTTCATCAGTGAAAGGATTACAAGCCGGTCTTTAGGGTTGAGTAAAATTTACAAGGTGTTATGATCACAGTCTTATGAGTTTCATAAAGTTTTAAAGAATATGTAGTACACATTAAATCCCCAAAAGTGACTTTATTGTCTTGCTAACACTAATCTGGACATGTACCACTTTAGAAATAATGTTCATATCACAAAAGAACTGACTGGCAATGAAGAAATACCTACGTTATCTCAGGCATGGATACCTAACTAACACTGGCATTGGTGTCAGCAAGAATAAAAGTAATTGAGCCTGCCCTAACAGCTGTGTATCTGAGGTTAGATTCTACTCGCAGCTGAGATGCTGTTTAGGTCTGGTTTGGATTGCTCCAATTGTTGTGCAAATAAATACTAAATGAGAAACTAATCGACTGCAATGTGCTACTCGTGTTTCTCTGTGGGGTGTTGTTTCAGTCTGTGAGCAACATCTTGCCATAAAGAAGCAAGAGTTGAGAGAAGGTACAGGTACTATTTCAAGGGCTATCACAGCTGCATGTGAGAAGAGAAGCAGGGGAGTAATATATTAAGCAGAATCACACTGAGCAGTATTCCTACCTAGACTGAAAAAATTTCTGGAGAAATCCTCTTTTTCCATGCCTTTAATCTGTCTGGCAGGCAGTGAACCCATAGCAAATTTCAAAATGTGTTCTGCTTGACTCATGAATATTCAGCTGCTTTCTTCACAATGAATTATGTAAGTTCATGAAGAAAACTTTGCTCCTCTGTTTTTTGAACATGAGGTGGGAAAAAATGTAAAACTACCAGTCAATTACATTTCAAAACTATTATTTTATTTTTAAAAATCATAAGAAATATAAATCAAGGGCTTTGATCCATAGAAGTTCAAATGTTTAGAAGGAATAAAAAAGCCCTATAATTACATTGGCTCTACACAAAAGCCAATATTCAATGATAATAGTGAATAGATCCAACACACAAATACAAAAGGACAGAAAAAATAATGAAATATAAAATAACATGATGAAAGACAACCCTCCACAAATAAGAGTGAGTGCAGAATAAGCTACTAATTGTAAATGGATGAACTCTAACTATGGAGTTTTCTGGTTCATATTCAGTTACAATATTTATCTCTATTTTCACAACAAGAGAAAAAAAAAGATCTTACATATTCTTAAAATTCCTCAGATTTTTTGTCACTGTATTTTTAACTTTTTACATTAACCAGGTAGTATGTTTTAATATTCAAATAAATTTATCTATGGGCAACAAAATTACTTATTTTCAAATTTGAATCAGCCAAACTGGAGATTCTTAAAGATGCAGAGAAAGTAAAGTTCTATTATTTGATACAGCCTTTTTTCAAAAGAATAACTGGGAGATTCAAGAAGTGAGTAGAAAAGAGAAGGTGCATACTGCAGAAAGTTCCACTGCCCATGATAATGATGATAGTCCTCCAAGAAATCTTTCTCTATGCATGAGTGATAATAACTATAGATTTTCGTCTCCATATTCTTTCTAATTCTATTGCCATGTATTTGGAAGAGATCCCTGCTTTTAAATTTTCTTTTTATTTTAATCCTAATTAATTTGCTGCAGTATTTTCATCTTCACTAATGGATTCATGATTATTCAGTGAATTTAAAAAAAAAAAAGAGAGAGAGTATGACTTTGTCCTATTAAGTTTCTAAAACCCAAGTCAGTTTTCCCTGTCTTCCTCCACTGAGTCAATTATAATTGATTTTTTTTTTTTTTAGCACATCACAGAATCACATGATGGCTAAAGTTGGAAGGGACCATAGTGGGTCATCTGGTCCAACCCCCCTGTTAGGCCACATGGCACAGGATTGTGTCCAGATGATTCTTGATTATCTCCAGTGAGGGAGAATCCACAGCATCTCTGGCCAAGCTGTTCCAGTGCTTGGTCACTCACACAGTAAAGAAGTTCTTCCTCAAATTCAGGTGGAAGTTCCTGTGCATCAGTTTCTGCCCATTGCTTTTGGCCCTGTTGCTCGTCACCACCAAGAAGAGCCTGGCCCCATCCTCCTGAATCCCCCCTTCTGATATTTAAATACATTGTTGAGATCCCTTTTCAGTCATCTCTTCTTGAGGCTGAGCTGGCCCAACTCTCTCAGCCTTTCCTTGTAACAGAGATGCTCCAGTCACCCAATTGCCCTTATTGTCCTCGTTGCCCTCTGCTGGACCCACCCCTGGAGCTCCATGTCTCTCTTGTCCTACGGAGCCCAGAGCTGGACACAGCACTACAGATGTGGCCTCACCAGGGCTGAGCAGAGGGGCA
Source organism: Geospiza fortis (assembly GCF_000277835.1). Lineage (NCBI taxonomy): Eukaryota > Metazoa > Chordata > Aves > Passeriformes > Thraupidae > Geospiza > Geospiza fortis. Next base: position 7,460,357 of record NW_005054297.1, on the reverse strand, counting down.
GGATCTGGACCTGGACCTGCTGGCAATGCTTTTCCTAGTGCACCCCAGGGTAGCATTGGCCTGCAAGGCCACAAGGACACTGCTGGCTCATCGACAGCTTACTGTCCACCAGGGCTGCCAGATAATTCTCCACAGACCTGTTTCCCAGCAGGTCTTTCCCAGGCCTGTACTGGTGGAGGGGATTGTTCTTCCTCAGGTGGTGGACCCTGTATTTGCCACTTTGCTGAATTTCAGAAAGTTCTTCTGTGCCCATCTCTCCAATCTGTCCAGGTTCTTCTGAAGGGCTGTACAGCACTCTGGGGTCTTGGCCACTTCTCCCAGTTTTGTGTCATCTGTGAACACACTGAGTAAGCAAAGGACAAACTGATGTTAACATCAAAAGATGGAAGAACATATTTCCTTTGTGAAAAACGAATATTCCATACTGATAATGGTATGAAATTCCAGGCATATCAATGTGTCCATATAAAATATATTTTCACCAATACACAATATAGAAATGTAGAATAATCAGGATAATCTTTTCTATTTTATAATAGGATTTTAAAAACAAATTCTTATTAACTTCTAAATTTTTTTTATATTTTTAATAGGAACATTTTTTAAACAAAAATCAGAAAAGTACACAATATAGTTGATAACTCCAGATGGTTCTTGTTTGTTCGTTTATTTTTAACAAAAATGCAAAAATAAGGTATCTGATACAGGAACAAGAGAAATACAGCAGAGTAGCCAGGATAATGAAGTATATTAGTTACAGGAATTGCAAGCATTTTAAAGGCAAGAAGGTAGGCAGTAACAGTAAACTAGGATGTACAAAAAGCACATTATATTTGGCCATCTTAAGACCTTCTGTTCTGCTACTGGTAGTGTAATCTGCATTAATTCTGGGGTTTTTTATATTTTCCTGTTTAAACCCTTGCCTTAACAAGCTTAGTCCTTATCACAATTGTTCTTTAAATACAAAGTTGGTCTAGTTGTAATGAAGTCCTGCTTTCTATGATTATGTGATTAATATTGAATTATTTTCAAGTATAAAACTGATACTACCTATATAATTTATATTATCTTTAGATAGATAATATCCTCTCATTCAGCTTCCTGGAAAATATTCAGTTACTACTGTAACAGGGGTACTGAACTGGTTTATTAGTGTTTTAGTCTTCTATACTTTAATAGTTTCTAGAAGCAGAATTTTATTTGACTAAGTTCAAATTTTTCAAATTATTTATCTTAGCTTAATTTTAGCCAATTCCACACAAAAAAACCGAAAAGTTCCTCTCATCCACAAAATAATTCTTTGTTGTTTTTTGCTTGTTTTTTACTATACTGAAGTGTATGAATTCTGACTGTTCTTAAATGTTGTAAAGTTCGCTTCCTAACCAATAGCACTGTGGCTCTTTTAGTTACTAATTTGGTATGTGATGCTATCACATTGTGATTCTCTGCTGGTATCACTGCGAATTTGTACTGCTCATAGTAGTTGCTATTATAACCTGCTTGGCCTCTTGAGAGATTCATTGATTCATTTTCTTTTCCCAGACTGTTCTCAGATTGTCAGTATTGTTTCTTAATCTAGTTCATATGGACAGTGAAATTCTCTGTGATTTAGCTTTCTCACACAAAGATATGTGCAGCCAGCCACATCAAAATCCAGGGAGAATTATCTGCTCAGAGCTATAAATCCTCTAATGTTCCAATGTAACCTGGAATAACGGAGATGCTGAAACAACCTGTATCTACTGTAATGTTTTATAGCCATTCATATACTGGAGGTCCTTTTTTGTTTCAATATCTAGATCAGTGCCCTCCATATTTAAGAAAGAGGAATTAAAAATGTGCTTTCACCACAAACCAGCAATTCAAATCACCCATTACATATGATGGCAAAAATTAAAACCCTAAATGTGCAATGTAAGTAAATATTCTGGCTGAGACTGCGTGCAATTTAGCAAGAAGTATGAGAAAATAGGTAGAAATCTGTGGAGCAAAAGATTATAAGGATCTCACACCTAATATGCATATGTTTTGGAGATGCTTTATTTAAGCTTATGTATTATAGCCCCATTGAAACTTCCTGAGAAAATTCCTTCAAATTATTCTAATCTAAAAAAAATGTAATTTAATTTTCCGCACTTTAAATGGTTGCTTGAAATTTAAATTTACCTTTTTTATTTTGTTACGTTCCTTCTAAAAACAAAAAGGCAAAGGAATACTGTTGATTCTGTTATGTGGTATAGATGATCTCAAAGAGTAAAAAACAAGTTTGGAACTGAAAAAATAAGGTATCAGCTTCAAAAAAAGCAAATCAAATACATTCCTCTCAAGAAATTTCATTGAAACTCTTCCTTATCTGTTTGTGTCAGATGTAAAGGTTTCCAAAAATATTGAAGCTAGACATCAGAGGATGTGCAAGAAAATATGTTAAATTATCTTGTGTTCTTTTTAAGGCTCAGTAAATCATGCCTGGATGACACACACTTGACTTTGGCTGGATATTTTACTGCCACATAAATGAGAATAAATGTGTGAAATGCTATAGTCAAGCTTAACCTGGTATTTAACAAAGCATTCTGTGTTGGCATTTTTCAGTTGTTTTTTTTTCTTATCTCAGCTTTGCTTCTAGTATGAATCTCGACAGAAAAAAAATAGGGTAGCTTTCATTCCTATGAAATTAAGATATAGCTTACCTAGTATATACAATTCCATCAAGTTTTGTTTGTCTTTGCTAGAAGAATGATCTTAAATACACAAACTGGATTGTTTAATAATTTTATAATTTGCAAATGTGTCCAAATATCTCTACTGTACAAGATTTCTCAATTATATAATAATGAATAATTATGACAAAATATTTCTGGTAATTAATCCAAGAAAATACAATATTGCTATGAACTAGAGAGCACATGAGAACATAGTAAATGCCTATTTGTATTTTGATTTGAAGAAATTGTTGGAAAATATTACACACATAATTATTTTCTTAGTGTAAAACCTTATCACTTAAATTGTTCAGCTTCAGCTTTAGATTTAGGTAAGAAATAAATAATGTTTCTGTAGGTAATAATCCTAGACTGCATCAACACTGGAAGCTAAATGTGCTGTGTGATGATCAAATTACAGTCCCTTGCTTCAGAGCAAGGACATTCATTTGAGAATGCTGAAACATTTTCCCTGACTTCTTGGCAGAGACTCAAATAAAATAAAGTAGGGTGGTTGTGTCTCACCCCAACCACAATTAAGAGTATTGTGACAATATTCACCCAGAGACATTTCTGTGAACACAGAAATGAAGATCTAACCATGATAAATTTACAGTAGATGTAAACAAAAGATCTCAGCTAGTTTCTCAAACACTAACATATACAAGTTCAGTGTTCTTCTTGGGAATTAGCAAGACCCAAAAAAGATTTGAATACTGGAAACTGTTGACCAGAGAATTCATAGGAACCTGATTACTCCTGGTAGTACACAACTACTGATTTACTTCAGCTATCTAATGATGTACCCAAAGGAAATTAATTAAAGGAGAAGAAAAAGACAAGATTTAAGTAACAAGACCTGCTTCAGAGATATGATTGATATTTTAAACCAGCAAATAGTGTGATTGCAGGCTGATAATACTGAAAGAACTAATTTGATGATGCAAAAACAACAAAAAAATTGAATCTCATGATCAAAAATCACATTACAATGCTTAACAGATTTGATCTCAGTTTTTTTATGCTTTATCCTGGAAATTTTAATGTATTTTTATTATTTTGGGACTCCAGAGAAATATAAGGAACAGATTTCTTCTCTTTTTTTACTTAGCAGATTTTTAGGGGACAGCAGTTTGTTTGTTCACTCTTCTACACATGAACTGACCTCATTCTGATAGAAATTGATGAAAAAGTGCTGTAAAAGCTATCACTCTCGAAAAAAAAATTACATCAGCTGCACTAAATGTCTGATTATGGAGAAAGATACTCTGTGGAAGATCATGACTGTTAACAGCAGGGACACAGAGAGAAAATTTAAAGGTATTAAGCCGACACTGAGTCCATCAGTGTCCCCGAAATGTAACAAATGGCTTTATCTAGGGAAACTGTATAGTACATGCTGTAACTATTCTTTAACTTCATAGATGATATATAGTTCTTTACATATGAAAGTAACAATAGGAAGTAATGCAGTTTATCAGATTTTGTAGATTTCTGTTCTCAGATGTTAAAATAACCTAAAATGGCATCTCTCAATCAGGTCAATATTTACAAACTCTAGCAATTATCCTCCTTTATTCCCTAGAACGAGGCCAGCTAAAACCCATCTGTCCATCTTTGGATTGCCATTGTGCTCATCCAGTATAATTATAATTGTGACTTAAGAACAGATTACTCAAATCACAAACCACATGTCAGACTATAAGTATGCACCTTTTGCATAGCTCAGTGAAAGCTGTGCCTTTCTTCTTCCCTTTGGCTGCCTGGAACACCATAATATGTATAATATGTATAATTGCCAAAACTGAAAGTAAAGAAGCTTTTGTGATGCTATTATCAGCTTTTCTCACAGCATTGCAGAATCACATATGCCATTGGTTTTTGTACAATATGTTACACTATAGTTATAGCCTATCATGTAATAATATAATTCTGTAGAAATAAAGATATTAATGTCACCATGAAAGTTGAGAAAGAAGTTCATATTAGGAATTGCCAATGAAAAATGGAAATTTTACTGCATATATTTTTTTCATTAGCAGTACCTTACAGTATGCATTAATTGTGCAGTAAAATAATATAACTTATCTGATCCTGCAGGACATATGTCCTCTTGTAATAAATTTTCAGGTTTTATTCAGTTTTGAAGTAGATTTACAGAACATTTTGAAGAACAGTTGCTTATCTGTTTAAAATGTTTCTTAGTGATTACATCAGATTCCAGTAAGTGCAAGTATACATCTTCTCCGAAAGCCCTTGCTCAACTGGGCCATTGTGAAAAATGAAATTTGAGCTGAAAGTGAATACATGGTATATGCTTGGTCCCAAATATAGGGGGTTTTTATTCAATTATTGTCAAACATATATCAAGTAAGGAAGGTTGAGATTATTGATTGGATAGATAAATTTTCAAGTGGGAAAACACATCAAATTTTTGCTTAATTAATCATCCATTTTATTTGCTCAATTACTTATTTCATATTAAAGCTTTACTGTCATGAAAGTCATAGAAGTTCAGCTGCTCTTCCTTTTGAAAGGGGAGCAATGTCAGCATAATTTCCTGGAGAGGAATAAAAGTGCTCAAATTTCAGGAAGTAAAAATCAGATATTGTTGGAATGTGCTTTGTTTGATGCATTGTACTGCACTGTGTGCAGGTGCCCAGGCGCCAGCAGCAGAGGCTGCAGGGATGGCCTCTGTGAGGAGAGGCTGGGGCTGCCCTGTGCTGAGCACAGCTGATTCCAGCTGGCTCCATCACAGACACACCACAGGGCACAGCTGAGCCCCTCAGACAAGCTGGTATCACCTCTGGGAAAACATGTTTAAACGCAGAGAACAGTGAGGAATAAGGAAAAAAGAAACAAACAACAAAACCATCATGAGAAAAAGCCCTGGTAACATAAAGGCCAAAAAATAAAGAAAGGAAGGAGATAGATACTCTTGGTGCTGGAGCAGGTGTTTCCCCAGCAGTCTGTGGAGAAAACCATCCTTGAGCAATATGGCCACACTGGAAGCCATGGAGGACTCCGCACCACAACTTGTGAATATTTCCTGAAGGGACTGCAGTTGTTTGGAGATCCCAAGGTGGAAGAGGGTGGAAAAGTGATGAGAAAAAAGCTGCAGACAGGTACTGTTAAAGACTGACTATAAGTCCCAATCCCTTTCTCCCTGCACTGCTCAGAGGAAGGAGCTGGGAATGAAAGAGTGAAGGTGAGCCTTGGAAGAAGGGGTATGGTGAAGTTTCCCAAAGGCAAAATTAAAAATTCCACTTGATTTAGTTGGCAATAAATTAAAAATTAAATTAAATTTTCCAAAGTCAAGTTTGATTTTGCCTGTGACACTCATTGTTTTTGTCTTGACCCGTGAGATATTTCATTTTCTCTCCCCATCCCACTGAGGTAGAGAAATGAAACAGCCCAAAACTGCACACAATATTCAAGGTGAGGCTGCACTAACACAAAGCAGGAAGAGACAATCCCCTCCCTTGCCTGACTGGTGATGCTGTGCCTGATACCCCCCAGGACAGGGTTGGTCCTCCTGGCTGCCAGGGCACTGCTGACTAATTTTTAACTTTCTGTTGACCAGGATTCCCAGGTCTCTTTCCATGGCACTGCTGTCCATCATCTCATCCCCCAGTCTGTACATCCATGGTTGTCCCATCCCAGGTGCAGAATCCATCACTTTCCCTTGTTGAAGTTCATATGGTTAATATTTATGACTATTATCATTATTACTGTTATTTTTATTGTTATTATTTATTCTTTTACTATTATTACCATGAAATCAGAAATTTGTCTAAGTTAAATATTTAAAGGAATGAAGAATCAGAGGTATTTAGATGTTGTTTTGAGATTCACCATTTCTTGGCATTAATCAGCAGTTACTTATCAGAGTTTGACAAGTATTTGACACCTAAAATTCAAGACTGCACTAACATTAGAGCCTTGATTCTGAAAAATATATGCACCCTGCAGCAAGCAAAGTCTGTTTGTCCTTATTCTATCTCTCAGACTAAAAGAACAACAAGGAATTGCCTCTGCATTTAGTAGAAGAGGGATGAGCATGCATTCTTTCATTGCGACTTCTGTAACCAATATGACCAGAAGAAAATCATGAAGGAAAACAAAAGATGACTTAAGTAAAATAAAAAACCTTATAGAAAAGATTCCTAAGTGTGTACCTTCTGAAGAGATGGGAGTCTATTGACAACACTGTTATATGAGATATATGAAAAAAGTTACTTCTCATATGATCTGTGAACCGAGCAGCAAAAGTAAGGGCATTATTAAAATCTCAGTTCACCTGTATAAAATTCTGAGAGCCCCATACTATGAGGATTTGACCCCGGAATCTAGCTCTATTTTGTGCCTAATAATTATTTTGAAAGCGTTTCCCATCTTATACAAAATAGCCAAGAGTTTGGAACACTTTACTTGAAGGACTTTACTTTTGGGTCACTTCCAGCTTTAGATTTCTTTAACCTCTAGCATAAAATTCAGTCTCTAAAAGGTTTGCTTAAAGCATTCAGATCTTATCCTCCATTACTTTGAGACAGTCTTAAAAGCTTCCTGATTATTGCTGGCCTTAGAAATAAACTACCATGACTCTTAAAATATTAATCTTGAAACCTGTCTATGCAAATTCTGTGGGCTCTGCTCACCTGCTTTGCAAAAAAAAGCAACAAACTTCACTATTCATCCATTAGGGATTTTCATTCCATTTTCATCCTTAATGAGAAACATAATTCATGAGACCTTGCCTATATCTGCACAAGTCCAAGCCTTGTGATTTAGATTAGCAGTTACTTTCCTGTGTGAGCTGGGAAAACAAAGCACAGAAAATTGTTATGGGCATGTTGAATCCAAAGCTCTACCTTGTTCTTATGGTTTTGGTATTCCTGGGAAAAAAACAAAGCTCAAATGATTAATTTTTTATTCCTGTAGCATGCTTGAAATGAAGAGAAATTATTAATGATCCAGACAACAGCCACTACCTGGCTACAGCTATGGAGAAAATCAAAGAAATTGGTCTAGGAAGACAAACAAGATCATTGGTGGCTCAACACAACCATCTGAGTTAGGAAGCAATAAGGAGTGGAAGGATGCCTTCTTGTGGGGTGCACTCTATGCATGGATTTCTGACTCAGTTTAGAAGTGGAATTGACTGTTGCCAACAGTTGAGATCCAGACATGTCAACTGGTCCCACCACTGGACTGGTATCACAGGAGCAGGAACGTAGACTAGTGTGAGTCTGATGTGTGTGAGTGTTACAGAGTGGAACTAAAGAGAATGTGTACAATAAAAACCCTAGAATGAAAACTGCCATCCACTGTTTCTTCCCATCTTTTCTAAGAACTAAATTTTACATCTTCTTATATCTGTCACATTTCATAATAAATTTTCATGTCTGTCGGTAGCAGGAGAAATGAATAACACACATATGACACACTTATTATCAGAAAAAGGACTCCTCAAAAAAAAAAAAAAAAAAAAAAATTTAAGCCTTACCTCTGAATAACTAAGCTTCAAAATGGCAAGGGTCAAAACATATCTCTGGAACACCAAGAAGGTATAAATGGATGAATCATGCAGCCCAGGTCTTAAAATTTCTGTTCCTTGGATGCTACATTATACTTAAGTTATTTATGGACTCCTTTGAAATTAGAGGGGAAAAAAAAGGAGATCATGTGGGTTCCAACAGAGTGAAATTTTTTAAAGTAAATGACACCTAAATGTGATAGAACTAGCAGTTAAATCATAGAATCGTTTACATTTGAAGAGTTTAAAATCACTGACTCCAACCACCAACCCAGCATTGCCAAGTCTACCACTAAAACATGTCCCTAAGTGCTATATCTACATGCCTTTTAAGTACCTCCAGGGATGGTGACTCAACCACTTTCCTGGACAGCTTGATAAACCTTTTGATGAAGACAGTTTCCATATTATTCATCCTAAACCTCTTCTGTCGCAACCTGTCACCACTTCCTCTTGTCCAAACGTTTGTCACTTGGGAAAAGAGGCTGACTCCCACGTCAATACGGCCTCCCTTCAGGTGGTTCAGAGAGAGATGGCACAGAGGTGGATCTACCCCATGGCCTTCCCTGGCACCAGGATGAGGCTGAGAGGCCTTTAGTTCCTTGATCTTCCTTCCAGTTATTTTTGTAGATTTCCATCACAAAGACTAACCTCCAACCAACTAGGGCCCGCTTTGGTTAGCAAGACTGCTGGTAATTGATTGAAAGTATCTTCATGAGTGAAGACTCCTGAAGTGAAAGCTCCCTCAGTACACTTGGGTGGATGGATCCCAATATGTGACACAGACTTCTGTATGTCTAAGCAGTGTAGAAGGTTGTTGGTGTTTCCTCCTAGGTTATAGCAATTTCATTTTCTTCACATCTCTGTGTTCCCGCTCAGGAGGCTGGGTACCCTGAGAAAACTGGTCTTACTCTTAAAGATTGAGGCAAAAAAGGCACTGAGTACTTCAGTCTTTTACTCATTGTTTGTCATTTTGTTTCCCTCTGAATACAAAAAAACAATTGAGAAATTCCTTAGCCCTCTATTTGTTGCTACAAAATTTATAGAAATGTTTTATTGCCTTTTACAGCAGTAGCCAGATTAAACTACACTTGGACTTTGGCCCTTCTAGTTTTCTCCCTGTCTCACCTTATGACATTCTTGTAGGACCTCTGAGTTGCTTGCACCTTCCTCCAAAGCTCATAAAGTCTCCATTTCATTGCCTGAGTTCTAGTCAAAGCTCAGTGTTTAGCCAGACAAGTTTTCTTACCCACTGGCACATATTTCAGCACATTGGTTCAGCCTTCTCCTTTGCCTTTACAATTTCATCTTGAAGAATGTCCAGCCTCCCTGAACTCCTTTACCATTCAGGACTAACGCCCAAGGGACTCTCTCAGTCAATCTCCTGTATGGGCCAAAGTCTACCCTCTGGAAGTCCAAGGCTGCAGTTTTGCTAACTCCCATCCTTCTCAGAGAATTGAAAACTTTACCATTTCATGATCACTGTGCCCAAGGCAGCCTTCAACTATCAGATCTCCCACAAGTTCTTCTCTGTTCACAAACAGGACCAGCAGGGATGCCTTCCCTAGCTGGCTCATTCACCAGCTGTATTGGGAAGTTATCTTCGACACAGTTCCAGGAGTCTCAGACTGTTTCTTGTCTGCTGTGTTGTATTTCAGCAGACATCTGGTAAGTTTAAGTCCCCCACAAGAGCAAGGGCTAGTGATTAAGTTACTTCTCTCTGCTGCTTATAGAATATTTCCTCTGCCTCTTCATTGTGATTTTATGGTCTATAACAGACTGCCACCAGGATATCTGACTAGCTGTCTTTCCCCCAGGTTCTTACCCATAAGCAATTAACCCTATTAGCACCATCATTAAGCTAATTGCTAAGTAAACAATGAAAACACTCCCTAATATACAAGGCTGACCATCTCCTCTCTCTCCTTGCTTGTGTCCCCTAAAGAGTCAAAAGCCATCCATTGCAGCATTCCAGTTGTGAGAATTGTCTCAGCCCCTCTCTGTGATGATATCTGTATTAGTTTTCCTTCTGTGCAGTGGCTTCCAGATCTCTTGTTTGTTGCTGTGTGCATTGGAGAGGATGCACTTCTGTTGGGTTGCTGATCCCACCACCTTTTTGGAGGGAGAAAGCCTGCTTCCTTTGTGATTACTATCAGTCATTTCCATGGTTTCTTGTATGCCAATAACCCTTTTGTCTTCATGGCTGACTCGATCCCCATCCCCTACTTCCACTGAGAAGGCACACTGCAGTACCTCTCTAGTACACTGCAGTACCTCTCTTGTGCTCAAGCTTTGGCAGGCCTCTTCCAGGCTTGTATCTAGAGCTTGGTTTTATTGCTTTTCTGCCTCAGTGCTAGTTTAAAGCGTTTTTAATGAGGTCTGCTAACTCCTGTGCAAAGATCCTTTTACCCCTTTGAAACAGGTGTACTCCATCTGCTGCCAGCAGGTTTGGTGTTGTGCAAACCAAACCATGATCAAAACCCCAATTTCTGCTTGTTTGTTCATCTGATGTTCATCTAAACAGAGACAGAAATATTACAGATGAAGAGCATGTAACATAAGAAAATAGATTCCCAGTGTAGTAAACAGAAGAAAGTTGGTGAGCTTAACAATTGATCTCAAAGAGAATACTAGGTATGTTTAATGTACTAATAAAATTTTCCAACCTCCTTACCCTAGCATTCTTCACACTTAAAAATAAAGAGACTTAGACAAGTCCTCCTTGTCCCACATTTGCATGGCTCTTTCTTATAGAAATTAGATTACACACTAGCTTGAAGTAAATTCATGCAGTTAATACATTTATCTTTAAAGAAACAGATGGTCAATTTAGTATTTAAAATACAGTTTAAAAATTTAAGTCTTAAATGAGTTTCAGTCTGTTATTTGTGGGTTTGTGTCTTATAAATACTATTTTAAATATAAGATAAATGAAATTTAAGTTTACTATACATAATTGAAAACAAACAAACACCCCCCCTCCTCCCCTCACCCCCCCAAAATGTGTATTTTGTTCCATCCGTCATGCTTCTCTCTTCTTTCTTCCTGTTATAAATTTCTGGAGTGTTTAAACACTGTGCCTTGCAACAAATTTGTTAGCAGCAGTTTTATTGCATTCATATTGCGTCATTATTTTTTTGCCACAAGTCAAAATCTCAGTCTTTCATTTTTTCATTTGCTTGATTCTTTTAAATGAAGAATGGAGAAGTGTTTGCCAGCCCCATTTTGTTTTCACCTTTTTTCTTATTAAACTGATTGAAATTGGTTTACCCCAAGTATGCTTCTCCAACCAAAGTGTGTATTTATTGAGAAGTTTTCAGTACCTACAAGCAAAAGGATAAGCTTAGCCATAGGAAAGGATGTTATATGGGCACTGGGTACAAGACAGGATTTAAGCACTGTATTTTAAGGGAACATCTCACACTTCACAGAAGAAAAACTCTTTAATGGGTATTATTATATGTCTACTAACCTACATACTAATGCATACTATACATACTAATGTATACTGCTGCATATTTTTTTTCTTTTTGTTTATTTGCCTTCCAAATTTTGACCTTGGCTGTCCTCTTTGGGCTGCATTCCAAGTGATTGAATCAAATTTTCCTTGTTCTGGCAGCAAAACGAGTGGGATATGGAGAGGAAGAAGAATTGGGTTCCAAATGGAGCTACTTTTTCTCAAAGAGAAAAATGAAGAGCTCAAAAGTACAAGAAAGGCAGAGCACAAAACTAATATTGTTTGTTCCCTTGAAAGGAAAAGGAAATAAATTAGAAATGCATTTAAAATAAATCTCTACTTCTGTATCTTCCCTCATAACACCCTGATACAGAGATCATTCATGTCTCTCTAAAATCTTGAAGGAACTTCTTTGCCATTTGTAGTCAGTTTATCACAGCTACATTCCCTCAGGAAAAACAAGGAAAGATGAAATTCCTTCTGGAGCTGATGAGTGCATCTGAGAGGCTCCACAATAATCCAAAGGGGCTTGCCCCTTAGTGTTAGTGCTTGGTACTGCTCCTGCAGTATTCCTAGGCTAGAGGCATTTTTAGCAGAACTGCCCACAAATTCTAACAATTCCAGAAGTCCATTTTTGCAAGTAAATTCCCCTAAATAAAACAAGAGGTACCAATTACTAGATGAGAAAATATTAAATGTGCATGGGTTGCAAATGGTGTAAATGAAGCCAAATAGCATAAATGCCTGATTTCTTGTTCATTCTGCATCACAGAAAGACTAGTGAAGGTAATGTATCAGTGATCACACTGAAACAAGTTTAAAGATATAAAATAGAAAAGAGAAATATTTTACTAAACTAATATGAGAAAAACAATTTCTTTGAAAAAGACTATACATGAGGTATTACATTTAAGGCAAATGAAATGCAACACAGTTGTCAGAAATATTGTCGTTCTCAGATTTAGTCTGTGGTTTTATTTTTTTTTTTTTTTTTGAGGGAAAAGCTTATTATTTAGCCTTCCTTTTTGGGCAATTTTCTTTCCTTGTTTATGTTTTAAATACTAATTGTTTTGGTTTGTTATTCTTGTAGTGAGCCTTTCTAGTCTACTGAAGCTACTACTTATACCTGACATGTATTCCTTGCTCCCTGAATACCTCTCTGCATCAGATTCCAAATGAAGCTTGCTCCTGGAAACACTCCAATTTATTATGACTGCCGAATATAGCTGAAACAACAGGGTTCCAATTTTAAAAGCTCACTATGAAATTCTTATTTTAGTCTCTTATGTTTCTAAAACCCTGTTATTCAGAATTGGGGCATGCAGGTTTCCTTATATTCTTATTAAATCAAATAACTGGGTAAGCAGTTCAATATTGTAGGAAGGGTACTATGTTAGTAAATGTCAGTACTTGGAACGATTCATGATGTTATACTCTTCATCATTCTCTCAGCTGCAATGTTTTCTTCTATATTTGTTCTGTGTGCAGACAGTGTAGGCACAGTAAATGATCTGCAAAATATAGATTTTCTTTTGTCTTGATTGGTTTCTAGAGTGGAAGATTCCTTAAAAAGAAACTTCTAATACTGTACTTGTCAAAGTTGTGTAAAAAATAAAAGACAAAGTTGGAGAGAAAAATAAAACCCCGAGGGACAAGAACAAAACTGAAAATGGATGAATGAGAACAGAAAATTATATTTTAAAGCACTACACATGTTAGAAGAGGAAAAAAAAGAAAACCTCAAGGACTGAAAGCTAGAAAATTGAGTGAAAGACAAAAAATCATTTTTTTTATTAAGACAGAAACATAAGGTGATGTGTCGGTCTTTGCAAGGTTTGTGGATATAGAATCAATCTTTAGGCTGGATCATTGCAAACATTTCTTTGAACATGTATGCAACTAAGTTTGTTATGATTCTGGGCAGATAAAAAGAGGGAAAGTGCTTTTGCCTGAAGAACTAGTGAACATAAGTCCAATAGTACATCTGGAACAAACGAGTTTAAATGTATACTGTTTCTGACCCAAGATGAAACTTGTCTTTCTGTGTGCATATACCCTCAGAGTTGCAGAAAAGATTCAGCTGAAGAAATGCACATAAAAAAATATCTCACGAACAAAGAGCAAACAAGTGTTGCTAGTGATTCCAAATTTATCTAATAGCCAGATGGGTGGTGTTATGTCTGAGATATTCTCTACAGCCCTTGTGAACCTGAAAATTCCACCCTGCACTTCCAAGAACAATAACCATCACTAGTAAGCCCCATAACATGGCAAACTAAAGTGTGGAGACTTATTTTTCATAAATGAATGTTGGGTTAGAATTGCTTTAGTTGTGAATTGAATGTGTACAAACTAGCTATTAAACAGAAAGACAATGCAATCTGCTTTAATCAATATTTGTGGGGGGGATAGAATATAAGAAAACTAAAGATAGTGTAGAAAGTAATCTTACCCCTAAGGAGTTGCAGCTGGGCCCATTAGCAAAGATTAGGAACAGGCCTAACTTTAACAGGCCACAGTTGTAACCAATGAGAAGAAGAGTGCTATAAAAGGGTGGGGTGGCTGGCTGAGAAGGGAACTGGAGTTAGTTGGCTACTTTGTAAAGATAAAAGTATCAGTGCTCTGAGAAGCTGCCCATGCGAAACACCATGAAGGTATGAAACTTTTGTGATAAGGAGACAACAGTATGGGACCCCAGCAGTAAGATGACAAATGTTTATATATGTTATAGATGGATATAATTTCCATCTTCAAACTGATTTTGACAGTGATTCATATATGATAGTTGTGGACACTTTGAACATTATCACAATGGTATTATTTAGGGAGACACTCAAAATGAGTACAGGAACCCAGTTTGAGTTATCAGTGGACACACTAATAAAGTTAGGGTGGTCATCTGTTCCTACTTACTTTGTGGAGGAATTTGGCTTAGAAGACCTTTCCTAGAAAAGACAGCGCTGATCAGCAGCTCTTCATTTGCTTCCAGCAAAACTCCAGACATCTACTTCCAGCTGGATTACAGATTGAGCCAAAATGAAATACTGGCTCTCTTTGGAGTAAAACCATTTGTTTTAGTTCTGCACTCAACAGGGTTTTGCTGCTGTCACCTTTCACAGGGCAGAAATTCACCTGATTGTGTGTCACTTGCCCATTTACGTTCTGAGATTGGTAGGGGCTGAAAGGTATCCCTTTACAGGGAGGTGAAATCTACTTTGTATTTGCTGGATGAGCTGCCTCATGTGGAAACCAGGCTACAAAGGCTATATGTCACTAGACATTAAATGCTAAGTGATATCTTACCTCTCTATTAAATGCAAACCCTTAAATATAAGTAACATCCGTTTCCTGCATGGGCGGAAATGTAGCTAGGGTATTATTCTGAGACATATGGACAGATAGTCCTTCTAAAAAAAATTTCACCTAGATTGCTTGCATTCTGCTTCACTTTTATAACCTTTGTGCAGTAGATATAAGCAAACACCAGCAGATTTTTAAATAAAATTCATCTGGTGACATATTTTTGTATGTATATGAGTTTATTTTGTTTCTGTGTTTGTTTTTCCTAGTAGCCCTAGGAAATTAAATATTCAGTTCAAGTTAGTTTATTTCTATAAGAAACAGTTATCTTATTAAAAAAAAGTAAAACAGGAAGGAAAGAAAAAAGGCATATATTTTAATAAGTATTTTACCTTCTGTATGGAATTCAGAATGAAGCATCAATCATTATTACATATATAAAAGAAATACCTGCACTTGACACTGTATGGGGAAATCCTACCATACAATATCAAGGGCGAAAACACACAGATAGAAAATTGAACCACAAACAGGTATTCAAGATGGAAAATAAGAGCAGGATGACTAAAAGCTGGTGAGAACAAGCAGTTTTTTATAATAGTAACACTGTGTCAATCTTTGTATCAAAAAATTTTTAAGGAGTGTCCCAAAATTAAAATTTCAGTTAGAGAATGAATATAAAATGTACACTAATTTTTGTACTCAAACATAACAAGAATACACATAATCATAGAATGGGTATTGTTGGAAGGGATTACTGGAAGTCAACTAATCCAAAGTCCCCACTCAAGCAGGGTCCCCTGAAGCACACTACTCAGGATTGTGTCCAGACAGCTTTTAAATATCTCCAGGGTGATAAAGTGTTGAAAGAATTGCCAAGTAGACTGGGTCCACTTCCTTCTTGCCCTCTTTGATGACTGGGGTGACTTTTTTTTTCCCAGTCTTCATGCACTTCTGATCATCATGGCCTTTCAAAGATGATTGAGTGTGATCTAGCAAAGATGTCCACAAGTTTCCTTAGCACTCTATGCATCCAGTTGGGGCCCATCGATTTGTGGATGTCAAGTTTGACTAAATGGTTTCTACCCCAATCCTCTTGAACAAAGAGTAAATCTTTCTCTTTTTCAGGTCTTCTCCCTGATCTCTTGTATTCATGAAGCCTGGCTTTGGCAATGAATGCTGTAAGCAGAGAAGGTGTTCAGTATCTCAGCCTTCTCTGCAGCCTCTGTTGAAAAGGTCCCTGCCCTATCCAGTGGCAGGCCTGTATTTTCCCTACTATTTCTTTTACTCTTGCTGTTCTTGAAGAAGCCTTTTTGTTATCCTTGACATGCTTAGCCAGATTAATTTCAAATGAGTCTTGGACTTCCTCATTCTAGCTGTTTTGTTGATGGGACAGTGTGAGCAGTAGGAAAGACCCATGTAAACACCCTTCAGCAACACATAAAACACTGGTGTGTTATCAACATAATTTTTAGATTTTCGCAAATCTAAAACAGAGTACCACACAAGCTACTAGGAAGAGAAGTAACTCTGTCCCAGCCAAAACCTATACAGATAAAAATTCAGGCTTGTGACACATTTGCTGGGCTGCTTGTTTTCAGGAATATCTCTAATATACATTAGAACTTTATTTTGACCCTGAGAAAATGTTAATTGAACTGATACATCTCTACTGAACCACATTAGAGTACATAATCAGTGTTTCTTAAAGAAAGGATGTAGGCATGAAATTAAAAAAGGGTAGTCACAGGGGAGACATTTTGTGTGCAATGTGATGTACATCCTGGGTTTTTTACTGTGTACTTTAATCAGGTTGTTGAATAAGTATATTTCTTGGTTTTAAAATAAGACTCTAAAGTTTTAAATGAGCTGGGAGTCTTGTGAAACTTAATTCCTGGCTGGTTTTTATCCCTTCCTGTCAGATATTCATTCACCAAGGCAATCAGCTCTGGAGCAGGTGTGTTTCTCAGCAGAGACAGGCATAGCGGCGTGCAGATAGGGGTTTCCTGAGCCAGGGAAACCCCAGGGGAATGCTGAGATTTGCCAGGAGGCAGCAGCTTGCAAGGACACACCAGAGGAAGAGAATTCCCCTGAAGCCTGAGATGCCCTTGGAGAACTGCTTTGCTGCTCTGCATACAGAAGAGAAAGACCCATTCCATCAGAGAAAAACTGGAGCTGAGTTAGGCAACGCAATCTGCTCACCCTGTAACAACCAGTGCAACTAAGAAAAGGCAATGGGTGAGAGGCAACACTCTTCTGAGAGGCACAGAAGCATCCATTTACTCACTTGATGATCTGCAGGGAGGTGTGCTTCCTATCAGGGTCTTGTTTAAGGGGTGTCACTGAGACACTACCAAGTCTTAGTCAGTTCACTGGCTATTATGCCCTGCTGTTATTTCATGGGGCCAACAGTGATACAGGCAGAAGCAGTCTGAGGAGGGTCAAGGATTACAGGGCCCTGAGTAGGGTAGTTTTTTCATCAGTCCTCCTGGTCAAATGAAAGAGATTTGAAAGGGCCAGTTAAATCTGGAAAATCAACAAATTGGTAGAAGATTGGTGCCGCTGTCAAGGGTTCAGCTACTCAGACAATGGGGTTCACTTTTGACACCTGATCTACTGGAGACTGATGGGATCTGTCTGTCAGAGAAGGAAAGAGGCATCTCCAGTCATAAGCTTGTCAAGTTGGTGAAGAGGAATTTAAATGAAACTTGTGGGAAGGGAACTTCAATCCTGCTCCTACCTGTTTCATATAAGTGCCCAAGCAAGAGATGCCCAAAGCCTTGAGAGGGATTCAGGTCAGCAGGAGAGCACCTGAAGAGCATCACAAAGTATTTCCTGCTACTTCAGACAGTAAATTTTCTTCATCAGGGCCCAAATTAAATATCTCTATGCAAACACATGTAGCACGGAGAATAAATGAGGAGTTAGAGATGTACACATGCCTGCAAAGCTATGGTTTTGCTGGTATCATGGATATGTGGTGGGATGGGTCCTATGACTGGAATGGTGAAATGGAAGGATATAGGCATTTTAGAAAAGACGGGCAGGGAAGACAGGAAGAAGAGGGGTATTGCTCTTTATGTCAATGACAAACTGGAATACATAGAGCTCTGCCAGGAGATGCATGAGAAGCTGAGCAAGAGCTTATGGGTCAGGATTAAAGGGATGACAGGTTCAGATAGTGGGGATCTGCTACAGCCCATGCAACTGGGAAGACCCATCAGATGAGGTCCTCTACAGACATATAGGAATAGCCTCATGCTCACAAACTTTGGCCCTAATGGGGGACTTAAAACATCCTGATATCTGTTGAAGTGGCATAGCAATCCAAGAGGGTCCTGGAAGGCATTGATGATAAGTTCCTGCTCCAAGTAATAGAAGAGCCAATGAAGAGATGTGCTGTGCTGGACTTTATTCTCACAAACAAGAAGGAGCTGCTGGGGAGTGTGAGGCTCAAGGGAATCCTTGGCTTCAGTGACCATGAAGTGGTGGGGTTCAAGGTCTTTAGGGCAATGAGTAGAGCACAGAGCAAGCTCATTAGGCTACAATTTAGAATAACAGATTTTGGGCTCTTCAGGGACCTGCTTAGTACAGAACCATGGGATAGAGTCCTGGAGGGAAGAGGGGTCCAAGAAACTTGGTTAAAATTCATGGGTTACCTCCTCCAAGCTCAGGAGTGATACATCCCGACAAAGAAGTCTGGCAGAAATGCCAGGAAGCCTTGCATAGATGAGCAATGAGTTCCTGGACAAACTCAGACACAGAAAGGAGGCCTACAGGGGGTGGAAGCAAGG
This sequence comes from Geospiza fortis, assembly GCF_000277835.1. Taxonomy (NCBI): domain Eukaryota; kingdom Metazoa; phylum Chordata; class Aves; order Passeriformes; family Thraupidae; genus Geospiza; species Geospiza fortis. The sequence goes on along the minus strand of NW_005054297.1, from coordinate 7,441,568 downwards.
ACAGGAAGCCAGGGGGGAATACAGGGAGGGAGAAATAGTCAAAGCAGTCAGGGATCAGGCTAGGAATGCTGAAGCTCTGATAGAATTTAATCGGACCAGGGACAGCAAGAGCGATAAGAAAAGCTTCCATAGGCGATCAGGGATAAAAGGAAGATGATGGAAAATCTGGGCCCTCTAGAAGGAAATGGGAGGTCTGATTACCCAGGATGTGGATAAGGTTGAGGTACTCAGTTACTTCTTTGCCTCAGTCTTCAGCAGCAAGTGTTCCAGCCACAGTTACTCAGTTGCAGAAGATGAAGTCAGGGTCTGGGAGAATTAAGAACCTCCCACTGAAGGAGAATATCAGGTCTGAGGGCACCTAAGCGACCTGAAGGTGCACAAGACCATGAAACCTGATGAGATGCAAAAGCCAAAGGAGCTGTCAGAGGAACTGGCACTGTCTATCTACATTTGAGAAGTTGTGGCTGTTCCCACTGACTAAAAAAGGGGAAACATAACCCCTATTAAAAAAAATAAAATGGAAGAATTTAGTGACCACATGCTAGTTAGTCTCATCTCAAACCACTCTTGAGGACTAGAAATATATTAAATAGTTTAGTCCATGAAACAGCAGGTACATCAGGGAGCATTTGATTTCTTCTTGTTTGTAATAAATCAAGCAATAAGTATATATAGAGAGAGTCCAAGAAAAGAACAGGAAAGTCAAACCTCAGTCAAATTTTAAAAATTGAAAAATATTGCTTGACTTTCCCTAATGCTTCTAACTTTCTTTAAGCAAGGATGACCAACACCATGGATAGAGGTAATAAGCACATCTATCTTCTTTTGGTTTAATGGAAACTGAAAGTGTCCCCAGCAATTGGAAGGAAAATATCTCAGAAACACAAAAGGAGAAATAAAAACAAAACAAAACAAAAAACCAAAACCAGAGTAAAGATTAAACAGAGAACATATTTAAAATCACAATAGCAACCTAACCCAGCTTACAAGATGTCATTCATTCATACAACATCTTAGGCTTATAATGTGAATATAATTACACCAAACTTTTTTTTTAATGCTAACAGCAACTTTTATAAAAAATTATATCTAAAATCAAGTGCTGCGTATCTAAAAGAATAAGTTGTCTCCTTCCTGCTTGGAAAATGTAGACTAGATTTCAGATTTGATTGTGTATATATATTATAAAAAAATCTTGTTCCTGTTTATAAGTATTCACAGGAGAGTCCCATAATTGCTGCCAGACTTTTCCAAACCCAAGAAAGAACTGATTTGGTTCAGCATAGCCTGAAGGTTGGAAACCACTGCTCTAGGCAAAAGACATGATGGTTGTTCATCTCTTAGCTTAGCCTATGTGTGTGTGTGCATGCAGCAGTCTGCACCAGTTTTAGCTGCAAGAAAAGAAAAACATTAAATTTCGAGATATTTATTTTTAGTCCAATACTTGAGGGTTAGTTTCGAGGTTTAAAATTATTCAAAACCATCCTTGTTTTTGAAAGAGGGAAAAATTGGGCTAGATATGTATGCATTTACCCTCATCTGAATTCCAGTTTCCAGCAGATTTATATTTATTAATATAAAGAAGTAAATTATTTTTTTAAACTTCATAGTAAAATTTCCAATGCTCTTTATTTCTAGTGACCTGGTTTTAACTTTGTAAGTTGGCTTGTCAATATAATTATAAAATTAAGATATGCAGAAATTTTAGAGTGGGCTCCTTGGGTGAAATCTCAGTAAAGGCTACTATTTATAGACAATAAGACATAATAGTCAGCAATATGATGAAGGAAAACTGTATCTGTTTCATTTCTGCCTGGAAAAAGCTGTCCCTCCTGCAAATGCTTAGGAAAGTTTTCAGTGCAAGTTGTGAATTTATGCAAATATTCAGAAGGCAGTGAGACAATTTGTGCACCGAGTTATATTTTCAAATCTCTGTCAAAATGTGAAGAAAACGTGTAAACAAAGACAGAATGATGTTGGGAGAGAAAAAAGTTGCTTTTAAGACTGAGACTTTTTTCCCCTGAATAAACTAAGGAGTTAAAGAAATCTGCAAAAGGACGTTGTGCAGTGGAGGGAAAGGTTGTGGTTCCTTTGCTTTATTTGCTTTTTCACTTTAATTTTTTTTTTCCTATGTATCAGATGAAATCAAATAAAGTTGTAGCTTAGTTTCAACTACCAGGTTAACTTGAGTGGAAAAGGTGAATCTGTCCCATTTTTGATGGAAATAGAGCATCCTGGCTAACCTCAGTAAGAAATAAATGTCTTTTCACAGTAAAGGAAAAAAAGTTAGAGCATGATTTTATAAGTAGCCAGTGTTAAAAATTATTGATAACAATTCTTGATTACATATGCATGTATCAAACATTTTGTAAGAGATCATCATGTAAAATACTGGTTTTAATTTGGATATATTACTGAGGTTTCTGTGCTTTTCTATAAGGAATATGTTCAAGAGGGAAAAAAATGTTATTTCATTTGCAAGTGAAAGGAGATTATTCTGTTTTAATTCTTAATAAACATTACCAGTTTATGTATCTTTTTTTCTTAATTAGGACTCTTATCTGATAACATGTACAAGAACATGTTTTTATTATATAATAATTACATGTATTAAACTGCCCTTGGTAATCCTTGCTTCCTGTAAAATAGAAGACATGTATTGCTTTTTTGTGCATTCTGTTCACCCTCTGGAAAAAGAGAAATCGGTTTTAAAAGTGGTTTATCTGATTATTTAAATAAAAGGAATAAAGTTATACATATTCGTCTTGATCATGATATACAGGCTTTCTTGAAGTAAAATAATTCTACTTTCAGAAAAAGAAATTGAAAAAGATATTTTGTCTTTATACACAAATAATATGCCTGATGTTTGCCTATTTACTTACTAATATTTTCTTTCCTATTTCAGTCTATTTTTATCTTGTATATTGGAGCCACACAACAGGGCAAGATTTCAGCAATTTCTTCCTCCAGACACATCTACTCCATCTGAAATGTTGCTGATGACCATACAGTAGTTCTGTATGTATCTTATAATTTTTAAAATGTACCATTTCTTGATTTAGTGGGGTTTTTTAACCAATAGTTTTGTCACAGATTCTTCTTTTTGTAAACTGTTGTTTTATAATAAAACTTCTCTTTGTAAACTTAATTATTCTCAATAGTGTGTGTGGAAATGCAGTTTCAGTCTATTTTACATATATATTCTGCATCACAAGTATTCAACATTGGCTGTTAAGGAGAATAATGAGGTTTTTACTGTACCACAATTTAGTTACACAGCTGTATAATTTAAAGAAGCTCCTAGAAGTTTTGAGTCTTCCCAGGGCTATGCAACACCTCAGGGAAGATTTTGATTATCCAAGTTTTGAATGCAGTCTTCGAGACATTTTTTATTCTAAGAGTTCAGGTAAACTTTTTAGTGAAAAGAACCGAAAATCCTTGCCTTACAGTTATTTCACAGATTTTTATTCTATTTTGCCATGTGATAAATGAGTACCCTTAGGATCATAAGATCGTTCAGTTTATGGAGGTCATCAGGATGTTGAAAATCCAACTCTAGTGCATGACAGGGTCATATCTGAGGTCAAACAAGGTTACTCAAATTTTAATCCAGCTGGTTCTTAAAAACCCCAAATACTGAGACTTCACATCTCTGCACAGCCTGTTTTACTGTTTGATTGCCTACTTGTAGATAAAGTTTCTTTCATTTCAATTTATATCTATGGTACCTTGTCCCACCACCACAGAGCACTGTGAACAGCTCCATGGTCTTGATGAGCTCATCATCATCTAGGAGCTTAGAGCCACCTCTTCTGCAGTCTGACCCATTCCAGCTCCTTCAGTCTCTATTCACAGTAAAAGTCCTCCAGCTCCTGACCACATTGCTGACTCTGCTTGAACTTGCTCCAATTAACCAATGACTTTGACTGACTGAGAAGTCCAAAATTTTATACTGGACTCCAGATGCAGTCTCACAAGTGCTAAGGAGAAAGATAGAATCTCCTCCCTTAGACTTCTTAGTCATGCACTTAGTATAACTCAGGAAGTTCTTGGTCTTCTTGTGCTGCTTGCTGATGCCCAGCTTGCTGTCTAGCAGTGCCACCAGATTCTTCTCAGATCTTCCCAGATCTTCCCTGCCAGTGAAGTCTCAGCCTCTAGTACTCCATGGAAGTTCTTTCTTTACAAGTGTGGGACTTGTCTTTTGTACTTGTGGAATTTCATGAGCAAAGATAACCAAATTTTTCCTTATAGTTGGATTATTTTATTGGTCTTTTAGTTTATGGTCTTTTGTGTATCTCTCTAAGAGAGATCATTGGGTTAGGTTTCATAGGATTCAGACAGGAAAATGATGCCAGTATTGCTGAGCTGTGACTGCAGAACCAAATTTAAGTAAAGAAGACCTGATGAGAGGAAATCCTTATATGCATGGTAGTGTGGCTTTTCTAAAGCAATCACAGAGCTCCTGGACCCAAAATAGTAACTGTGCTCTGTATGGTGTATTCTTGTTCTCCACTTTAGCTTCATGCTGAAGCATTACAGAGATTTGCAAACATGGGAGGGACATAGATAAGTCAAGAAGATGATTCCTAGTTAATTATTAGATAAATGAAAGCAGACAAATGAAATTAATTTTAAATATTTTATGGGATCAGGCAATATCGTGACCTTGAGGTCACACTTTCTAAAATTATTTGTTTAAAAAAATGGGAACTTACTATTCCGATCATAGAGGTTGTCACAATTTTTAAAGCAATTTTGATTGAGTAGGAGCATTTTTCATCCTTAAATCAGATTTTCATATTATGTATAGTTTGTGCTTTATGGTAACTTTTGCTACTAAACCAGGTTTTAGGCCAGAAAGTACAGCATATTCTGTTCTGTAGCAATATCTTCTCATGGTGTTCTTGTTTCTTGTGAATTACCAACTCATTCCTTCCCATTTTTCTGGTTTTGGTTTTTTTAGGACTACGTTTTTTGAATTAATTTTACTCAGTTCAGTGTTAAGTCTTTTTTTACAGTATTCAATATACTCTTCATCTCTTGGTAATAGAGTTGTCCTGTATATACATTAAACAAACAAACAAATAAATAAATATGTAGCTCTGTATATAAGTAAACATGCCTTAAAGCTGAAAGAAACTTAAACAGAAATGTAACATACACACACCCTTCCTCTCCCCGATAAAACTATGTGATATTATGTAAACATGTTATTTTTACAACTTTATAATTAAGGCCTTATGATTCATCTTAATATCTTCAGATACCAGTGGTTTTGGTAATTGTATTCATGTTCCTGTTACAGCACTGGTATCTTCTGTAATAGAGGAATGTCTGACTCAATGAATTCAGGTTTCACTGGAATTTTATAATGCAGTGTCTCTATATTAGTTAACTAAACTGATATTTCTTACCTAAGAAACCACCAATTAAAACATGTGATTATATTAAAATACATCTATATTTTACTGAAGTTTTACTGAAAGATTTTATTTCTAGAATATAGTTAAACTTTTGAAACAAACAAAAATCTGAACTTTATCACAATATATATATATAAATGACAAAAACTACTGTATTTTCTGTAAGATAACTGTTCTCACCACTTATCTTTGTTATAATTGCTCTAGCTACATCTGAACTGGCCACAAGGAAAGTAGTATATATGAGCACAGATATGTGTATAGCTGGCACTCTTTTGACTTAGTGTGTCAATTGTAACGACTCACTGTTCCTGAATTACAAATGAAGCATCCCCCTTGTCCTTCCATAATAGTATGTTGCTATTTATTTTAAGAGGGAATTGCTTGGCTGCTTTGCACTGCACTTTGGCTGCTGTTTGAATAGATAGCAATATTTCTTAGTTCATATGCATTTTTTAATTATACTTACTGTTTTAAAATTAGCTTTAATCATCTTAAACAATGCTGTCAGATAGGGACCTGGTTCAAATTCACTGAAGTAAATAGGAAGGTTCCATAGATTTCAAAATCCTTTTGACTATATTGCATCTGAAATCAATAAAAATATGACTTCCAAAAGATAAAGGTTTTTAATTCAATCTGAGAACATTACTAAAGCATCTTGAAAACAATCCAAAATTCAATTAATTTTCTGTGTTTGATGTTGGCTTCCTATACTTTAGGCAGATAACAGAGGACTAGTACAGGTAGTTTGTACTTCCATTTGTGATATTTTGGACAGCTACCATAAGTTATTGAAAATGCCACCTCAAACAGACTGTGTTTTTTTCATTTACAGAAATTATTTTCAAAATGTTATATAAAATGTGTCTTTACCTCTGATATTTGATGTAGATGTATTATCAGCTCATGCTGCTCCAGCTTTTCATGTACCCTTTTTCAGATATGGTAATAAGGATTTTAACTAATGTAAGCAAAAACCAACAAAAAGCCCAGGGAAAATTACAGAATCACACAGAATATTCTGAGCAAGCATTCTGGGGGAAGGGACCCACAAGGATCAACAAGTCCAACTCTTAAGTGAATGGCCTCTACTGGGATCAAACCTGCAACCTTGACATTATTTGTGCCATATGCTAAACAAAATGCATGCATATATACATATACTCATATAAACACACATATGAATACATGCATTGACGCATCTGAAAATAATCAATAAGTTGTTTTTTGGTTTTTTTATCAAAACAATTTTTTCCCTGTACACAAAATGGACAATGTTTTATCATTCATTAAATAATACATGTCAAATTAAAAGAAACACAATGCTTTTACCATAACATGAACATCAGCTATGGTAATGACTAATTAAAATAAGCCTGCAAACACATTCAGAAATTGTGTTATAATTATTTTTAATTTTATACCAATGCTTCATGTTCTTGGTCATTGGTGTGTTTTTTAATTTTTTGCCTAAGCAAATACTGGCCTTCTGACACCTTAAGTGAAATAATTTACTAAAAAAAGAATAAAATAAAATAAAATATAAGCAAAGCTAATAATAATATAGCATAATGTTATGCAATATAATATAACATAACAAAGCATAATGCAATCTAACTTAAATATAATGTAATGTAACACAATATATAATAAATATATTCTCAAGACTTTTCAGGTTGCAAGTCTGTACAAGGAAAGGTTTTCTCTGAACCATAACTCTACATCAAACAAAGGAGTTAAATCTTGATTTCTAGTATCAAGAACAAGAAGACTTAGATAAGTGTTTAAGAAGTAACAAGTGGGAAATGGGCAATGACATGCACTGCTTTTAACTGTAAAAAAAAAACGATTATCACTAACAGCTGTCATCTTGACTATAGATCTTGGTGAAGCTCCTCAAATATGGTTTTAGGATCATAGTATTGAATTTATAACTGTTCATACAGTGATATGAATTTGATCTCTCAGTCTGTTGCAGTCACATAGCTATTTTATTAAAGTATCTGAAAGTTAAATCAGTTTTAGACCAGCTTCAAGAAAACAGAAAATGCAAGGTAGTGTGTTGGGGTTCATGTCATTTTACTGTTTAAGAGTTGGATTTTACAAGTTGTATATTTAATCTCATTAAGTTGTATGGGTTAAATATGGCGACAGGAGCAAGGGGATTTCCAGGGCTCCCTCCCCTCTCCAGACGGTCAGTTGTCTGTCAATCATCTATGCCCTCCCTATTTTATGTTAATTTTACTGTCCATCAGGTCAGTCCCTCCTTAGTTTCCCGGGCAACCCCTTTGTCCATCACCCCCCGACCCACTCCCTAGCTCTGGAAGATTCTGTGGGGTTCGGGTGGTGATTGGGCTAGGGGGAAAGTCCACACGGTAGTGTTAGTAGGAGTACAGCATACTGATAAGAGCCAATTCAACACCAAATACTCCTGTTAATAGATCACACTTTTTTTAAACAGCTTTGAATTGGCATGGGTTAGTTGATATTGAATTAGTTTTCTGTGTAACCTAGCACTGGAATCCCAGTATCAAATTTTCACTGTTTTCAAGCCACTGCCCAGTAGATAACACTGAACAATTATGAGTAGGAAATGTTTATTGTAACATTGACAATGGGTAGTTTTTGATGACCTATGTTTTAAACTGTTTTTTTCATTCAGTATAAATTTTCAAAATTCAGCTGATTGCTCATGACTATTTCTCTAAACAAGAAGATTTTAATTTTTTAATATTTATATCTCTGATAAATCTGCACCTGGTAATATAATTTTGTTTCTTTGACCAATCTCTTTTTGACTTTTGTAGATACTCTTTCCATCAGCTATAAAAAAAGAATAGGAAAAAAGCCTACATAGAAAGATTGTAAATCTGGGTAACACACTATTTTTTATGTGCTTGTGACAAGCTCTATTTGACTACAGAAAAATTAATCCTGCTGATACAGAGTTTTTGATCCTAATAAGGATAAAATAATACCCAGAAATATGGACCTGTACTTATTTTTCTTTCTGTGTTGTTCTTACTGCCTTATGTTATTGACTTTTGTTTTCATACAAATAACTCGCCGCAAGAAAAGCAAAAGGCATGACCAAACACGCCTCCTCTCCTCTTCCTAGTCTAAATTCCTCTTGCTTTTGCCACATACATTCAGTCCCACCTTGATGACATGGCAACAGATGGTGCAGGAGGCTGAGGCCACAGCACAAAGATTTCCTTCTGCTACTCTTTGCTTCTTACGTGTTTTCCTCACCTGTTCCTTATTTCCTTCTGCTCCCCTGCTCCAATGAGGCTCATCCACGGACTGCAATCCCTCAGGGAAGGCTCTGACCCTGCATGCAGGAATGGCACAAGGTGGCTCATATCCTCCTCCCTTACAGAATGCCCTGCAGCCCTTGCTCCCTTTATTTTATGTTGGATACAACATTGTTGGCTATTTTCAATTGCTTGATAGCTGCTGCAACCCAGTCACATCATTCTTTTGGGAGAAAAGGAAAAGGAAACTACAAGCTAGTTCTTTACTTCGTTATGGAATGCTGATGCTTTGAAAACATAATTAATCAAACTTCTCATGCAAAACCTATTTGTTAGGTTGAGTTGAAAACTCTTTACATCATCTGTTTTTTGACATAAAATATCACAGACTGTTTCTTAACATATATTTTCCCTTCACATTATAGGCTACTGAAATTCTAGGAAAATATTTTTGTATCTATCACCCTTAAACAACATGGGAAAAAAATGCATAGAATTGTTATATGCATGAACACACACCTCTTCTTATAATCATCTGCTTAATATTAGAGAAGAAAAAATATTTCTTTGTTCTTTGAGGTCTATAAATACTTGTAAGGGAGCCATGCAGAAGCAGACATGCATTTTGCTTAAGGTGTGGGACTCTTAAAATCACACAAGGAATGTGGTTAGACTAATTGAGACCACTGACGGTCATGGAGCAGTGGATTGAAATTGAGTGGCTAAAGCTATTGCTGCCCTTAGCACTTCTCCATGCCCTCCTGACCAGTCTTGCCTCCCCAGAGGGATGGATCCCTGATTTGCTTGTTAATAAATACAGTCACCACAGCCTTCATCCTTCATCTTATGTTAAAATTACTCCAGTTTTGTTTAACTTTATGACATACTCAAAACTGAGATGATGCTGGACCTCATTTGTAAGCATATAAAGTATATGTACCTCAGGACAGCTCTGTTAGCCTTTGGATTGGGAAAGATGAGTGGAGGTGATAGGAGCTGTAGCTCATCTGTTAAGTTATGTCTGTCAAGAGCCCTGAGAGGAGGAATATTTTCTTTGATAATACTAGTTCCCTCCATTTTTCTACCATGTTCTTAATTTTTCTATTTACCACAGAGTAGTGCTCTTATTTTATCTGGATCTTTATGATTGGAATATTTTTTTTTTGCTGAGTTTGTGAGCACTTTATTTAGCACTTATTGGCAGGTCAAAACAGGAAATAATTGAAATGGAAAGCAATTAGAAATTAATAAGGTTTCTGTGGCGTCAGACCTGAATTTAATTCATAATGTTAAGAACGATAAATTATCAAGACAACACTGAAATATAATTCAGTATATTGCTATGAACAAACAGGGATTTAATTTGTAAGAAAAATTAACTAATACACATCTTAATTTCATATAATGGCTTACACAAGTTATAATCACAGTCTCCTTCAGATGCACTTTGTACTTACAAGGACATTTTATCCGTTCAGCATACACAGGACACTGAGCTTAGATTGCTGGGCTGTGTATAATATTAGTGACATTTCCAACATAGAACTTTGCTTTGTTAAAACATGAACAGACAGAATGGAATTACCCTGGTTTTAAAAAGAAAGCACAGACTGCGTTTATAAAATGCCATGTAATTCCTACTCAGAGCCACTCATGAGCAGTAAGGGCAATTTAATTATCTAAATAGTAATTAGGAAATTAAATGGAGTTGAAAGCTTGCAATCCTTTGAGACCTGGGGCTGGCAAATATGGAAAAAAAGTCAAAGGCTTCTGCCTGATCATATCTTAAGGGGTATGTGGTAACATAAAACTTCAGAAGAAAGGCTTTTTTTTCTCCCTTAAGATAATTAAGGGTGCATATTTTACATCTACTGGGATGAAAAAAAGCATGTGTGTTCCATATAAGTATAGGAAAACTTGGAGAGTGAAGCTAGTAAAAAGGACTTCAGGTTTTATTACCATAAGCAAATGCCAAAATGTAGTTCAAAAATACCTTTAACTCCAGCTCCATAAAAACCAGTTACTTATCCCATGTACTGTACAGTGAACCATCTAAAACTGAATTATTTTTATTTGCATAAAAGGAAATAATGAATAATCCTGTTTAGGAAGAATCTTACATAGGACAGAAGACTGTAAGGCAGCCAGATTAACAATAAATATAACTATGGAAATGTTCAGAAGATAATGGCACACAGGATGCCTTTTATTAATATGGAATACATTGTCCGCAATATATAGAAAGAGAAATATGATTTTGAAATTTCATTAACCACAAATAATTTTAATAAAGAAGGCTATTGTTTGTGACAGTCATAGAATAGTTCAGCAACTATTAATGAAGATTATTGAACTACTTATTAAATAGCGCTTACTCACCAACCAGTAATTTAAATACAATGGTTATTTTATAGTACAAATCCATCAATAATTTAAAACTTTTCTAATAGTGTAAGTGTAAGAAGGAAGAAGTGGCAGAGAGAAATTTTTATGGACAGGCCACGAACTCCCAATCCCCCTTCCCTGCTTTGCAGCTCAGTTTGGGGGAGAAACGACAGGCATTGGAAGTGAAGGAATGATTTTAATTGGTAAGTTATCTCCTTCTTTTGGTCTAGATCTTTCTAGGCTGTCTTTAACAAGAAATAATAAAATATATAATATATGGGCATATGATATATAGTATTTCCACGTCATTTGAGCTACTTAAATGGTCACTGAGGTAATTTGGAAGGCCTTGATCAATTTAATGAGATCAATTCTACAGCTCAGCAGTTATCTTCTAAAAGATCAGCTTTGAATGAAACATAAGCTTTGCCTACTCTTACTCTAGAAAAAAAAAGGTTTAAGATTCATTAAGATTCATATTCTAAAACTGCCAGTCCACCAAAAATTATACCCTTCAGATCATCAGAAACGCAATTGTGAAAACAAGAGTAATAAAACACTTTGTAATAGAATAAACAACAGTTTTGTACATGGAAATGGAATATATTATTCCTTTTTTAAAATTTCTGTCTATACAGAAAGGATTTACAAATGAAGTTTTCACAGCTTTCTCATGTCCCAGTTTTACAAACCTACCATTCTGCTTATGAATTCCAACAGAAGAATTAGGTGTGAACAAAGTAGGTGTGACTGATGAGAGTTTTTACATTATTCATAGAGAGACTCGAGCAGCCTAATATCTTAAATTGGCAATATTGATTAAGCAATACATTGAACTTTGGCCCAGTACAGTTTTGAGTGGTTAAACCTTCAGATTAAGCCTTCACAACCTCCAATAAATTTTACATAATATAAATTATCACAAAATATGTACAAACCTATGTAAAAATCCATATTTGCAGAGTGTTATAAGTAGTTCTTAATCAAATAATTATTTAATTGGAGTTATGCAAGGGTTTGCATTTGGAGAAGAAGTGCACAAGAAAGAC
>NW_005054297.1:7428870-7429441 GCF_000277835.1 Geospiza fortis | reverse complement strand
ACTCTTTCAGTACCTAAATGGTGAAATAAAGAGTTGGATTATTAAGATTGCAGATGACAACAGTCTAGGGAGGAGAACAAACAATAGCTGATGTCAAAGCCTCTCTGGATGATTTTTAAGCAGTCTTGGCCTGGAGAGGTCCCAATTGACTGGAAGATGGTGAACGTTTCCCCAGTTTTCAAGAAGGGCAAGAAAGAGGAGCCCAGAAACTACAGGTCTGCCAGTCTCACTTCAAGTGCCTGGTATAGTTATTGAGAAGATTTTTAGGGGGAGTTTTGAAAAACACCTGAAAGACAGCACAGGTGTTGGCTCACTGGCAACACAGCTTTTGAGCCTTACTAAAATTTAGAAAAACTACATCCACTGTGTTGCCTTCACCCACTAGGCAGGTGGTCTTATCCCAGAAGGATATCAAGTTAGTTAAACAGGGCTTATCCTTTGTGAACCCATGTTGACTGGCGCTGTTGGATCCATTGTTCTTTAAATATCTTTCAATAGTACTCAGTGCCATCCTCACCATAATTTTTCCAGGAAGTGAGATTAGAATACCAGGTCTGTCATTCCCTGTGCC
>NW_005054297.1:7384369-7428812 GCF_000277835.1 Geospiza fortis | reverse complement strand
CTTTGGTAAGTAATCAGTATGGGTCCTGCTCTAACATTCCACAGTTCCCTCAGTGCTCTCGGGTGAATCCCATCAGGCCTTTTGGAATTGTGATCCTTCAGTTGATACAGATGGTTCCTTACAATTTCAGGGTCCACAAATGAAAAGTCACTGTCTCAGACTTGTGGTCCACATACTCAGGCAACCAAGAAGCCCAAGGTCGATCAATATTACTAAAGACTGAGGCAAAAAATTCATTGAATGCCTCCACTTCCTCAGATGACTATCTTCAACATCTTTAGATCTCTTGCTATCAGGAACTACTTTGGGAAGCTCTTACTGTCTGAAACAACAATGGCTAGTGTTGTGAACTAGTTTAATCTTAGAGGAGTAAAGAGAATTCACTCTCTGTGAATAAAAGAGAAAGAACTTTGAAGACTCAGAATATTCCCAGAAAAAGAGATAAAACCAAATAAGATTAAATGTTGATGCCAAAAAAATTGACATATTTTTATTTAATGGTAAAAGAGGCAAAGAGAAAGAGAGAAGTAAAGATAAGTTAGAAGAAGCTAAGGTTACTTTAAAAAGCATAGGATAGGTCTTCACCACGCTGCGCTACATTTGTTGCTGCTCAGGCATGGGGGGAGGACCAAAGCAGTTTTTGCCCTTTTTTTCCTCTGCTGTTTGAAGGGTCTCATCTGCCGTCTCCAGTCTCGGGAGTGGTTTGGCTGGGATGCAGCAGCCCTTCCCCTGGGATGCAGCAGGCCCTAACATCCCCATCCATCCCCATCCCCCCGAGATGCAGGCGCGGCGCCCGATCAACCTCGAGGCCCCCGCGGCGCTCTCCCCGCAGCCGGAGGAGCGGGTGGGGATCCACAGCTCGCTGTGACTCCGGTCCGGGGCTGCAGGGTCGGGGGGTTCTCCCCAAGTGGGCGGTGTTGGCTCCTGGAGGCCTCAGGGTGTCTCACAGCCGGTGATGGTGGTGGGGGGAAGGCAAAGGTCAGGAATTCTGCCCCTCACTTTCCCCTCCAAACTTTGCACCACTTTCACCTTCCTTTTTGTGAGCCTCCAGCCGGGCTACTCACAATCCATCCTGAACAAAGTTTTCAGGTGTTCAAGAGTGATTATGAAAAGCAGACATAATGATGAAGCACTTTTTGAAGCCGTTCTCATTATCAGGTTTTTACAGCTGGTTCTAACTCTAACGGAGCTTTGGCCTTGCATGTCTTGTCCCTGCATATGAGAACCATGACACTGTAATCTTCCCGCAAAGCCTGATCTCTCCTCTAGAAGTCATACAATTTCTTTTTCCTCTTGAGCTCCAGAGGGAGTTCCTTGTTTAGCTCTGCTAGTCATCTATTCTGCTTGCTGGATTTATGACACAGTTACATTGCCTTCACTCTAATTTCTGAAAATACAGCTAAATACTATCAAATGACCAAACCTTTCCTGTACATACGGTGCAACACCATTGTTGAGGAGGTGTAGGAAATGAGTAAACAAAAGGCTCCTGTTAGTTTATTGTTCACCTAAAGACCAGTAAAATTATTTTTCTGTTCTGTTAGTCACTGGTAAGAAATCAGTGGGTACCTTATTCCAAGTTCAAGACAGATGCAATATTTAAAGATCGGTAAAAAACCCCATGAGTGTCATTTAAAAGAGTTGGAGGTAAGGAAACCAGAGGGGTGATATGGTGAGGTATTGCCTAGGTTACTGCTTCCCTGAGTGTAAGTTATAGCCATTATAATCAAAGAGTCTGGAGGCAGAAGTAGCAATTCAAATTTTTTTTAGCTTTTTTTTTTCCTCCTCTTCATTTTCTGTGAAAAAATCTGTGAAAAATACTAAGCCTTCATTGGTTTGGTCACAGAAGATAATGCATGTACTATTCTGCAAGCAGAATAGAACATCACAAAATAATAGGCCACACAATTAAACCATTAAATTGTAAATTCCTGAGAGAAAAGGAAGGAATGTGCCAGATTTTGTCCCAACGTATTATAGTCATCTAAAAGTCCAAGTTAAAAAATGATTAACTGATTCACCCTCCAGGCACAGCAGATGGAAACATTCCGATCCTGATTTGTTGCATAGAAGACAGTTGATGACTTTGTTAAGTTTTCTTGACTAATTTCGATTTTTTATTAAACACTACCATGTCCAACTTTTGAAGTTTCATTTGTTCTATTCCAAAAACTTCTTTGATTGCTGAAAATAATCTTTTATATGTAGCAGTGTGCTAATTGAATTGACAGACATAGCTGTGGTTCCTCTTACATTTACAAACACCATAGCTTAACTATATTTATACTTACTCAGAAGTATAGAAATATTTATTACTAGGTCTGATGCACTAGACTTCATTTTAAAAAGTAATAAAACATTTAGGCTCAGATTCCAAACAAACACATCACATACCTAATTGCTTTCTGTCTAGAGCTTTTTATTGACCAAGTGTGCATGAAGGCTCATACTTCAAATGTAACTTTACTGAATCTCAGTTTCAGTTTTTCTATTGGTTTTTAATTTATTTGTTTGTAATCAAGGAAAAAGAAAAGGATAAACCCCCAACCAATTAATCAAACTTAAAAGCCTAAACTTAGTTTCTTTGCCTCAATTAATACTAACAAGATATGTAGACTAATGCATTTTTCTCAAAATAAAAATGTTGTAATCTAGCTTTTATCTAACTTCCTGTACAACTCCTTTCACAGGCTAGCTTAGTCCTGTAATAAGCTCAGTGTCCTCAGAAAAGCCAGGGTAACTGTGTTTTCCTCCCTGTTATCCATTTTAGAATATTTCTAGCATCTGCTTCTTTTGAAAAGTATATGGATTTTGATAGCATTTAGCTCTATTTTCAGGTTATAAATGTGCTGGCAAGTCTGTCATCATTCAGTAAGCAGTGACTGTTGGCAACAATAAGTGAAGGAGAGACAGTACAATATAATTGTGATACAAAGGACTGAAGAGGAATTAATGGCACCTAAAGCTTCAAATTAAATAGCTCAAAATGAGGTATTAACATAAAATGCTGCCTCTGCAAATTTCTCAGAACAAGCTGCAATTGCAGCTGTTTCTAACTGGCAGGTGGAAATGATATCACATCTTTGTGGGAAGATTGCCTATGTTACAGGCATGATGGTGTGTATCAAGAAAAATGGTCCTGGGTCTCCCAGATCCAAAGGTAGGTTCTAAGGGTTCAAACTATCAGTTTAAATGTCAAAAATCTGGTGAAGACAGGAACAAATGGGCGTGGAGTGGGGGTGGGGAAAAGTAGAATCTACTCAGCAGAATTTATAATTTTTTTTTCAGTATGAAAAAGATATAATTCCAGGTTGTCTGAGGATAAGCCACAGAAATGTTTTTCTGGAAGGATCAAGGAAAGAGAAAATCAAGATTTTCAGTGAAAGTCAAAATAATTTTCTCATACAGAATCAGGCAGCTGATGTTACATTCAAAATCTTATGTGCAAAATGGAATATATTGTGTATATGGAGTAAAGAATTTACTGTGTAATTAAACTCTTAAAATCTAATCGAAATGCAGCAGTTTATCAGTTACAGCAATACTAATACTCATAGCCTAAATTAATATAGAAAAGCCACATAAGTAAAACTGTTATGCATTACATTACCCCTAACAGCCTTTTTTCTGTGGTGCTATACTCGCCTCCTGCGTGTTTCTTTCCATCTTCATCAAGTAGATTGGAAATTGAAGGTTTTATGACAACTCAAAATGTGTTCTTTCTTGTCACTGGTTTCCCAATTACTCAGGCTTTTTATTTTTGATCTCAACAGGGGTTTGTGTGGTGCTCAAGGTTAAACTTTCTGGTAATGACCAGTGACGGATAGCAGTGATTTGTGTTTATAGTTTCAGATAGTTTCAGTCTGTTATCTGCACTCTTCCACAGCATATTTTGTTACAAGATCACACCTACATTCTTCTACAGCACATTTTACTTTGAGATCACAGATAGTTCAATTCAGCCAGAACAATTACTTGTTTTTCCTACAAGGTAAAACTTAAATATATTTTGTAGCTAGCTGAAAGTTAAAACTAATTAAAATCAGCTGAGATAAGACAAGCTAAAAGAAGTCCTGAACCTGTGCTGTCAGGTCAACATAAAGCCTATGAGCTTGATGGGGCTGCAATAACTTATGATGGAAGAAACTTGGTATATTCAAAAATATGGGGCAAAATTACGTTTTCCAGTCTTCAAGCATGAGATCAGTAGAATTTGACTGTGTTTCATGAGTAGGACAAATAAGTGTCCAATGCAAAATGTTTTGATCACACATTTAGGCTAGTAGAATCAAAATAATTAATGAAATTAATGTCAGAATGTCACCTGAATCTCACTTGCTGCTCAAAGCAGGGTCAGATATGCGGTCAGACAAGGCCAGTTGGGATTTTATCCAGTTTAGAATACAATATATAGAATGCGATATATAAAATCATGCAGTCATTAGGGTACAAGGTATCTAACATATTTGCAATTAATTACCCTTTGAAAGGGTCTGTCATTCATGATTTTAGGAGAATCTTAGGTGTTAACTGAGTCTAGATGCCTGACCTTTTCGCAGGATAAGAGGAGCACCCACTTCTGCAGATACTTTTTTTGTCTTCTCATCTAACACTTTGTTCTTGTCTTCTGAAAAATAGTTTGTTAAATCAATGTTTCCCAAAACCAATTTTTCTCATTCTCACCTATACCACAAAAGTACAGATCCTCTTGGCATGCTCCCACATGCTCCATATGCATCAAGCTCATCATTGAATTGCCACACATTCGGCTTATTCATTTGCTACTAATTTTTAATCAGAATACAATCATCCCATCCATCCCTGGGCATTGTCACACCATTTAATCTGAAAATTTGCCTTTATTTTCCCTTATCTAGGCTGTTTTCTGCATTATAATTAAAATCCTATTTAAAAGATTCTGTTCATGTATAACATGGAAAAAAATCCAAAAGTATGTTGAATTTCTCTCAAGTGAACCTTTCCAGAAAATCTTGAAGAAATGGCACCAAGCCTTTCTGGTGTGCATCAGATTTTATTCCGTTGGGAGGATTATATATCTGAGGTTCTTAGATGACAAAGAGCTTGCAGGACAGAAGCTCTGTAATTTTAATTCTTTTGTTGTCTTGCATAATAAGTTTGTTCATTTAGCATTTAAATCCAAAATCAGAAAAGATTTTTTTTTCTTAATGGAAGTTGAAAGGGTAACAGCAAAAGTAAGAGTATTAGCACACAGTAGTTTACTTGTGCACACTAAATATCAACTGTGAGAAGCACAAACCCCAGTTTTTTTAAACAATTTTCCAGAGCAGTAGACAACAAATCTTGACAGACTAGAAAGTATTCAGTACTATCCACAGTGTACTTACTGAAAGACATTATAGAAAATTGAAGACTTAGTTTCACTGCTATTCCAGAAGAGACAAAATAACATTTAATGATTTTTCATGCTCCTGTGAAATATAACTTGACTATTGATTATTCTGGGACAAGCAGATTTCTTCATGGACTAGATCATGATTCAGTGGTGCGTCAGAAAAATAGGAGAATAGAGGTAAATAATAATGCTTTGCTTATTTCTAAAATATTTTCTGCTTAATCAAGGTGATTTTGTAATTTTTAGTTTTCCTGAGTCAGTTGTTGAGACAATGAAGAACACATACATTAACTACACAATATTATTCCCCAGATGAATCTCATGGCCTACATAACTAGGATATGCATGATGGTTTGACCCTGAGCCATAGCTAAACACCTAACACACCTTTCACTCACCTTTCACTCACTCACTCACTCACTCACTCACTCACTCACTCACTCACTCACTCACTCACTCACTCACTCACTCCAACCTGGGAATGGGAAGAAAAATAGAAAGAATGAGAACAGGCTCATGCATCAAGGTAATGCCAGTTTAGAAAGAAAGAAATCTGCAAGCACTGTTAAAATATGGAATGAATTTACTACTTTCCTGAAGACAGATGCTTACCCATTTCAAGGAAAGCAGGCCTTTAGCACATGTTACTTGGAAAGACAAACATCATCACAAAACACATTAATTCCTCCCCTGCTTCTTCCTTCATTCCACCAGCTTTTACTGCTTAACACGATGTGATATGGCATCAACTATCCCTTTAGTCAGCTCAGATCAGCTGTGCTGGCTGTATCTCATCTCAGTCTCTTGCTGACATCCATCAACTCACTTTGGGGGGATGGAGTGGGTGGGGAGAGGGACAGAGGAGGAAGTCTTGATGATGTGCAAGTACAGTTAAGCAGTAGCCAAAACTATGGTGTGTGTTATCAGACTTGAATTGGTGATAATATTTGAATTTATTATTGAAAAATCAGAGTAGGATAATGAGAAGTAAAATAAACCTTTAAAAGACCTCCTCCCCACCTCTCCTTCCTTCCTGAGCAGTACTTCCCCCTCCAGCAGCTCAGAAAAACAGGGAATGTGGGTTACAGTCAGTTCATCATAAGTTATTCTCCCTCTGCTGAGGGAGGGGAGTCCTTCTGCTGCACCATGATATCTCTCTCATGAGAGACAGGTCTCTCCACCATCTTCTCCACTACGTGTCCATCCCACAGGCAACTCTCTCTGTGAACTGTTGCAGTGTGGGTCACTATTCCACAGGCACAGCGTGCTCCAGTGTGGGTCCTCCATGGAGTCGCAAGTCCTACCAGGAAACCTGCTCCAGCATGTGCTCCTCTCTCCACAGGTCTACAGGTCCCTGCCAGGAGCCTGCTCCAAGACAAGTCTCCCACAGAGTCACAGTCTCCTTTCAGGCATCCACTTTCTCCAGCCTGGGTCTCTGCCTTGGCCTGCAGGTGGATCTCTGCATTCCCATGGTCCCCCATAGGCTGCAGGGGCACAGCTGCCTCACCACGGGCTGCACCAGGGGCTGCAGGGGAATCTCAGTTCCAGTGCCTGGAGCAGCTCCTCTGCCTACTGCTCCACTGACCTGGGTGTCTGCAGAGTTGTTCCTATCATATATTCTCACCCTGTTCTTCTCTGGCTGCAATTATGTTTGTGCAATAGCTTTTATTCTCCTCTTAAATATGTTATCACAGAGTTTTTACCAATATTTCTAATTGGACCAGCCTTGGACAGCAGCATACCTGTCTTGGATCTGACTGGCATTGGCTCTGCTGGACATGCATGAAACTTCTGGCAACTTCTCACAGAAGACACCCCTGTAGCCCTCCTGCTACCAAAACCTGACCACAAAAACCCAGTACACATGGCACTATACAGATTGCTAAAAAGAGAGTTAACCTCATAACTTCATCCCAGCCAAAACCAGAATAATATCTTTACAGAGAACAGTCAATAAGAGATTGGAATGTTAAACCTTTAGGCATTTTTCTTTTCCATCTGCATTCAGAACACTACTCAAATAATTTTCTACTCAAATAATTGATCTATGTTAAAAACACCAGAAATTCCTTCTCATCTTGTAGACACATGAAAACCATCATTAGGTAACGGGAACGTCTATAACTTTATTTAAGTATTTCTTAAGGTTGTGCTCTTTGCACTTTTACGCACATATTACTGTTGAGGTCGGAAGAAAAAAAAGTAATATAATACAGTTACAAGATGGTTTATAAAAGAACTCTGATTTTTGTTTTGTTTCCAGTATGTTATTGACTTGAGCGTTACAAAGGCACAAGATTACTTACACTGGTCTTTCTTTCACTTGCAAGCCTGCATACCCTGCTTGAATAGCAACAGGGGATAGAAATAGCATATTAACTATTAATAGGTATTTCTATGTATATAGTGACAGCTCTCTAAACATTTGTACATCTGAAACACCTATTGCACCAGTAGAAAACACTTTCAAGATGTAAACTGAATTTGGTCCATCTCTTATCAAGGCATACAACAAGTGTAATATTTATGTATATTCTTCAACTATACAGAATTGTTTGGGGACATAACTTCTATGTCAATTGCAATGACAAGCTTAATCCTTCATTGGATCTGGATCTAATCCTTCTATGGCATATCTAAGATGCTCAGAATCTTATAGAACTGAAATCTTGTCATCAATTGGTATCTTGATTCAGCAATTATGTCAGGATAATATCATTAAGATTTTGTGGCTAAAATTACTTGAAACCAAAGTATATAAACCAAATAATTACTTTGATTTACTTCTGGTAAGGCTTCAAAACAAAAGTTTGGACTAAATTTTGATGCAAAAGAGTAATACCATTTTGGATGTGAATTAGGGCATCAAATCTCAGAATAAAAACTAAGGTTTAATTTAAGATACATTTTCAAAAACTTACAGTTTAACCTATTTCATAGTTCAATTTTAGTTTGACTTCCTGCCAGAAAGAATTGTTAATAATCTTTAAACATTTAAAAAGACACCCCTGAGCTGTATAAGGAGTATAAGGAGTAGGAGTATAAGGACGTGCAGTGTCTCTGGAGCTCCTTCTCTGAAGATGTTCAATCCTGGACATAATACTCAGTTACAATCTCTAGGGAACCCTGCTTGCTCAAGGAGATTGGACTAAGTGATCCTCCAGCTGTCCCTTCCAGTCTTACACATTTTGTGATTCTGTGTTTCTGTGATTGTCTCTTTCTTGTATTCTAAGGCCGAGAACTAGATGGAGAACTCAATTTCTGCGATCTCAGAAATGTTTATCAGAGGGGATTAGCCACTCCACTCAGCTTCCTGGCTGTGATTAATGCTTTTAGAAGCATACACTGCTAGTTTGTGCCTAACTTTTCACAAACCAAAGGAAATAAGGAGAAAAATTATATTAATAAAACTTGGATTTTTTTTCTATTTTTTATTTAAAATTAAACAAACAAACAAATAACCCACAAACAAAACACAAACAAAATTCAAACAAACTAAAGCAACTTATGCCAACAGAGTTCAAGGTTTATGATATTTTGGGTAAAGTCAAAGCTTCAAAATCCTCAATAACCACCTAGGGCCATCTGTCTTAGTTGTTGAAGACACAGTAAGCTGGAAGTTCTCAACATGAATTTTTATTGAGATTGTTGTTATGCTTGATTGACTGTTTTGATTGACCAGTTTAAGAGAGACATTGAACAACTGGAGAGGGTCCAACAAAGGGCTGCCAATATGATTAGATGGCTGAATGATTTAACACATGAAGAAAGATTGAAGAAATCAGGTTTATTCAGCTTAGAGTAGAGAAGGCTCAGATGGGAACTCCTAATCACAGTCTCTGAGTAGCTAAAAGGGAGTTACAGAGAACTTGTAGAGGTTGTCTTCTCACTAGGCTGCAAGGTGACAGGACAAGTGGTGACAGGCATGAGTTACTTCAGGGGAAATTCTGCCAAAATAAAAGATAGAAATTCCTCATTATGAAAAGATTCAAACATCAGATAAGGTTGCACACAGACAAAACAGAATTTCTGTCAGTGGAGAAGTTCAAGATTCAGCTTGACAAGGACCTAGATTAATGCCTTGAATTTTATCTTTCATATTTTCCAGATTCTGTACTGCATTAGTATATAACTCTGAACTTCATATAAAGTGTTAGCAAGTTCTCCTCACAGTTTAGGTAGACAAAACAATCCTTTTCCAGCCTGGGAATCAAGGATACCATTGCAGCTTCAGGCCCAAAAAGTACAAACAGTGAACTGAGGAAAGCAATCTGCGAGGATGGGACTTCATAACCTGAAACTGTAATTGGACAATTAACCCCAATATGTAAATGGACCAAAACTTATAAAAATGTGAAAACTTGGGACCAGGCATCCGCCTTGAGTGAAGCCTCAGCTGAGCTCTTGTACTGCGCAAGGTGTATCCTTTAAAGGCCTTTTAATGAATACCCCCTCTATTCCTTTAACACTGTCTAGCCTCTGTTCTAGACAGCCTCTCAAGACGTCAAGATGAGCTTGGCTCTGCTTTTACAAGAGGTGTGGAACCAGAGGATTTGCAGAGCTCTCTTACAATCCATACTTTCTCACGACTCTGTGATGTATATATGATGAGAGTTTTATGCATAAACAGAAAACAACTCTGCAAAAGAATTTATAGATTAATGAAGTGTTTCAAAAATATTTTTCCTTCACTGCTTGAAAATTATAAATTTTCCTCCACAGAACTTTTGATGCCAAAGTACTGTTAATATAAATCCAAGCAAAAGTAACTCAAAAAATAAAAAACAATAGTGGTTTTTTTTATTAAGCTGGTCTAGAAGGAAAAAATAAATATTTGTGAAGTTCCAATTCAGGTTACCACATTCTGGCTGGTGAGACAAGTAGCCTGCAGTTAGAGGGTAGGGAAGCCAAGCCACTGGGATAACTTTCTAGGGAAGGGGGCTTTGAAAAGGTGACTGGGAAAGGGACAAAAGTTCTTAGCCTCTGCAGGCAAATCTCATCTAGTGTGAAGGAAAGGTATTCTTCAAGGAAGATTCTATCTGCCAGCCAGGCAAGTGGGCCCCAATAGAGAAAGGTATCCTGTACCTGAGGGAATTAGCTGAAATATAAATTTGGGAAGGCCTGGCAGATTGACTGTATCACACTCCAAAACACTCCACAAAGGAAAGCACCATGTACTTACAATGATGGAAGGAACCACTGGGTAGTTGTAAACATATTCTCTGCTCTGTGTTTCTACCTGAAATATTATCCTGGGCCTTGAAAAGAATATTGCATGGAGACATGGCACCCCAGAAAGAAATGAGCCAGGAAACTGAACTAATTTCCAAAGCAACTTCATAAAAATGTGGGCCAAAGATGATGGCATTGAGTGGGTGTACAACATCCTCTGTAAATGCATCAACCTCTGGAAAACCAACCAATGGAACAGACTGTTAAAGGCTATACTGAAGGTAATGGGTACATTTAACCACTGGGATAGACATTTATCACAATGACTACCAAATTAGTTAACACCAGAAAATCTGGCCAATTGGGCTGATCCTGCCCAATAAAAACTCTTTTGTGTTGTCATTACCTACAGTATGGAAACAAAAATTTACTACTTCTACAGCTTTGACAGATGCTGAAACTGTTGTATTCGGAGTTTTAACAGAAATATCAATTAATTTGATGAGCTATTTTCAAAGGAGACAAACTGTGTTGTAGTAGAGCCCAAAAATTTTGCAGTCTCTATTCTCCCGAGAAAACAGATAAACAGTTCCAGATGCTTTTGTGAAGGAAGGTTGATTCCAAAGAATGGAAAAATTGTACCTTCTTGGTCAAGAAATGTTGATCATAAGGTCCTTTGCTGGCTTGTGCCCTTCTGCAGCAGGTTGCCCTAAAGAGAACCACCTGATAAAAAGACTACTTTCCAAAAATGTGAAAGCTATGGACCAACAAATGGAGTATTTTTGTATTGTTTAATTTTATGTTGTTGATAGCTTTCCTTGTTTTTCATTTCCCTGGGAACAGTTAATTAATGTAAATATTTACAGACCAATGTAGAAAATTAAAATTGCTCTTAGAAGTTAACTCATTCAGGCAGGAAAAAGCAGCAAGATGAAATTCATTAGACATAAGTTTAGCTATATAATAATCAGGTGTTCAGTCTAAAATCTTCATGCAGTTTTCTCTATAGTCAGCACAAACTCAAAGACTATTTCATCCCATGTACTGAGACATTAGTCTTAGCTTCATATTAAAAGTATAGGTTTACATCTCTCTACAGTAGAGAAAATCAGACTGGACAATAACTTTTAAAAGGCTACAATTAGATACCAAGAAACACATACTACAAGACCTATGAAAGAACTTTACAATAAAATACTTGCAAATTTGATTTTGAAGATTTGTATACAGCTTCATTTTTGTCTTGGTGTAAAAAAACCTGTTTCATCTGATAGCTTTTCCCTGATCTAGTGAAAAACTTGATTCCATTAACCCTCAATTTTAAAAACTGAACTCAGAATCATATTTTGATGTTATATTATATTTATAACTAAATGTCTGGTTCAATTTTTGGAGGAGCCAAATGCCTAGGCATTTCTAAAAAGGTTCATTGCTCCTCTCTGCATCATTAAATACTTGTAGAAAACAATTTTCTAGATCTAGCAGCATATTTTAAAATCAGTGCATATATTTATTATGTAACTGCTTTCTCCTTATTTATCCATCCTGAATACACAAAATAATGGCATTTATGCTTCTATTTTACAGTCTAGTTGTGCAGGCGGAGGTGGAGGGGAGGAGAATTAAAAAGAGAGAGAGACAGACAGACAGAAATGTGGATTAGCACTACCAAAGTTTTAAAGTTTCATGATTGCATTGACTTCAATGAAGTCAGGCTGACTTGTACTGCGAGTCTGTCCCTTGTGTTTAATAAGTTTTAAAAAAATGAATGCTGTTTTAAAAAAATGAATGCTGTTTGCTGTACTAGTAAAGCAAAGGACATTCTTGATATTGTTTATATTTTCATCTTACATTTTTTGCAGGAAAGTTTGATTCTGGAGTAACCTTGAAACGTATATTAACAGATAATGCTTTAGATTAGAAACCTAGGGACATTTCTTCTTCCCTCTTCTACTCTGGGGGGCAAAATTACAAAGGAAAAAAGTACCAGTGTTACATGTGTATATAGAAAGATTTTTAAAATAATTGCATTTGTTTATAAATGTAAGAGAGTTTGACACCAGAACGGTGGAATGAATAATTCCTGTGGGTTGCACTGAGCCAGCAGCCACAGAATCAGAGAATCAGTCACAGAATGAGTACAATTGTAACGATAGTGGATCATCTGGTCCTCCCTGCTGAAGCAGGGTCTTCCTAGAACAGAGAAGTACATCCAGAGAGTTATTAAATATCTCCAGAGAAGGTGACTCCACAATCTCTCTGGGCTGCACATGCCAGTGTT
This sequence comes from Geospiza fortis, assembly GCF_000277835.1. Taxonomy (NCBI): domain Eukaryota; kingdom Metazoa; phylum Chordata; class Aves; order Passeriformes; family Thraupidae; genus Geospiza; species Geospiza fortis. The sequence continues at coordinate 7,415,985 of NW_005054297.1, read as the reverse complement.
TAGTCATCCACATGGTAAAGTTCTTCCTCATGTTCAAGTGGAACTCACTCCATGAGCTCCATGTCTCTCTTGTCCTGAGGAGCCCAGAACTGGACGCAGCACTCCAGATGTGGCCTCACTGGAGCTGAATCCCTCAAACTGTTGGCAATGTTCTTCCTAATTCTTCCCAGGATACCACTGGCCATCTTGGCTGCAAGGGCACTGCTGGTTCATGGGCAGCTTGTTGTCCACCAGGACTCCCAGATCCTTTTCCATAGTGTAGCTCTCCAGCAGGTTGGCCCCCAGCCTGTACTGGCACATGGGAGTTACTCTTTTCCAGGTGCAGGACCCTGCATTTGCCTTTGTTGAATTGCAGACAGTTCTCTGCCCATCTCCAGATCTGTCAAGGTCCTTCTAAAGAGTTGCACAGCCATTATGATTTTTTCCATCATCGGGGTTCTGTAGCAAGGTCAAAGGATACACCTTACTAAGTTAGATAATAGTAGCAGAAAATAGAATTATGAACCATCTGATGATTATGACATAATGGAGATGTGTAATATAATGGTGAGGGTTCCTCAAAGAACAATCATGTCCTAATATTCTAGATAAAAACTTTGAGATTATAAATTCTATTGTCTACTCTTTTTTTTACAATCCTAGGGGGATTAAACACTATGCTTATGTAAGAAACTATAACATATGCAACTGAACAAGACAAAGAATCAGTATATGATTTCCTTTCTGTAAAGTCCACTTTTGACAGCTCTATATTTCCTGGGATCTTCCCTGGATCTTCCTTCTGTCCCCCCTTTTAGATGAGTAACACATTTGCTAATTTCCAGTCAACTGGAGCCCACCCAGTTACCTGCTGATAAATGATTTAAAGGGGCTCAGTGAGCTCTTCTGCCATCTCTCTCAGTACCCTCGGATAGATTCCACCCAATCCAATAGCCTTGTGCATGTCTAAGCGCTGTAGGTCGCTACAATTTTTACAATGACAATTTTTTCCTGAATAATTGGCACTTCATACTCCTCCCCATCCCAAATGAAAATAGAAACCTGTTAATTCTTTATCCCCTCTTTTAAGATCATGTCATTAATGTTTATAGCTTCTCTTTCTAAACACAGAATTCGTTTCCATCTTTTTATTTGAGTTCTTCCCTATAAGCATCTTATTCGGAAGACTCAACAGAAATTTCCATTTTGAAAGCAGGGAGCTGTCCTCACTTTTTTCCTATGATGTCGCGATTCTTTGATGTTGTATGAAGAAACTAGCAAAGCGGTTATTATGTTGTGGAGGAAATGTCTAAGTTTATAGTCTTACAAGAGATCTTTCATTTGAATTAAGTCAGACTTGCTGGCCTGGACATATAAGCTGTTAGAAAGTTTAGATTATATCTTATGGTAGCACAAACAAAATATTTGGTTCTTTCTATGCTTTACCACTTAGAGCAGGTAGAAATGACATTGACTACACCTCTATTCAAAAAAGTATTTTATCATAATTTAATCAGTCTCAGAGAGTTCAGCACCCTGCAGGTAAGAGCTGAAGATAACTAAATAGCCATAGATTTTAATTGGTTTGTGGACAGAGTCAATCAGCAAAAAATGTAAGCAGAAAAAAGTGACTAACACTATTCAGGACCTTTACTTGTTTTTCTGCAAGCAGAATACAAGGTCATTAAAACTTTAAGCACCTGGTAACAAATTTTTCAGTTGCGAAGGTCATGCTCTCTTTTATTTAACACTTTTCTTTTTTTATTTAACATTTTTCTTTAGAGATCCCTATAGAGAGGAGACTCTATCTAAAGTGAAGATATCAATCTTTACTTTTTAAAAACAATATCAACTAATGCCTGAGTTACAGGGTATAAGTACATTTCCATACATACATGGAAAATTCTATTACGGGACAACTCAGTTTAATAGAAAAAGGTTTAATAAAATTAAATAATTGTTTGGAAGAGTGATTATTCAAATTAGCAAAGCTCATAGTGAGTTGTTTTTCAGCTCAGGCAAAAATGTCCTTCCAGGAATTCAACTGAAACTTTGGGGCTTGGAACAAAAATAATCACCTCCATCCCCATGTAATATGCAGCAGATTTATACAGTTCAGATGTTTATACTGTCATACCCTCCAGTCAAGTCTTTTGCAAACACTCTATTTAGTTTATATGACAAGGTTTTGGCACTGAGGGAAGGCCAAGGTCTATGGAAGACACAGAAGGTTGTATCTGCCTCTACATTAGGATACAGCAGAGCCCGTCATCCAGGTTGGTGATGACTCTGTGAAAACATAATTACTAATTTTTTTTTAAAGTTAAGTAGCAGGGAAAACCAGAAAGATTGATAAACAGTAGAGGGAATGCCAAGGCCAGAAAAGCAGAAATAGGAGGTGCTCCAGGGGATGGAACGTGTATTCACTGTAACCTATAAAAAGTCCACGCTGGGACAGAATTTTTGTGAAGGACTTCAGCCCATGGAGGACCCACTCTGGAGCAGGAGACAAGCATGAGGAGGAAGGAGCAACAGACAGAAGCTGTGAAGTGCTGATTGTAGCCTTACATCCCCCAGAGGAAATGAAGGAATCAATCTGGCCTTGGAGGAGTTGAAAGTAAAGGAGTTAAATAAGGCATGGGAAAAGGTGGAGGAGGAAAGATACTATATGTGTCCACCAGAATCTATTTTAAGTGGAAAAAAAATTAATTCTACACAAGTTGAATTTGTTCAACCTCTGACAGTAACTATTAAGAGATCTACCTGTCTCCACCTAACTCATGAGCTTCCTCATCCATCTTCTCCCCTTGCCCGCCTGAAGACAGAGAACAAGAGAACAAGCAGCTGGGCAGGCAGCTGTCCCTTAGCCTAGGCTATCCCACCACGAATGTGGGAGTTGTTACGCACTCAGGAGTTGAGTGTAATGCCAAATTTTGTTCATGTCTGCTTATGAGAGGAGCAGCTTTGAACGCAACCAAATCATTGTTTCATTTTAGTGTGACCTAACACTGCTTAACCTTCACAACAACTAAATAATGTAATTAAACTGAAGATTATTTCAAAGCTTCAAACAAGATCTTTACAGTCACTATGGAATAAATTTTTTAATAAATTATAAGACTGAAGTAAGAATAGGTATTTTGAAATAAATACTTCTGAATTGGGGAATAGTGGGGAAAAGGAAGAGTGGGAAAGAAAAAAGGAAGAAAAAATAAGCCATCTCACATTTTGTCAATAAAAATCCATGATAGTCTACCAACCATAGAGATGTTATCTTCAAGGAACCCTCTAATAGCAAATAAATTGTTCTGGAAAACACAGAAAGAGAGCATAGTAAGATTTCCCTGTTCTGATTTTGGTTATAACCTTCACTTTTAGCAAACTTTTGTGTTTGCTATGTTGTTATATTGTTAACTTTTGCATTTATTACAGCTAAAACTTATTAGGTTAAATCACAGGATTTAATAAAGATTTTTTTTTAATTATTGTGCAGCAGATATGATTTTCTAGTCACCAAATCTTATGTGTTTGTCTAGTAGATGAGCTTTTTTTATTAGAAGTAATTTTTTTTCTCCAGAAATTTCTACACAATTATTAAGTTATGATAAACTTCTGAATAAATGAAATAGGCTGAGCTTATTTAGTTGGGCTAATCAGGAAGAATTATAAACTTATTTTAAATCAGTAAATCTAATTTACTAAAGCATTTATATTTGTTTGTTTGTGGAAAGATTATACATCTGAAGCACATATACACAAAAAAAGGACATTATCTCATGCTTGGGAAAAAGACACTGCTTTGTAATTGCACTAACAAAATGAAAATGATTTGCCAGCAATCGTTCATTTAAACAGCTATGTGCAAAACCTAAAATATTTAGAAAGGAGTATTTTGCTAAATGTTAGTCATGTGTCAAGGAATGACAGGTGAAGTCCACAATCTGAGAAATACTTGTTACTTGTCATTTACAAAAGCAGTCAGCAGAACCTTTGAATAATTAAGCTAATGGAGAAAGATCTGAAAGAAAAAAAATGTCATGCCTTGTTTTCTCATTGAAATCCATCTCTTTACTGAAGATTTTGCTGCTCTTTAAAAAAAAAATTAAGATCATCAGTAAATGTTTATGTTTTCCAGTTATTGTGCTCTTTCAACTTTCTTTCTTGAATGGAAAGTAAAGATTCATTCCAGATACTTAGTGTCATTATACTACTTCAGCAGTAAAATTCCAATTAAAAACTTGTTCTTTCTTAAGTCTTAATCTCTTTCCAAGCCGCTGTATAGAACTGGCAACTAGAATTCAGGTTTAACATTTTTACTTTTACTTCCTTGTTTGTTTCTCTGATAAAATTTCATTTAATTTTACTCATTCTTCATAGAAATACAACTGGACATACAACAAGTGTGGATCTTTGCATGTGTATTTTTGAGAAATAAAATACTTCAGTGAAGTTACTGCATTTTTTTAATAAATGATAATAGAGCAGCAGTCGCTTCCAAACATAGAAGTTTGGAAGAACATAGGGCTGCAAACACTTCCAAACAGTGCCAGGCCCCATCCTGCAGATATTTATGGCTGGCATTATTTATCATGTGTTTTTCTTTTCAGAAATACAGGATATAATCTATAGCTTCTCTCTATATTTAATCAAACCCCTCATAATTATACTTGATCTAAATTACAGTGTCCTTTCAAAGTTAAAGTTATAGTAAAACTATCAATTTTAATCTAACATTATAGAAAAAAACCCCAACCCAACCAAAACCCATCCCGCCACAAAAGACTATTTATCTGCACAGCCTGCATAAAATGCCATTTCATTCTGTCATACAGAAAGTCATATAACAAACCAAAGTGTAGCAGCTCCATGAAACTGTAGCCCAGTAAATTCAACTCTGCCAATACTAGTCAGTGCTGTAGGCTCTATAATGTCCCAGAACTGATTAGGGCTTCCCTTACTCTGAGTTGGGTTTGATTTCCTTCATATGCCTTCTCCACTGTGGGCTGCAGCCAGGAAACCCTGAAATAAAGAGATGTATATTTCAAGTAGAATTCAGGCAGGGTATAATTATAGGTCTTGATTGCAGAGACTCATCTGCTACCGTGGGTACATTTGACTGCCTTTGTCTCTTTCACATGGAGATGTGTACAAACATACTTCTCTCTGTGAACTTCATGGCCACTGAGATGAATTTAGAGAGCTGTGATAGAGAAGTCTGTTCTTGGTTCCTGTTCAGTATGTGTGGATGATATAATCTACAGCTCTTGTTTTTTCTTGAGATTAAGCAGTTTACCTGCAGGTAACATTCCATTACCTGACAATAGAAATGAAGAACAGAGTTGCTTATATTGCAACCAAGTCCTTCAGGAGCCCTAAAGACCACAGTGCTAAATAACCTCACAACAGCCATGTGTTTTAGACACAATTTCCCCTTTTCTCCCAGAAAACTAACCTAAGGGATAGCATGAAGTTTTAACTAGCTTCCACCTCTAGGCTTGTATGGGCACTACATGCTATACTGCTACCTTCTAGTTTTATTCATGTACTTTAACTGCCGTGTCAGTGAACAAAGTTTGAAATACTACAGCTATTTTCTAAAACCTTCTTGTGTCCTGTACCAGAATAATGTGATTCCTACCAGGAGTATGAAATACCCATACTTATTTCTATCCTACTCTACCTTTCTTCCCCATAGCTTGCTCCATCCAACCATCCAGCCATCCATCCGTCCGTCCGTCCGTCCGTCCGTCCGTCTATCCTTCCATCCATCTCTGAAGATAGTCAGAATCAGTAATTCACAGTTAATCTCATTTTCTTCAAACAATGTCAGAGAATCAACAAGAAACACATGCAGAATTGTAGATAGACCAATAGATGTTTTAACCTGGAACAGTACTCTGTCATGCCTTCAGCTCTTCCTAACCAAGAGTTCCTACTGAAGGATAAAAACGACTTCTGTTTCAAGAGTTCTAAGGACTTTAGGACTTACTAAAGCAGATTAATAGAAAATTTCATTAAGTAGCAGAGAAACTAGTGGTCCTCCTTGCTGTTTGAAATAATTTACACTTTTCTGCAAATTATGAATGAAGTTGTACAAATAATGCAACAATGTCAGATAAGATAAGCAACAGAAGCCAAAAAAAAATTCATGTGTTGGGGAAATATCTTTCTTGTATAAAAACTGGAAAAGTTGATAATTATAGCCATAGTAATTATTAAATATAACCAATATATATATATTTTGTATGCCTTGGCAGGAATATAGGAGTTGCTTATTAAGTCAGTGGAAGTTTGCATTTGATTTTGTCTTTTTGGCGCATATAAAATAGAGTCAAGTGGAATATGAAAACGGGCACACCGTATCAAGAATATATGTCATATAGTACTTAATATTTATAAAAGCAATTTCAGCCTAAAGTCTAGCTTTGGCTTAATGATCCTCAGGTGCAACACATTCAGTTTAGGTTATGTTCATATATTTCCAATTAAAATAATGAGGAATTATATTTACTACTTTTGCATCTTTTAAAGGATAATCAAGGTCCTAATACTATGCTCATGAAAAATATTTCTGCTGCCTCTGCTAAATAAAAGAGCTATGCCTTATATTGAATATATTTTCCTCAGCTCTTTCCGTTGGTACTTCAAGACCATTTTGGAGCACAAACATTAGTAAATTGAAAGTATTCTTAGGTAACTTTTGAAAAACATTGTTAGTTATGTATATTTTTAAGTTAGAGCCACAAAAAAAAAAAAAAAAAAACAAACCCCCAAAAAACTAAAAATCCCCACAATTAAAAAAAAAAGGAAAATTCACTATTTTGACAGGAATATTCCTTTTCTATGTTACTGCGATTTTGGGCTTTGAAATTGATTTTTTTGTTTTTGAACCAACCTGCTGAAGGAATATAATTATGAAGAACAACTCTCTCTGCTTCTTGACTTATTTTAATTGCTTCTTGACTTATGTTCATTGTTTATTCTAGCACTTTAAATCTTTTCATCCTAGGGATTTGGATCACAGATAACATTTAGCTTTTCTTCTGGCTGTGAAAACTTTAATTTTGGATTTTCCATGAATGAAATTAGAAGTGACTGATAAAAATTATATTAATAAGTACCAATAAGTAGTCTGACATTAAATACTTCAAATTTAAACCTTCTTTTCAGAAAAAACATTTTATTGTCTACCTTCTGTTTTGCAGCAGATTTCCTTTTCAGATGAAACATGTATAAAGGAATCCAACACAAAAAGCCTTTTTGCAGAGTTCGCAAATATAATTTGTTACAGTAATAGTTTGATGGCAAATTGAGAATGCCTTAGAGAGCTTCAAAGTTCTTTTACTTCCTTTGATTGCATTCCTCTAGAGTTTCAATGTGGAATAGAATAGGGGAACAGTTTGGAAGAAATCCATGTGGACTCAAAATAGGTAATTATTACCCAGTGTTTCTATTCATATTCCTAGATAAATTTAAGGGCATCACAAAATCACCAAAGACACTTAAAAGCCTCAGACTATTACATTATATAATTTTATTACTTAGTCAAGGTAAGATCTCTCAGCTACACCTGAATGTTTTATTTGTTTTCCTTTTAAAGCAACTTTTTATTTTAATTTCTTCTCTTCAGCTCTCTTCAATGATTTTTAAATGTTAAATGAATTAAATGACAATTATTTTGTAATATTTCACACCTCTGTAATGCAGATCAGCTGACATTATAAGCAGCTATAAGCAGAATATCCATGGTGTATGGGACTTCAGGTCATATCGCCTTTACTTAGAGACAGAAAAATGAACTTATCGAAACTGCTACAGAGGTTTTAATATCCTTAGGGATTGTGACTATGCAGTGGAATTCTCTCAAAGGTGCAGTTCATTTCCTTCCAGCATTGTACTATGGAAGAGCTGCTGCAAAGCAGCTGAACTGAGTCCCAGATTTGTATCTCCTTAACTTCAAAGGAGAAGTCATTATAACACAACCATTTCCTTTTGCAATGATGCTTCAAATGCATATTAAAAGGAAATTATACTTGCCCCAAGCCCCACTTCAATCTCATTTTAATTGATAGTCATTGTTTGTATTAGAGAATGTACGCAGATAATGAAGTTACAGACATGAATGTCCCTTATGGAAATATGTTAAGACATAAAATGGGACTTCATTTAATCGTCAGGGTCTTTTAATTTGTCTGGAGAACTAATAAATATTGTCTTCAGAGGTGAATTGAATCCATCTCAGATAAAATTGCACAGGGATTTGGTATGTGTTGAAATGTGTATCAGAGAAGTATTCTGAGCACTGAGAAGAGACTTAAGCAAGGAATAAAAAGATTTTTTGGGTTTATTATTGTGATTTTAGGCAAAAATGGGATGCAGATTTCTAACTGTAAATCTCTAATGCAAGGGAACGCTATCATGTAGCAAAGAAGTAGGGACTATCAGTGCAAACAATGGACAGGATTTGATCTGAGCAATAGCAAAAGTGCAACCAAGCACAAGCACAGGCAAAAAAATCTCAATGCACTTTAGTCACTTATTTCCTACCTCTGTCCTCATGTTTTTCTTCTCTCAAGGTTTTTTGATGGGTGCACATCAAAGTGTCATTTTTAAAGAACTGTTTTGTTCTTCAAACAGTTTTGAGTTCCAAGTGGCTGACATTAGCAAAATTAAAAATTGAAGTGGTGACTAAAATATTTGCAATTTGTTTTTATACATCTGCTTAGTACGATACAGCTTTAAAGAAACTAGCTATGAGTTGTTTTCACAGACAACCTTAATTGACACTTTGGATATTTTTGTTTGAAACCTTACAACTAGAAATTATGGACTATTATACTAATATTAAAGAAAAATGTTAATGAAAATATAATATACATTATTTTCTTTGTTCAGAACACCACTGAACAAAACCTTAGTGCAAAGAAACCATAAAACCACAATCATTGTTGTCCATGTAATTTTAGAGTCAAGAAAATCAAATATTCACAATCTTCAAGAAAGAGGCAGAAACTACAGTTATCCATAGGGATTTTCTGTAATGCAGATGCTTTTGGTTTCTTGGGGTATCCTATCTGTTTACTGACACTAAAGGATTTTGGAGCTCAGCAGTGAGTAAGTGGAATGAAAGTTGTGCAAAGACGTATTTTAAAATTATTAGGAAATATAAACAATTCGAAATTTCAGAGTATTTAAAGATATCTTTTTTGTCAAAGAATATTTTTGCATTCCTTTGTGCTTGATTTGAGAGAAAATTTCTAAGTTCCTTATCTTTAGTTTCAAGACTGCTTTACTTTCTATTCCTTACACGTTCTAGTAATTGCATATCACTATTTTAAATCCTAACAAACAGAGGAAAATATATTATCAATAATAATAATAATAATAATAATAATAATAGTAACAATAATAATAAATGGTAGTAGTAATTGATCTGCAAAATTCAAGAGAGATATCTATGAGTTCGGGATCACACCTTTCCTTTCTGTAAGATGTAAGAACAGCATTAACACAACTGGACGCAACACTGCATTAGGAGTTCCACTGCAGTGTATGGAGGGCTGCAGGGTTGACTTCAGTGAGAAGAGACCAGGCTGCCCCATGCTAGAGAGAAGTAGTTCTGCAATGGACATCAAGCTCAGAGAATAAGCAGGGGAAGTTAGGGATCCATGGAGCAGAACAGGTATTCCCTGAAGTCCATGGTGCAGCATTTGGATATTCCTTGACAGGGGTCATGACCCACAGAGATCCCATGCTGGTGGAGACCTTTTTCCTAAAGACCTCAAACATATGGGAAGAGTCCATCCTGCAGAAGTTATCCTTACCCCTCACCCCTCCACCTACCATCTTCCCTGTGCCATTCTTGGCAGAGACTATGACCAGGGAGGAATAGAAAAGTTAGGAATGAAGGAGTAAACTTGAATGTTGCCAAAAATGGAGAGGAAGTGGGGATTTATTTCACTGATTTTTAACACTCCTGCTCTGGTTTAATTTGGTAATAAATTATTCTTCATAAAACTATAGAATGATTGAGGTTGGAAGGGGCCTCTGGAGATTATTTGGTCTGCTTCCACCTGCACAAACAGGGCCAGCTACAGAAGGTAGAATGGTTTGGTTGGAAGGGACTTTTAAAAGTCATCTAGTCCAAGCCCAGTGCAATAGGCCAAGATGAATCCACCACACAGTTATTCCACTCTTCTATCTCCTGGTTATATGTTGATATTCATTGTGCCTTTTCTTCAGTGATACATTTTTTTTGAACAAAAAAGGTCTGGTTTCGATTGATATCATCATATAATAATTTAGATTGGAAAAGACCTCTAAGATAATCAAGTCTAATTCTTCACCTAGCACCACCAATGATGAAACCAAGACCTTCATTCATGTCTAGGAATCCTATATGTTGGTTTTTAGTCTTCGGGCTTGAGGCCCTGTACAGTCCCAGCTTGATATCCATCTTTCTATATTGCACTTAATTGCTATTTATCTTTACCTTGATATCCTAAATCAGACAGACAGACATTATCAGCCTGTGGATCTTTGGAAGCACTAACCAGAGAAAAGGCCAAGAAGGAAACCTACTAATGAAACTCAGTTTTTGAGTATATTTTTGTTAACAGACTCTCAAATAAAGTTGTAAACTTGAGCTTAGCATTCCTTGTTACTGAGCCTAGAGAAAGGAAAACATCTACTAACTTCTCCAGTCAATTTGCACTAGCAAGATTGTTCCAATGGTAATCAAGCTGCAGAACTACAGCAAGGGGACTATTAACTGAAAACTATACTATGCATGCATTTTTTTGGGACAGTTGGTTCAAATGGTTCATGGAACTATATTTTTGTTCTAAATGACACCATAAATGAGACAATGCCTTGCTTTTCTCACATTTTCATTTTTTTTTTTGTGGAAAAAGTCCACACTTTTAGAACAACTGACCAATTATTAATGAGATCATCTTAATGAGATCAGCTGCATTTTCTTTTTAGGAAAGTACTTTTACGCTATGTTTAATACTAAAAACTTGTGAAAATTATTTACATTTAAATTGCAAAGAATTTGATACAAAGAGGGGAAGCCTTTTGAGAAGCAGCTTGGTTTGTTCAGCTTAAAGAAGAGGAGACTGAGGAAAGACCTCATTTCAGTCTACAGTTTCCTCATGAGGGGAAATGGGGATGCAGATACTGATGTTTTTTTTCTGGTGACCAATTTTAGGACCCGAGGGAAGCACATGAAGCTGTTTTAGGGGAGACTTAGGCTGAAGATTAGGAAAAGGTTCTTCATCCAGAGGGTGATTGGGCATTTGAACAGGCTCCCCAAGGAAGTGGTCACCAAGCCTGCCAGAGTTCAGGAAGCATTGACACAACACTATGAGGCACATGTAACTTTGTTTGGACAGGCTGGTTGAGCCCTGCATCTGTTATTTCCCTGATAACCAGGGACTGCTGTCTTAAACAAAGTGTTTTCATTCCAGATAAGGGAAAAGGCTGATAAGAAGCAGATCCTGCAGAGATGGGGTAATGCTTTTTATCATGCAAATCTCCTCCCTTCAGATAAGACACAATCACCTCTGACAGTGTAAACTCCCCTCCATGTGGAGATACCAGGGTGTTCCCACACAAGATCAAATGTAAGTAGCTTGACAAACTCTTTGTTGCAGGGCCCCATCCCCATGGATTAAGTTGCAACCACCACTGCACACCGACATCAAAATAGAAAAGCTCATCAGTGAATCCACAGGAGGTAATATCTTCCTGTTCTGCTATCTTCTCTTGTACTTCTCTTTCTATCCTTATATATTTTCTCCATGATATTTTTATAGCACAGAACAAAACCAGATACATACCTCCTTTCTGCTGCAACCAGATTGCTTTAAAATAAACCTGCCTCATATATACACTGGTCATTCAGTGTTATTTCACTTTAATTCACCCCAAGGGATCTATTAACACCAACCTCGGTTACTCTGCCTAAGAGGCAGGTCATAAAAGCATGGTGTGGCTCTTGGGGTTGTCCTGAGCAGGGCCAGGAGTTGCTCTCAATGATCCTTCTGATCTAATAATTATTTTTAAAAAGAGGCCAGTTTATAGTACATTTAACATTTGCTTTACAGAACTGGTATATTTAGTCCTTATCTTTATTCATGTGGAGGTTAATGAGAATCTGGCATCAATTTAAGAATTAATACCTAATCAAGCAAGACACCTGAGGCTGAGTAACTAGCAGGTGTTTCTTGAATTGGAACCTTAATGGCTCACCAATCAATAGAGTGCCATAAGTGTATTTCTTCTGCAATTCCAGTCAGAGCAGATGTGTTTAAACAGAAACATAAGTGTGCAATAATTAGCTTATTCAGTGTGACTAGCAGCAGTTATCAGTTCAAAGGACAGAGGATACAAAAGTAAGGAAGCTTTGACAGAATACATGGATCCTAATCATTACTCTCAAATTAAATGTTTTCTCTCATGATGAATACGTGCAAAGGATTTAGCTATTTGCTATGTATAGTGTATTTAATTAATTTTCTCACTGATAAAAACTAATAACTACCCTACAGTTTAAACTTTATATACAGAAGGATCTGTGTTGGAAGGGGCCTTAAATATCATCTCCTTCAAGCCCGCTGCCATGGGCAGGTGGCTCAAAGTGACTGTAGGTCACGTTGTAAGATCCTCCTCTTGAATGCAGTCAAAAAGGATCTGAAGGCTGGGGGGCAGGAGGCTGAATAACAACACTGGGGTTAAAAAGTCATTCTTGTTTTCGGGAATTCTCAAGTAATACTTATTAGGATAGGAGAGGGTGGTCAAACATTAGAACAGGTTTCCTAAAAAGATTGTCAGTGCCCCAGGCTTGCCAGTGTTTAAGAGGCATTTGGACAACTTTTGCTCTGGTCTGAAGTGTCCAGGCAGTTCAACTAGTTGCTCAGTCTTTTAGTGTAAGAGGAAGCCTGAAGAAACTTCTTCTTATCCAGGCTGCTGTTAGACAAGAGAGTTCATAGAAAGAGTATTTTAGGACTAGGTGAATTAGAACAATATCCTTCCTAAACCAAACTACCTGAAACAATAACATATAGAGTTTATAAAGAAAAAAGATTGTTTACATTTCTAAATACTTCAGAAACAAGAACTGGAAGTCTGAGTAGTCCATGTATATATAATAAGTGACTAAAAATACATAAAATACTGAATAAAAAAATTCTGTTGCTTAAAGACAAGCTTTGAATTTCAGCTGAGATGCCTTGAGATTTTGGCCATCCTCACTGCTCTTAGACATGACACAGGACCTGTGTGAAACCCATATCCTTCTAGAGTGGCATCTGATGGTAAGGTGAAATAATATTTTTTCCTTTTTTTGGGGACCAAAGCCCACCTATTCTGACAGGACTGATGGCTTTATAGACTGATCAGTATAACAAAGGGTTGGGGTTTTTTTTTAATAAAAAAAAATACTTTAAAAATGCCTTTTTCTAATGTAATTGCAAAAACTGAAATCTGCTTCAGTCTCTTATCTTTAAACAAATTAATTCAACCTAAATTATTATTTTGTCTAAAATAGCTTCAGTTACTGTATTTAAAATTGGGAAATCAGAAACCTTTCTCTATGGATCTTTCAAAGTTCAGACTTCATGAGAAGTTTTTATTTAGTGAGCAACAGACTGACTCAAACATTCTATTCTATTTAGTCTGGGTAAGACTGCTTTAAGAATTATTTAAACTGAAACTGTTAAAGTTAAGAGGTAGAGGCAAGAAAAGAGTAAGGGTAGTAATATCAGCCATTGGGAGCTTGCTTAATTTGTATTAATTGTCTTTAATGAAAGAGTATGCTTGTTTTCTTCTTGTACAGTACTAGGATAAGACAATTAAACAAAAAGAAAACAAAAATTATTGATTTCAGAGAAGATATTAGGGTATTTTAATGAATAATCTTAAAAGGAATTAAGTTAGAAATTAATCCTTAAAAACTCAAAGAAGTTAATTTTCATTGATTATATAACTCGCAATAGGGAAAAATGTATACTGTCATGGAGTAGAAATTAAAACATTAGAATGTACTTTACTGACAGCTGGCAAACTTTTTTTATGCAGTCTGGCTACATTTGTCAGCCATACCAGGTAAGGTTCACAAAGACAGAGGGTTTTATGTATTTAAACTGTTCTACTTTCCAGGGAACTTAAGGCACTAATTTCCAATGGGATGCAAAACAGGAATTAAACACTTAAAAGAGAATGGAGCACCTCTGCTATGCAGAAAGGATGGCAGAGCTGGAGTTGTTCATCCTGGAGAAGAAAAGGATATGGAAAGGCCTCATGGACATCTTCCAGTACCTGATGGGGTCCTGTGAGAAAGCTGGAGAGGAAATGTTTGTAAGGGTATGTAGAGATAAGGGGCAATGCCTTTAATTGAACAGGGGTGGATTTAGATAAGATATCATGAAGAAATTCTTTACTGTGAGGGTGGTGAGACACTGGAAGAGTTTGCCCAGAAAAGTCATGAATGTGCCATCCCTGGAGTTCTTACAGTGTATCATTCCTTCTCTGAATAAAGTATACTCTGCTTAGGAGAACAGATCAAATTACGTAATGGGAGTGAAGCTGAAATAACAAGTAAGAAAAACTGAACTGATCTTCATGGAGCTAGAATGTCAACTTAAAATTTGGTTTGAACTGATTAGATAATTTCATGTATCACTTGAAAATTTTCTTGATATACGCATACTTGAGGTCACCAAAACCTACCCATTAGTTTAATTACAAAAGGAAATGTATTTCTTAGCAAAGTGATTATGTATAACAGAAATAATAAATTAGACTGCTAGAGTAAGCTAGTAAAGGGTTTGTGATAAAGGCACTGATACTTAAATTAGAAGCCACAAATTCTGAACAAAAAAAAAAATTCTGCTGTGTTGATGGTATTTCATCACAGAGTTTTAAATGGTTACAAAAAACACATATTTAGTATATTTGGCAAGTGAATAAAGATTAATTCAGAAGAATAAAAAAAAATTCACATTATTTTCATTCAGGGGAATTTGTTTTATTTGTTTAGGACAAAAAAAAGGGATCGAGATTCTCCTCATATAAAATATTTTGAGTTATTTCTAGTTTTCAAAATACAAGTACACAGAATTTCAAACAGAGGAAAACTGTGAAACACATCTATGTCTCAAATGCCATTAAAATGAATCAAAATGTTCCCCCTCATGTTTGACACAAAATTTAATTCACTTAAAAAAAATCATTATAATTTTATTGAAATAATGATCATGTTTCCTTTTGCACAGGTAATTTGCTTCCATTAATCACTTAGTTATTAAAAAAGAAACAAATTTTGATTTAACATTTGTTAAGCATTTAAACAAATCAGTACCCAAAATTCATTTTCCATAATTCTTTGAGATGCTAAACTAATGACTTTTTATTTCTTGGTAAAGGTACCTGGTATTTAGATTTTGATACTTTTTAGCAACATGGTGGTCCTTTTAATAAATCTACAGATTCTAATGAGCACCTTTGAATACCAAAAAGTCCTCCCCCTCAAAAATGCTAGTAATTTTGTTTTTTATTTATTTAGTCAAATATAAAGAGTAATTTGAGGAGACATACAAAAACTATATGAAAGGAGTATTTAAAGATCCATTAAAATTTTGGTATTTTCTCCTTCATAGTGTCTGGTTCTTTTTTGAGAATTTTTAGAAGAACTATGTCATGGAAGAATATAACATAGAGAATATCCACCAGAGCCTTTCAATTTTTGATGGTTCTGTCACAGAACACAACAGATGAAAGAGGAAGAGACCAGAGGGACTGAAATACACTGAGAAAATATTTTTGAGACCTTGTTTCTGAGAAATCCTTTTACGATGTAGGACTTTGAATAGTGAGAGGAAAAAATGGAACTGTTTCAATACACTGAATGAATTGTACGCATTCTTGAAGGGTAAAAAAATGAAGGCCAAATCATGCTGTACTTCTGTCAATTCCAAGCCCATCTGTGATGTTTCCTGTCTCTATTACATTGATGTTCCATAGCTGTACCTTGAGTAGTTTGCCCTGTTGTAACTGCTGTACTGAAATAAACAGAAATTTGTCCTTTGTTTCAATTGTTTTGGAAAGCAAACAAGTTCTACTACAATGGCCTATGAACTACACAAGACTGATAAGAAATAATTGAGATTATTGCAGAATTAATTTGATCAGTAATTCTCATTTTCTTAAGAAAATAAGAATATGTAGTAAGTAAGAAGAATAAGTCTTCACAACGATATATTTATTTTTAAAACAGTGAAAACACTGAAATTAATTGTTTCATATCCTTCCTTCATTTAAATTATTTTGAAATATGCAGTTTCAACTTTTTCTTTTGTTGTGATAGACTATTACATCAAAGTAATGCATTTCTACATTAATCTCATATGAGTGAAACATCAAATGAAGACAGAATTGGCAAGCATTTTCCTGTGATTTCAAAAGGAACTATTAGAATATGTCTAATATTTTTTCTTTATAGAAACTTAGGGCATGAAAAGAAAAAAGCAAAAAAATTGCATTTTCTTCCAGTTTAGAGTTTAAATTACTCCTCCACTGCAGAAAAAATATGGAGTTATTGGGATGAATTTCTAAACTATGTCACTAATGACATAAATCTGGAGATTCAGAAAAGATGAAGAACTGCTATTAAGTTGTTTCCAACTCTTCTCATATTTGCTATAGCATAAGCATTAACATATTCAGTCTAATATACCCATAATGCATTGCAGCTGTGAGACAATCTTTAGTGGTATGACTGGGACTTGTCATTCAACAGAAAATCATAGTTGTGGTTTTTGGGTATGCAGGGAAATGTTTCTATGAAATCAAACAAAATCCCAAACAAATAATAAACAAAACCAAAAAAATCCCTACCAAAAATCATAATATAAGACTGATTTTTCCTTTAGTTCTTTTTGGTTTTGTGCTAGTTTTAAAATTCTTCAAGAAAATTAAACCCACTCAAACCAACACCTTTCAATAGGGGAGGAAAAATAAGAGGAGGGATTATAAATTTGCAATAATAAATTTACAATTTATGACTGAAGAAATCACAAAAACCACAGCAGTATTAATAAAATATTGTACAAAAGAGAAATAAATATCCACAAAAAAGGGTGTTCACCACCAAAAGATGTTGACTGATCCTCACAACAAAGACAGGATGGTGGGCATTACTGCCCTCTGTGCCATGTGGGCCCCTTGGGAGCAAAGCCAGAATGGCAGCAGGGTCTTCCATGGGATCGCATGGCTCAAGAAAAAAGCAAACAATGTGATGAAAGAGTTTCTGTCGTTAAAGCCCTCACCCAGCAGCAAACAATGGAAAATGGGCACAGCAAAATTTGGAGGGCTATTTTGTTCAGAAGGAGCTCTGTTACTAAGCTGCTCAGTCCATGGCACCGGGCAGAGGCTTTCACTGGCAATGTGAAGTCAGGCAGAGGCTGGAGACTTGTGGGAGATTCGCTCTCCATAGTGAGCTCAACATTTTCACCTGCAATTTTTACAGGGCACAACATCAATCCCTTCTCAAGGGGGTAAGATAAAAAGTCCCTCTTCTGGAGCATGGTGTACCCTGCCAAAGACTGTCCCCACCATGGTGATGTGTGTGGGGTGGAATAAACAGCTCTAAACCTCCGCCAGTTATCCCTGTACCTGGGGGAGCTTTATAAGGAGTTCTTCATATTTCATGGAGAGGACCTAAAGCTCTTGTAATATCAGTTCTTACAAAACGAAAAACCATCCTACCAAAACCTCCAAACCCCCTCTAAGCGCACACAAGTGTATGTGTTCATTCACTAAGTTACCAAACAGGAAAATGCTGAGTAAGCAGAGAAATTACAAATTAAAATACAATAATTGTTATTAACAAAAAATGGAGCTGCAGTAATTGTGTGACACCAACTTTCAAAAAAAAAAATTGCCTCTTTAAGATGGCTGCAAAAATTCACAATAAAGAAATTCATTATGATTTTAAAAACTTCAGTTTTATTTCCGTAGTGAACACAATATTCTCTTATATTTCAATTTTATAATGGCTATTTTTGTGTGTAATAATAATCATTATGTGAAGCCTATGTATGGATTCCTTACAGAGTACCTTTAAAATTTGCTTAAAATGAGTCAAAATATGGATCTCAACCTGGTACATTTCCAATATCCCTGTGAACAGTAATAATTTTTTCCTTATTACAAATATTCATAATGATTCAGTGTAAGATAATTTTGTGAGAAAATGGATGTCCTTTTCATTTCTGAATAATACTATTGTCCCATTTCAACAGTTGAATAATGCAGTTCAAAATGCAAATTACTCTTCTTTATTCCTTTAGATTTATGCCAACTATTACTGTTAAAAGTCAGATAGTTTTGCTATGAAAAATTATGAAGAAAAGCCAGTGTAACCAATTATCAGTATTTTTGCATGTTCTTAGCTGTTTTTCTTATTTTGAAAGTACAGGGGAGTTACATTGTCTTTGTGCCTTATGTGCTACATATTTCTTCCTATTTGATTTGCTATTTGTCAAATCTGTGATTAAATAAATAATATATCAAAACCACGATACTTTAATTAGTTATCTTACACTCTCAGGAAGCTTTTATTTTTCTTAAAAAATTATCATTATTTTATTCAGTTGTAACTGCATCTACCTAATATGTGATATGGCTTGTTGTTCATGTCTTTAAATTTAGTGTGTTTTTATAGTGTTATTTTTATATATGGGGGACACAGAACTTTGATCTGTATGGAAATGAAAATAAGTTCATATTAGCTGTGCTAGAATCTTGGACTAGGCTGATCACAAAAGAAAAATCTCTCAGTTTAGGTTTTAAAGCTTTATTTATATTGCTTGAAAATAATATGATGTTAGAGTACTAGATAGGTACTGTCAGTATGTTTTTCTTGAAGATTTTTGGAATCACGTTCATCATACCCACAATCTTGGCTTGAAATATGCAAAAAAAGAAAAAGAAAAAAAATGTCTTAGAGGAGGAGATAATATTAATCTATTTTGATCATGGAAATATGTGTGCCCTATGGTGCTTCTTTCAGAACCCTTCAGAGTAGTCATTTTCTACTTTCTGTTCTCTGTGGAATGACATTAGTGCTTCATTCCAGAATCACCACAGAATATCCTTTCTTGCTGCTCCATAGACAAAGTAGCAAGTAAGTGCAATATAGTAATTATAATAAGAATTGTCAAGAATATTACAATGATTTATGTCTGTGAATAAAAATTTAGCTTTCTTTCCACAAAGATCTTATGATTGTCTCTTGTTCAGAAAACACTTTACTATCTTGCTCACTTTGCAAATTCTATTGACCCCCCCCGTAATACTTCATATCTTAAAAAGCTTTCAAGGCTTTGCCTCCTTGACCTTCATTGTCCTTCCTTGACCTGGATTAACATGATACCCAGAAACACTTCCTTCATGCATGCTGAATGCCTAATGACATACATCTTTCAATAATTTATTCCAGTGCAACACTCTCTTTTACAATATGCCTTCACAAAACACATCAGACAGTATAATTTAATCATCAGTAATACTTAGCAGAATGTATTGAAATTATTAAAAAAGATTGTGCTTATTCAGCTTCTGTCTTCTATCAAGTGTGACTACCATGTCATAAGGGAATGCAAATGACTTAATTTAAAAAGTTTTACATAAATGATTTTTATGAATAGCTTTTAATTTCAACAAATAAGAGAACAGGTGGATATTTCCTTAGAATACTGATTATGAAATAAAACCCATAGTGTCTTAGGTGTATTTTAGGCATTTGTAATACATATGAGGCTGAAATAATATTTTTGCTAAGGGATGTTATGAGGTCTCTGACTCTGGCAGGCTCTGGGGTCCAGGTGTTTTGCTGTCCTGGCTGCTGGAGCTCAGCCTGGTGCCCTGGAGGCCGGGGAGTTGTTTTCCCAAGCTGATGCATGCAGCTGCTGCTTTCCCATTTGGAGGCAGGGAGTCTGAGCATGTTTTCCAGAGACCCACTCCTGCACACGCCAGGAACACTGACATGGCTGGCTGCAGTGGGGACTGGACAGGGCACTGTCTTTAACAATCCCCAAATATGGCACCACCAGGACCCACAGAAAACACAAGTACAGATAAAGATGTCTCTAGAATATAAGTACAAATAGCCAAGTACCTTTTCTCCACTCCAGCTGAGACACAAACTTTGAGGAATTTAGGGATTTTAGAAGAGCTGAGGTTTTAGTTAAAGATAAGCTTTATTAGAGTTAATCAAAATAAATGGGTAGGCCTTGATGAAGTTAAGAGTTAGTAGATAACTAATAATTGATTGCTTGTCAACATAGTGTTTGGTTAGCTGGGTTTATAATGAAGAATATAGAAACGGATAAATATCTTTTAGGAACATAAGACAATTGTAGGCCTTCTCTGTTCTGAAACCAATTGAAGACAGGGAATGGGGGTTCTACCAAGGGTTCATTTGTCATATTTGCATTGAAAAGGTAGAAAGATCAGAACGAGGAAGACTTAATTTACTTCCTCATTTTGGGACCCCTCCCCATGAAAGGGATCACCGACCCATTTCAAAGAACAAACTATGCATGCTTAATAGCTTTTGAACTAATTACCATAGGAAGCAGGGAATGAGATGTACCAAAGTTATGAATATGCGTTTGTGTTTTGGATATTCGATACTCTATAGATAAAAGGACTCTGTAATCACCTGTAAATTGTGGTGTGTAT
The DNA here is from genome assembly GCF_000277835.1 of Geospiza fortis. Lineage (NCBI taxonomy): Eukaryota > Metazoa > Chordata > Aves > Passeriformes > Thraupidae > Geospiza > Geospiza fortis. The sequence goes on along the minus strand of NW_005054297.1, from coordinate 7,395,258 downwards.
TTGGGAGCTACCCCGCACACTGCCCGATGTCGCAATAGACATACACCTTCTAACTTTAAACTGTTAGAGAGTCTTTGTCTGTCACAGTTGGATATTGGTACTAGATCAATATCCATATTTTTAATAAATCACAGCTGATGAGTACTGGGGCTCACTAATGAAAATAGACACACGCTCCCACTCATTCTCTAGGTTTGCAAGCATGTTCACATGCTCATGTATAAGCTCATGCCTAAAGTAGGACAATTCCTGTTTCCAGTACCTCTGCCTGGATCTTGAGCCCTCTTACTCACTTCATAGGTGTCCTACTCACTGGCTGATCTAGCATGATGCTCACTAGCAAACACCTGCACACTCATTTCAGAGGAACCCCGACATTTGTGCATCTTTCCATGAGCCCCTTCCCTGCCTGAAACTTCTGCCTGGACCTGGACCCTCCTATGCCGTGTGGAACAGCTTTAAGCTTGCTAGTAAATTTGATGCACTCCCACCTCACACCTCCCAGGTTTAAGAAAAATGCACCTCCTTCTCCTCACAGCTGCTGACCCCCAGGCAGAAAGGCTCTGTGAGCCACTGTCCCAATCCAGTGGCTTGCACTATGGACACAGACCCTGTCAGTCCTGTCACTCCAGTTCAAGCTCTGAGTTCACCAACAGTCTCTCCAGTTGCAGTCTGAGCACTCTCACATGGGACAAAGGGTGAGATTACAAAGACAGTTTAGAAAATATCTCATAAGGAGACAGGGTAGACAGTGATGATTAGACATAGGGCTTGGTCAGACCAATTTACTGATGACTTGCATACACACAACTGGCTCCTTTTATTCCTCATCTTATCATGCCCCCTCCTTTTCTAAGTCTCTGGTCACCTCTTTTCCTCTCCCTTAGAGCTTTCCTAAACATCCCTTAATAACTCTTGCAGAGTGCCACAGCCTGCCTTGAATATCCCTATACTTTCATTCTCTTGCCTCCCTGTTCTTGCCAGCTGTGGAGTCCAGACTGACAGTCTCCAAAGCTAAGCCAGGAGTTTCTTAATGGGCCATCAATTACCATTTCAAGAGCTTTAGTCTTCAGTCCCTCTGTCACTTGTCTGTCAGATTGGTGTCTCTGTCTGTTTCATTCATCACTTTGACTCCTGTTGAGCTGGAAAGGGATCTTGATCTGATAACCTAAATGAAGCAGATGCTCTCACATTCCACGTTCCATCACAGTCTATTAATGGGAAATTTATTACATAGTTTTAATAACACCTGTTAATAGATATGTCTGCAAAAGTGATGTGCTTGCATTTACAGTCAGTAACTGAATTTGCTGAACAGATATATATTTAAAAAAATATAAATTTTCCAGCAAAACTGAAGGAAAAACAAAACAATTTTGTTAAACAATTAAATTTCAGATGCACAATGATAAACATTGTTACATCTTACAAATTTTATGTACTGTGTTCTTTTCAAAGGCAGAATATTCTCACAATATTAAGGGAAATAAAATTTTGTACATGGTCTTTGAACTGAGTGCAATTAAAATCCTTAATATTTTCTAATATCTAATATAGATAGAGTGTGCTCTTTGATAACCAATGTAATTTTACATTAGAATCACAAGATGTGTATCATGGTTAGTTGCTTACTGTCCTTTTTTCACACATTTTTCTTAAAGGAGGATGAGTTATGACAAGGAGAGAAGGCTAAATGGAACTATGTGATTCCTCATTTCAAGTTTTTCCACTTAAATATAGCAATATATGGATGATGGTGATTCCACCTTTTTTTGTGCTGTGAGTTGGAACTTTATTTCCAGGTTCTGAACCTTCTATCTGAATTAAGGAAGTAAGATTAGTACTTTGTATTTTGCTGAATACTATACATCTTTTTTAACTTAAAGCTGTATGAAGGGCTTCTATTAAAAAAAAAAAGGCCAGATTATATCCAGTGCTAAATGCAAAATTAAAAGCAAACAAAATAACACACAAAAAGAAAAAAAGCCCAAACAATTCTTTTCAATGAAATAATATTATACAATGCCATTTATTCATACTGTAAAGATACATTATTTATTGGAAAAGCTGAAGAGAGTATCTGACAAATCATTAACTTCTTGAATGTATGTTTGTCAGAACGTGTTCAAATATTACAGCAAGTTTTGAACACTTTCTCGATGGGAGATACAGTCCAGTTAAGCAAGCTGAAGAGAAGAATTCACCACTGTCTTTCGGTTCTGATTTTATAAAAGTACGGTTAATTTGCTTTTTTTTAAAACAAACCTTCAATTAAATTGTCCAACTTTCTACTTCACCTTGGATATAAATCAAAATGTCAGTATGATTGTTCCTATAATGTAACTCCTGTAACCATAAGAAATATTTCACTAAGTGATTCAAGCATAAAACTGGAGGATCATTATGATTTTCATATTTTTTTCTCAGACAAATTTGAATCACTTATTTACACTAGTATCAGAGAAATTTTTCATAACAAAAGTAACCCACCAAAAAAAAGTTTAAAAAAGTTCAGCTATGACAATATAGCACTGAATTTAACTAGTAAAAAACATAGATTATATTCTGAAGAAAGATACAGGAATAAGAACTAGTGAAATGGTACACTTTTGTCATTTAAAAAAAATATTTTTTATGTAACTTGATATTAATGTCTTACTGCAAATATGAAGTGAGAGGTAGTAGGACAGTTATTAAAAGGTGTTTAAGCATAAACTCAAATAATCTCAGAATAATTTTGGGTGTCTATGTCAGGGTGATTTTACCTATTTTCTTACTGGAATTCTCATTGCCTAATAATTACCATAAATTTTCATTTATAATTTTATTGTTCTATTTGGAAAAATAACATCATTTTACAGATGAAGAGCTAAAACATGTAATTAGTCTCTTCAAAATATCCCTCTGATCTTGCAAATCCATGCTGGACAAATATTTTTTCTCTTGATAAATACTGGTGTTGCTTAAACACAAACCAAACTAAACCAACCAACCAAACAAACAAAAAACACCAAAACAAACAAAAACCCCAAAAGAAGCTAAACTGAAAAATGAGACACATCTACCTCAACTTAAGTCATGTAAAAGTTCAATCTGGACTTTCATACAAGAATCATCTTTCCTATTCTAGGTCATTCATGATTAGAGGGACTGTTGAATTTACTAGTCTAAAGTTAACAGAGATAAATCTTATCTCAAGAAAATTACTGAAAATCACAAAGTATGTCTGTAGATAATGAGAACACATGTCTAGCTCAGGGTCTTACCCCTTATCCTCCATACATGATAGAATACTAAAAATATTTAAGTTAAAGATTGTTAAAGAGAAATAAGTACAAAGGAATCAAATGAAATGTCTTTCAGTCAGTGAGGGGAATGCAAAGAACACAGGTGTTTACCCACATTTCATTAGCAGCTTGAATAAAAACAAACCAAAATTATGATCATAGGATATTTTTCTCTCAGATACAATGGGACAAAATTATGAACCTGAAATTTCTTTAGAGAAAAAAAGGTGTCAGTAAAAAAAAAGACTGTAAGGACTAGCAAATCTTTTCAAAACAAAGAAAGCTTTTCTCCATAGTCACTTCTGAAGAATTTTTACAAAAACATCTTGAATGTAGGAATATGTTTATTGATAAAGGGAAGAGAAAAAAATGCCTAACATCCTGCAAAGTAGGATTTTAAACCTCTGAATGCAGAATCTGGAAATCTAGATGTCTGGCATTTGTAGTACCCCATTTTAAAGGCTATCACTCATAGGCATTACTTATACATTATGGAACATGGGGCACTTTAAAAACAGCATGAAATTCTACAAGTTATAAAATCTCAATCTTTCTATGCATGAGCAGTTTTTTTATTCTTGATACTATTAAAGAAAGTCTTAGCGCTGAGAATGTATCTTGGAGTATTCAGATCTGGTATCATCTATATACCATACTCAGATCTAGTACCATCTGATACCATAGCAATGGGATTACATTACTTATGGAGCAGCTAGGAGGGACACCATGAGTCTTGGGTACATTTTTGTAGCCCTGTTGTGCCAGCTGAGTGTGCTGTTTGATAACCAAGCATCGCTGTTTCCTTAGTACAAAGAAGTTTAGTGTAGTCTTAAGTTTTTAATTCTTGGGTTGCAGGGACATAAATACAGTTCTGTGAATCTTATTCTCTCTGACATACATTTATGATAATGTTCCTATATAGTCATATACCTGAAAATGCCATAATTGACTTTTTGTTCCTCACTGTTAATTTATAGCATCTGATGATGCTACATTTAATGTCTACTTTTTTAGAGAGAGAGTTACAGGTAGATTAGACTTTGTAATAGACTATATGCTTTTAGCCCTTTTTTCTGGTGGTAAATCATTAAGATTTCATATAACACTTCACACAAATATCCCTCATTAGGGAAGAAGTTAGAAGAAAACGCAGAAAATGAAGTAAATCATCATTTTCTGCAGGAAATATTCTAGTTCAGTAGAGATTAGACTACAGTAAAAAACAATCTAAGCTATCTAATTTGTATTCTCAGAAGACAGCCTAAAAGGTCATGTTGATTCTTCCTTGCATTAAAAAGGAACCACTTTAGAAAAGGTTAGTATAATTTGGGTTCTCTAGGTTTTATTGTTGTTGTTTTTAGGGGTGCTCAAAAAAACCCATTCCAACCCAACATTTGGACAAAAGTAAAATCACATTATTGAACTAATAGGTAATTTAAACTCATAACTGCCCACCTTGTAAAATTGATAACATAAAAATATATTACTTATCACAGTGTAGGCTTGAATTAAACATGTTTGCTTGTATTGTTCTAAATTGTATTGCATTGATTAAAAACACACTATAATTTAGATTGGGAAATTATTTGGAGACTAATTATCTGCAATATAATATCAATACTACTGAGGAATAGAATATCAATTTATAATAGCCAAACATGGCCAGGCAGCCACATTGAAAGCCTGCTAAGGAGAAGAGAATTAATAATCATATTGAACATAATAATAATAGTTCCTTGGATTTAATAATGAATAGAATATGCTTTTATATGTGTGTATACATGAGTGCATATATATCCATGTGTCTACAGATATATAGGTAGATTGGTATCAGTATTCATTCATGCATACAAGTGACATCTATGTTCCTGAGATTTGCGCTGCCTTAAAAATATGCGTTCTCAAAAATCAGAGTCACAACAAGAACAAGAAAATTACTCAAAGTCATTCAATGATTCTATAGAAGTGAAAAAAGGGAGCATTCAGTTGCTAACTTTGTGGCCAGCACAGCTAGATACTGTTGTCTCTAGCAACAGAAGAAGAGGATGGAACTGCAATGTATGTGTTAAACACTAAGAGAAAGGATAAAAAAAGTCAGTCTAAAAACTTTTTTATCTTCCCTTTCCAAAATCACCAAAGCCAGAAATGGAATTAAAAATGCTGGTGAACAGCTGTTGTGGTGAGGGATGTGTTGAAGGAGCTGTCAGACAGCTAAAGGAAAGGGAGCAAAGTAAACTGCTTTCTCCTTACAGTACTCCCAAAGGTATGATAGTCAGAATATGCAAGCAGAAAAAAAAAATTAAAAATTGAAAGGAGCTACTGTAGGATCATAACTATTTTAGCTACATGTGATTTTCATCCAAAGGAGTTTTGACCTTTGATATACCCCTGTTTTATAACAGCAAATATTTCTCAACTGACTGAAACACTACCTCTTATGGCTCAGTTCATTGATTTTGATCTACTCTGTGTGGGATTTTTTTTCAGTGTTCTTGTTTGGTCAGGTAAAAAAAAACCCTAATAATTCAGAGGTCAGAAATAAAATGATGAAGGGTTAGAGGGAAAGTAACGAAGGACCAGTGACAGTGAAGTAAATCTTCATTGACATGGCCGGACACGAGAGAGAAATCTGGATGCTTGGTCCATCATTTTTCTTTTTTTTTCTCCCTTTAAGAAACATTTGCTTTGTAACAGAGGAAAAATCTTCATTGACTCCTTCTTCCTCTTACAGTATATCAAATTTGAATAACATATGAACATAACAAACTGTGAATGGTTTAATTGCATAAGTAAATTAATCTTGCAGGTGCAAAGAAGAATTCCATCCCTATTCTGCAACTGTATATTTTGAAGAATGCTTTGTAAATAAGAACATTCAGCTGTATTCAAAAATATTGTCTTGAAGGACTTTACAATAAAAGCAAACTTACTTTATCTTCTTAGGCTTTTCAAAACAGGATTTTCTAAGCAAGGAGTAATTCTACATGTGCACTGAAAAGATTTAATGAAGCTCCTGTGGGGGAAAAAAGGCCTCAGGCTCTCAGCCAACAAGTATTCCACCATTTGAATTGTTCCTGTAATATGAAAGAAATATGTGCAGATAGTTAAAACACTGACCAAACAATGATTTCAATTCATCAAAGTTTAAGACTAGTGAGAACCACTAAATCTGCCTGACCTATATTTCAGAAGCCATTCACTTTCTCCTAGTTATTTCTGGAGTCAGACCAATATCTTAATTTTGATGTCATCATAGCTATTTCATTTGGGATTTTCCTGAAGTAAATCTCCATGTTTGTTTTTGGCATGTTTTATTTCACTGGATAAAACTAATGCCTCTAGTAATTGATATATTCTCCTTTGAAATGTACTTTTCACTGTAGTAATTCACTCTACTATGTTTTTCTTGCCACCATTTATTACTCATCCCAATCCAAAAAAATGGAACTGTCTCAAAAATATAAGGATATTTTCACCTTATATTAAATAATTATGATTTCTCTCTATTTGACAATACCTGTGACATCTCTGTCCTCACATTTATCTCAGAAAGTTCTGAATCAGTGTGCATCATCTGTCACAAGGTTGAGCCTATCCAAAAGCACTTCCCAGACAAAGTCCAGCGCTGGCTGGATTAAGCAGCATGAGATGGAAAGTGGAGTAACAATTAGTTATAGCTACTATAACTTTACGTCCACACTTTTCTGTAATAAATGTTGGACTAGAGACAGTCGTGACAGACGTCCTGGTTACCATAGTCTTAACTTTGAATTTTTCATAAATATGAAGACAGTCAAAGACAATTTTTTGAGACTGTGTGATTATTGAGGACTTACAGTAGCAATCAAATATAGGAAGGTGAAATACATCCAAAAGGTGAAATGCTGGGTTATGCACGTGGATCACCAGAAGCCAATGCATCACTATAGGCTTGGGGAAGAGTGGTGGAAGACTGCTTGTTGGAAAAGGACCTCGGGGTGCTGGTCAACAGCCACCATGAGCCAGCATGTGCCCAGATGACCAAGAATGTCAGTATCAGCCTGTATCAGAGGTGGTGTGGTCAGCAGGACCAGGGGAGCTATCATCCCCCTGTAATCATCATTGATGGGGCTACACCTCAAGCACTGTGTTCAGTTTTGGGCTTTTCAGTACAAGAAAGACACTGAGGTGCTGGACCAAAACTAAAGAGCAACAGGGATAGTGGAGGGTCAGGAACACAAATCCTGCGAGGAACTGCTGGGGGAACTGGGTTTTTACCCTTCAGAGAAAAAAGCTCAGTGGACATCCTACAACCACCTGAAAGAAGGCTGTAGCGAGATGGGAACCTCTTCTCCCAGACAATTAGCAACAGGACAAGGGCAAACGACCTTAAGTTGCATCAGTGGAGGTTCAGGCTGAATACGAGGATAAATGTTTTCACTGGAAGAGGGATAAGAACTGGAATAGACTCCCCAGGGAAGTAATGGAGCCACCATCCCTGGAAGTTTAAATAAACAAGTTAAGTTGGCACTTCAAAAAAATGGTTTAGTGGGCATAGTGATATTGATTTTCCAACCTTAATGATTCTATGATATAAATATATTTTCTATATACTATTTTTCTTGTACTTATCAAAATTATTTAGGCATGTATCTTCTCAAATCATGTAAGCATTAATTATGCTGTTCTTAAGATGTTTAAATTTTCTTTGTAAAATATTCCAGCACTAAAGCAGAGCTTAAATGTGAAACCTTGAAAAAAAATAAAATTATCTTTTTTTTAGATGAACATTTATGGACAGAGTTTGCACCATAAAATATAATTGGCACAACACTAAAGGAAATCAATACTTCTTCCTTTGACAATAGTTTATAGAGATAATTCAACCCTTATTTGGGCAATGCAATACACAAAACCTCCCATAAACATTAATAAGCAAATTTAATCACTTATTTATTTTCTGGTTCTGAATAAAAAAACCCCATATTTTATGTTGCCTTTTCTTTACTGCTGTCTTATTGTCTAAGTGATTCTTTTGCTGAGTGTGCTTAAAAGTCTTTTCTGTTGCTGTAGTCTTGATTTAAAGTTCAGTCAAGGGTTTATGGACAGCTAGCTAAAAATCATAAAAGATTTATTAAAGATGTTTTGCTAGTGCCTAAGAGTTTTACATACTGCTTTCTGGTTCTTAGAAATCTCTTTGCAAACTTTTTTTTCTCATTTTAAATTTCACAGACCCTACTGATTTATGTTCGGCTTGCTGCTTCTTTATTTTTGTATTAAAACCAACTGAACAGACAAAATAGAAATACAGTTTTGTGATACCTACTTTAAAAGGGTAATCTATATATGTAAGAAATGTGCCAACCGTTTAGCTTATGTAGCCATGAAAGTAGTATGAGAAAAGTATGGCAAAGATGCTGAAATTTTCAAAGGCCGTAAAGGAGATTAAGAATAAATAAATAAATAAACTCACAAAAGTAAGCATTAAGTATTTCTTCTTCTTCTTCATTCTTGTCTTTGTCAGAATATTACAGTACTGATGTTTTGACCTGATTGTTTTTTCTTTTTTCTCCTAGGACAGATTTTTTTAAAGTGTAAGAAATATAGACTATTTTGCATGGCTTTTCCTTGTATTGTTATTGATTAACCATAGCAGCCTCCTCAGTATCAGCATTTAATACCTCAATTGTTCTAAAGTAGTTTTTCTGATTTTATGGTATCAATTATGCAAGAATATAACACTTTTACTATAACATATTCATATTAGGAATTTGGTTTGTGTCTACTTTTACTGATAATCTAATCTAAAATGCCCATGCAGAGTTAATTGTATTACCATTTCAAATATATTGTCTTTTCTAGAGCCTACTAGAGAATAGATTATTGAAATATTTATACAACAGTTCCATAACTAATAAACAATTTATCTTTCAGTTTAGTATTCATAATTCAGTAATGTCAGGGACAATCTATGTTATACTCATCTCATATGGAGATCTCATAGAAACAAACATAATGAAATACAGATATTTTAAGCACGCTGTACATCAATGTTCATTTCAGATTAAACTATTCCCAAGTCTGCTGCATTATAATTGTTATTATCTTGGGAGCTATTTAATCAAAATTGTTCTACTTAATTGTGCCACAAGAGGAAACATTAAAAAAATCTTCAGATGTTCAGAGAGACTACATAGTAGGCATTTATTCTTACATAGAGGAATGAAAGAGGTATTTGCAATTACTTCCAGTATGATATTTTTTCAAATTGAGGTGGAATACCATAGAATAAAATTGTTTTCTCTTTTCAAAAAAGAGTTATTAGAGAATGATAAAATAATCTTTTGTGCAATTTTTAATAAATTTGCCATTTTCAATACACGCATTTTTGTAAGTGCTATTAAGACAGATAAAATAACACTGGTACTTGGTAGAAAGAAGTAGTCCTCTGATAGTTGAAAGTTATTGATTATGAATATCCAGAAATAAATTTATGCTTGATTTCTCTCTAATCCAATGAAATCAGGAAAAGGTAACTATGTGACAAAAATCCTTACACTCTTCATTACTTACAGTACCTACTGCTGCCCACTCATAGATTTGAAGGCAAGGCGCAGTAATCTTTATCTCTCAGCCTGTTTCAATGTCATAAATCTTTTATTTTCAGTACTAAGAAAAAAAAGAAAAAGAAACGAGTTTCAAAACTGTCTCTTCACAGCCCTATCCAGACAAACTGAGTATACTTGATTAATATCTATTGTGCTAATATTTTATTTTGTATTTAATTATTTTTGTGACATGTAAGATCAATGTGTCTGTTGATCAAATCTTTTATTCTATTTTGAAAATCCCTTTGCAACACTTGCACCTACTTTTTTGCATCACTATGGTAGTAAACTAGAAACTCAAAAAGACTACTAAAAACTATCATTAATATTGAGTAAAATACAAATCCTTAAATAGTATAAATCTCGGAAGAACCCAAAACTCTTGTTCCTTAGCTTATTAAAAGGTTCTCCAATCATGAATATAAAATAAGCATTATTTATACAAAATGATAATTAGTAATAAAATCATAATTAATAATTTTAAAATATTTCTGGACAAATCTTCAGTGACCTCATGAGTTTTCCAAGACAACAGAGACTAAGTATGGTGTACTTTAAAACCAAAACAAGTACATTTTAATCATTTTATTTATATTGAACTGGGAACTGTACCTGAAAGTCTTGGCCACTTTCTTCTTGCAAAAAATAATGTGAGTCTTAAGGTATTTTTTTCTTTTTATAAGACCTACTGTGTCTCAGGCTTTCCTCCTATAGTTTACATTCTATGACTGATGCATAAGTCAGTGCCACCTAAAAGTGCTGTACTCAGTAGGACGTTGATATCTGGAAAAGGACTGAAGGATGCATCTGGGTTTTTTTTCCTGACACTTTGTGTAGAAAAGTTTGTGATATTGTACGTAAAATAAATGGAGCAGATTGTTTAAAATATTGAGACAGTAGTATCAAAGCACTCAATAGAAAAAATTTATATTAGCAACTTGAATGAACACAGCCACAAAAAAAATTGAAAAAATACCTTGTCCATGACAAGTAAGTACCTCATAGTTGTCTGAGC
>NW_005054297.1:7384003-7384353 GCF_000277835.1 Geospiza fortis | reverse complement strand
CACGATGAAAAACAAAAGTTTATTTTAGTTTCATAAGATCACAGAATCATAGAATACTTTGGGATGGAAGGTACCATAAATATCTAATTCCAAGTTCTACCACCAACCCCCCACCCATGGACAGGGACACCTACCACTACACCAAGTTGCTCAAAACCCCATCCAACCTGGCCTTAAACACTTCCAGGCCTGGAGCATTCACAGTTTCTCCAGGCAATTTAGTCCAGTGTTTTGGCACTCTCACAGGAAAAAATTCTTGCCAATATTCAGTCTAAACTTACTCAGTTTGAAGCCATTCCCCTTTGTCCTATCACTACACATAAAGTATATTTGTAGAAAGTCTCTTTCCC
>NW_005054297.1:7381770-7383948 GCF_000277835.1 Geospiza fortis | reverse complement strand
TCCCTATTTCTTGTAGGTCCCCTTTAAGTCCTAAAAACTCCAGTTAGGTCTCCCTGGAGCCTTCTCTTCTCCAGGCTGAATTATATGAACTCTCTCAGCTTCTATTTGTAGAAGTGCTCCATTCTCCTCATAATCTGTGTGGCCTCCTCTGGACCCGCTCCAGCAGGTCCCTGTCCTTTTTATGTTGGATGTCCCAGAGCTGCATGCAGTGCTCCAGGTCAGCTCTCATGAGAGCAGTGTAAAGGGGGAGAATCCCCTTCCTGGACTTGCTGGTCACACTTCTTTTGATGCCAGCCAGCATACATTTGGCTTTCTGGGCTGCAAGTGCACATTGCAGGGCCTTGTCAATCTCCTTGTGGAGATGCATTGACAGAAAGCACAACCTTCCTGTGGACAGTGTGAATTCCCTAAGAAATAGAAAGGTTTACTTAAAGATTTAAATCTGTTTGTGTCCCTGTCCCGAAATAGTCAAGTAAAGCAGATATAAGGGTTGCTGCTGTGAAGGGGTGATTATAAATGCAGGTTGTATAGTACACTAATCTGTCCATAACAGAACATCTTTGATTAAGAAAAACTGTATTTTGTGTTTCATACAGAGATTAATATTGTCACTGATAGAAATATAGATAAGTACTTAATGTTTTCGCTATAGTTTGTCATTAATGACCCACCTCATGCCACTCCTGTGGATTCTGAAAACTGTTTTCTTCTTAATATTATAATTACCTCTTAAAAATTATACAGCTTTTTCAGTTGAATATACTTTGTTCATTCAGGGTAACTTTTGTACAAATTCAAAGCAGCTGAAATCACTGCTTCCTCACAATCAACCTAGTCATCTATGCAGAAGATTTTCTATGTAGAAGTCTCATGAAAGGAAACATTTTTAATACTTGAGAATCTTTCTTTGGAAACTTAGAGAAGGGGAGATTGTATCCATGTAAAATATTTGCTTTCAGGATAAATTCTTATCTGTCTATTCACACAGAGTGAGAATATTACTGTTTATATCAGGCCTTCTTTTGATCCTTCACAGAAAGCTGCTTACCATTCTTTTTTTCTGTTCAATTTTTGTGCATTTTTTAAAAATAGAATTGCATATTTTCAATAATTTTACCTTTACCTGTGTCAGCAAAGGTGTCATAGTGAATATGATCCATTGGGGCCCAGTAGTTACTATTGTTAGAGTAATTCTGGTTCTCTACTGCAGAACTCTAAGTATTTAAGGATAAACACATGCCACTTAAATAAACCAAAAAACCAAAACAAAACACGATAAAATGAGCAGTGATTGTATGTTACATTGTAGACATTCAATGGAGTGCAATGATATGTTTTACCTTTTTTTCTCCAAGGTCATGGAATCATAGGCTGATTTGCATTTGAAAGGACTTTAAAGATCATCCAGTTTCATCCCCCTTTCACTAGAAAAGGTTGCTCAAAGCTGATCCAACCTGACCTTGAACACTTCCAGTGATGAGGCACCCACACCTTCTTCAGTGCCTCAGCACCCTCACAATGAAAATTATTTTCATAATATCTCATCTAAATCTACCCTATCACGACATGCCCTTGTACAAGGTCCTTCACCTTTCTCACAGGCCCTGCTTAGGTCCTTCTCTTCACTGCATGGACTAACTCTCTTGACTAGATAATTTACAATCTTATGAAACAACAAAACCAAAAGATGTGTGTAAGAAGCACTTCAACTTAATGTTTAAATTGGGTATGTCTCTTTGTCTAAAAAGAACACTATTTTACATTTTTAGATAAACTTTACATCTTTAAAATTGACTTTTATTCCATGAAACTTATTCATCTACGTTTTGGTGCCAGAATATTTTTTACTTTCTGGATAAGTTAATTTTGTTTCAATAAACCCTCAAATATAGCTTTGCTGTCAGCTTTTAGGTGATAGCAGAGTTTTGCTTTGTGAACTGCTGACTGAGTGCTTGCATCTCCCCAGTAACAAGAAAAATACAATACCAATTCAGTACAGCCAAAAAATACAGTCTATATTTACTCAGATAGCAGATGCTTCATAAAATGGAGAGCTGCCTTGCAGGTTAATTTCCATCCACTGTTTCACTGGTTCCTAAGAATCTCCTCTTATATCTGTAGGTAACCACAGTTTTCATTGAGACTACATCTTTTAATTTGTGCTAAAAATCAGGGAGA
>NW_005054297.1:7350311-7381729 GCF_000277835.1 Geospiza fortis | reverse complement strand
ATTCTGTAAGTATATGTGGAGTGTGATAATATTTATTTCAGCAGCATTACCTGATGAGGTCCTTGTTGAAATGAGGTGCTATGAGAGGGGGGAAGACAATTAAAAAATGCAGAAATGCAGACCTGAAAAACAGCAATTGATAGAATGACAAGAAACCAATAAAATCCATGACAATAACTGTCGGTCTGTCAAGAAACTGCAGGGGTACCTTGAAAAAGGGCCTTAGAAAGTGATGGGGGTGTGGATCTGGGAGTCACATGTATGGGGGCATGTGGACTGTCTTGGAGCTATGTAAACTGATGGCACATTGTGTAGTGCAAGAGGATTGGGAAGTGATATAGGAATAGACAGGAAGGGGCATAAAAGGAGCTGATCATGTGTAAAATAAGGCTAGTTTGTTCAACTGAGCCATGTGCCCAATTTCAGTCTGTCCTGTCTTCTTATCCTTAACTATCTTATCCCACCGGTGTAATCTCAATCCCTGTCTCATTTGAGTGTGGAAGGGTGTAGCAGGGACTAAGTGCTAACTACTGGGAAGAACAGTGTGGGTGAAGTTGAGGCCAGCAGCTGAAGTGAGGCCAGGAGTGTAGAGACCACTATTAGCTAAATACTCAGATTAAAGTGCTAATTCATAAATAAAATTTTACATTAATTCAAAGAGAAGTTGAATATTTTATAATAGAAGCCAAGAGTGCATCACTGATTTCCTTAATTTTTTAGGGGTGGAAGCCTATGGAATATAAAAAAAAATGCATGCAATTGGCACAGCAACTTGAGCACACACAGAGGGCAATCATACAATCAACACGACAAAAATTTTCTGTCTGCTGTTGACAATCAATGATCCTTTTTTCTCTAAATTGCTGCACCTCATCAATAATAAAAAATTTGTGTTAACTTTATGTGAAAGAAGATAAAGTGTGTCAAGCGTCTGTTTTAAATAAACCGTACAAATAAGTTTCTTCTGTATTTGGATCTGAGATGCAGGAAACTGATAATTTTCCAAATGGCTCTTTTAACTAAAAAACTAAAAATACAGGTGAATAAGAATGACCATTAAACCTAATAAGAGCATATTTAGAATGTTAAAACAGTACAGTTTGCAGGCATCATTTGCAAATTATAGTATTAAAATTCTAGTCAAAGGTTTCAGTGCCAATTATTTTAATGTGAAATGAAAGTGACAGAACTGGAAAGCCTCTAGTGACAATATTCTTAAATGAAGGGAAAAAAGTTGGAAATTTAATCTGATCTCATGACTATGTCTCTTGGCCATAATTTTTGGGGGTTATTTTCCTGTATTCTCTCCTTATAACTGAATCTTGAGTTACATATTTATTTTTTATTCATCTGTATTTTTATACATTAAAGGTGACCTGTATTCATTCACATTACACCAGTGTCTCCTGGCTTCATAATCTTAATAGTCTAGATATGTGCCCACAGTAGTGCTGAATATACTATACTTGTTTTCCAGACAGCCTAGTATTTAACATGAAATGTTCGTGCCAGCAAAACTCTCTGCTTGATTTCTTTCAGTGTGACATGCTTTCAGGGCTTGGAACCATTTTGCACAGTTGAATGATACTCTAACTAAAAATTTCTTCAGGTTCAGTAGATAATGGATTACAACAGTGTGCCTTAGGTATATTATCCATTTCCATAAGACACAAGACTTGCAGGCATAAACTGACTTGATTGTTAAAGTGCAGTCCTTCTAAGAGTATTCTATTAAACTATATTAAAATTTGCACTGGTTACAGCCTACACAATATGCACACAGACATAGACAAACTAATGTTTCCCTATGAGTGAAAGTAAAGGTGGAATTCACATAGTGAGAGATATTTAGAAACAGCTAGGCTTTGGTTAGCAAGAAACATTTGCAATAATTGTGGATTAAGACTAAAACCTCTTCAGTTTTAAGTTATGTGGAGCAAAATTCTCGTTTCAATGTAAGGGAAAAGTACATAATTTTCTACAAAGTCTGACTACCTACTCAGTCTCCTTGCATATACCTACATATACCTATTTATGGCATTGCTCTCGATGGCTGGAGAACTCCCTTCTTAGGAGCAGCTGTTTAGCTGCCAGCAGCTAACTAAGGTGTGTGCACACACATTATTAAGTCCCCTAATGTAAATCATTTTTTTCTGTGCTAGAAACAGTAGGGAATGGAAGGGTTGTCTGATGCCAGTGACAGTCACTTCCCAGGAGAGCCCACAATAATAAAAGTAATGGTTTGCAGGTCCAAGGCCGGGAGAATAAGGCAAAAATTGCTGCCACAGTGCATGTGGAAAATAAAGTGCCACAGCAGTAATGATGCAAGTGAAAGGCAGGCTACTGAGGTATACATGAAGGTCTCTCAGCAACATAAAAATCTAATGACACTTAAGGCACTGTGCAACATTCTTGTACAGAACTATTAAATATTTATGAAATGCCTTCTACTATTTGTATGGACCCCTTTTTTCCTGATATTTTCATTTTGTATCAAATATTGAAGTTTATCCTATGGGATATTAATAGGATCACAGCTGAAATCCTGCTTTTAGGATTTACTAGGAAAAGAGACATCATTTATATAAACATGCTCCACTGTTTTTCCTCAACATTCTAATACAGTCTTCACAGGAACAAATATTGTATCAAATATTGTATTCTTGAAGCATTCAATATTTCATTATGACTTTTTAATATAATACTTTCCACAAGACTGTTCTTTTTATAAAGACTGATATCAGCCTAGTGCATTAGCTTTTGTGAGAGATAATTTCCTTTAACAAGCTTGAAGTCAATATTAGGGTAAAGTATTAGATTATTTATTATATTTTCTTGGGTCCTATCTAGTTTGAGAATTTTTGATATTTCATATGAGAACTTTACCATGGTATACCTGTCAGTGTTTACAAGATGATTTAAGATATCACAATTTTTTTATTGTTTATTTTAATTCTCAGCTTGTTTTTGTTGTTTTAGTCTTCCTCAAGGAATTAATCAAAATTTTGCATAACAAAATACATCAGATACATATTCTATACAAATTAAAAAGTAAAATAAACCAAATATATAAAAATTAAAATTTTCCCTTTCCAAATGCTGATTTCTGGAAAGAAATTATTTAATCTATAGAAAATTCCTGACCAATTATTCTAGGGCTTTTGAAAACCTAATAATTTTGAGATGTGAAAAGACTTGTCCTGAAAATGTAATAGGAATTACCTAGCCTATGTTAATTCATATAAAATTCTGATTTTAATGAATAGAGATAGAATTACCCTATTTTTACAATTTAATTAAGAGACTGAATTTTTTGACTGAGTATCCTTTCCTACTTTCCAGTACATTTGTTTTCATTCATTGAATATGTAGCATAGAGATGCAGTTATATATTACTGCATAAGGTACTATGTGCCAAAATGTAAGTATTCCTTTGGAGTTTTTTTAAACATACAGGTCTTTTTTCAAAATGTGAACTTTGCAGTAACTTTTCTACATTTGTTTGGATGAATGCTTAAGGTGGCATACCTTTTGCCTTCTATCAGAGTTGTGGTATTTGCATCACACTTCTCCTGGAAGACCTTATGCATGAAAAGAAAAATGATATTGAGTGGCAAATATAGAAGATGGATTAGATGTAATATACCTCATCCAACTGAAGCTTGTTTGCACACTGTATTGCACCTTCTTTATTTTTAAAAAAACATTTTATTCTGAATTGTTTTTTATCAATACAAAAATCCCATTTAATGGAGAAACTGGGTTACACATAACAAGCTCTGCTAATGTTAATGCAGTTGTTTATGAGCCGTTATAGCAATTGAAGTCCTTTGTAGGGTGAAATAATTTTGTGAAGGTCAGATGGAGAACACATTTTGGAGGGTGGTGCTTAAATCAGTATAAGTAAAGCTTACCTGATTTTGAAACAAATCTGCAAAGATCACTGTTTTGAGTTTGAGAAGCTACCCCTTCCAATACTGAAGAGGCCATTCTATAGATAATAGATTATATCACATTGCAAGTATTTGAGGAAAATATAAAGGTATCCCAATGATTTTTACAAATACATTATTCAACAGCAGGGGTCTGTACTCTGGAAAATGTTAATTTCTGTGAGAACATTTAGCATGGATTGAATAGGAAAATGGGACTTTTAGTGATTATCAAACACCAGCTATGTAGGGGTGATATGTGCTAATTGAGCAATGAAGAGTTGATGTAGATGGCAAACGCAGGTTATTATGCAGTTTCCATTTTGTACAATAGAGTCATGTCTTTTGGAAGTCTGTTATCAACACAACAGATAAAATATTGTATTTTTTTAGCCCCACAAAAACCAAGTGGCTGGAAAACTCAAATCCTTGCAGATTATGTATTTTTGAGACTTTAAAAGGAATATACTTGAAAACTTTCTTGTCTTATATAGGCAAATCTTCCTAAAATTTTTCATGTTTCTTTTGTTTCCTACTTCCTTTCACAAAATAATGCCTATATCAACCATTCAAAATATGATTTGGAACACTAGACAGGCTATTACAAACTATATAAACTGTCAATGGCATATGAAGTATCAGAATGTACTTTCTTTCAAAGATAAATTAAATTAAAACACCAGAGTTCATGTATGTCTATCAGACCACTGATTTACTTTTTTTTTAATGTGTTCTGAACTTTTACTCAAAATGATGTTCTGGTGTTTGTTGCTGGACAAAAGATGCATGAAACAATTTCAGAAAAATAAATTATTATTTCTTCACAAATTTGTGACCTATCTATATATCCCTTAACTTCAAAATTCAAAACTATGTCAGGAAACATGTTTTAGTATACATATACATCTTAATTTAGTAGTCCTGCAGATATTATTGAATATTATTGTAATTTTCAGCGATATCCATCTAAAACTTCTTCTGGCACTTATCAAACAAAAAGAAATAAAACTTCTGTTAAAAAAATAACATCCCATTCTGTAAATAAAGGCTTCACCTTTCAGCAGAGTCAGAGATCTGGTACATTTTTCTTTGTCCATATGTTTAAGTGCCTGAAAGCTATTTACAAAAGAATACATTAGGACTAAAGGGGAGACACTCAGATCTTTAGAAGCTAATTGGTTTTTACAGTGGGTTCCTCTCCTGAAAATATGGCAACCAGAAACTGAAAAACAGCTGATTTGAAACAAAGATGTGAATCATTATGTTCAAGGTTAATGCAGCTGCCCTTTACTCTCTTTCTGTATAAATGGTCTCACTCTGACTCCTTTCCTCACTTTACAGACACCAAGATATGAATTAGTCAGGAGACATCATAAAAGTCTGCTCGTGCCCAGAGCTGCCGATCTTCACTATCTGCAGTTCAGCGGCATTTAATTTTAATTGCTCCCCAAGCTTAGGCCAATTCTGGATGGCAAAAGCAGGGCAAGAATCATTCACTACTCCTTTGAAGTCTGAAAAGCCTGTATTCAGATTGCCTCAGGCTCTCATTCTTACATTTATGTGAAAATGTAAGCTGCTGAGTACTGCTGTTGAACATCTACAACACTGAGTTAACAGGAAATATCTTGTAAAGTGCAGCTTGATTTTTTTTCCTGTGGATTTTGTGTCAAAGATATTAATAAAAAATAATTGAAAAGGTGCAATAAAAATTCAGGAAAATCCATGCTAATGAGTTTGGATAGGCTTGTGCTCAGATCATATTGTATAATCCCTTCATTAAACTCCTCTGGGAGGGTTCTGACATCTGTGTATAGCTCCAAGTGCATACTACAACTAAATCACAACTATACTTTCTCAGTATGCAAAAGTTTGTCACAAAGCAAAAGAAATAAATATTGCCCTGATGATGGTTTTGTAAAAAGATGGGAGAAATAATTTTTGTCCTGTCTTTTCATCCATCTTTCTTTCCTTGACAACAGCAAAATTCAGGCCTCAGGGAGGAAATTACTTCAAGCTCTGAGAAAATTGAAAGAGTGAGTCACTACAGGAGATAAGTTAAGGTTGATGATAGTAGCGAGAATAACATATTCCCTTGTGGGTGTTTCTTCATAGGGAGTTCTTTGCAATAGGAAAAATGAAGCAGGCATCACTACCAAAAGGTATGTCCTCTTGGAAGAAGAAGAAGTAAGGAATATATTAAAATATTTTTTTTGTCCATCAACTGGCACTAGATTTAAAGTGGATGAGAGAGTAAGTCTAGAGGCATGGCAATACTAAGGTAAGTCTTCAGTGAAATCAATATAATTATGTGGCTTAAAGACAAAATTACATTTTAAAATGAAATGTGACAATGTGGTTTTTCTTCACACGTAATTGTATGGTGTGTGTGCTGAGCTGACCACACAAAAGTACAAATAAAAGAAAAGGATTGGGGAGAGAGAGCAGAAAATTATTTGTAAACATTTGTGGGCCTTAAAGATTGTTTATCAGAGTTATTGCAGAAACTAAAAAACAACCCAAGAAATCCTCCAAAACCAACAATCAAAAAACCCCAAAATCAGCCCTGAACAATCAGAGAATACAAACACCAGGTTCCAAGAAACCGTGTTCTAATAAAACACACTTACATTGTTCTGATTCCACATTTCTTCAGACAGAAACCTTTCACAAAATTTCTGTTCAGGTTTTCCCCTCACACTGTGACTAAAAGGAGAAAGTCCCCTTATCAGAAGTGCTTTGTGTTTGGGAGGGTACTCATCGGCTCTTTTGAAGTTTGTCTCTCTAGTTGTTTTCCCAGCACGACATTCTCCAAAAGAAGCCTTTTAAAATGATAGCTACAGCTGCAAATTGCCCCTTAACATCAGATTTAAAAAAAGCAAATACAGCAACTCCAATATCTTGCCCTGGGTTTCTTTTGTTTACTCCTGAAAATCAACATTCCTCTGATTGTCTCCAAAATAAAAATAACAAGTACATTTAGGGGCTTTCACTAACACAGTACAAAAATTCTATGTTAATTGAACCGCTTGATTTCATTCTTCAGCATTATTCTTGTATTAAAGTTATTATATTTAACAAGCTCAGAAGGTATTGCTTTTAAAATAACTCCATTTTACTATTAAGTTATATATGTTCTAGTAGTTATAAGTTCAAAAATTGAATGTTTTGCTGGTTTTGGGCCAATTTTTATTCTATTTTAATGATTTTTAAAATAATTTATTTTTTTATTAAAAAACCCCTTCAGTATTAACTAACTTAAAAACTCATTAGCAACACAAATCTACAGAGTTTTTTAAGAGTTAATATTACATCAATCCTTTCTGCTTTTTGTGTGGACTGTTCCAGAAAATAGGAGGCACCCCAATTCTTTTGATAAGAGCTACCTGGCCTCTTGGGTGCCCATTCTATAGAAGTACTTAGCTATTTATGTTTTAGCATAAGTTGAAATATAACCTTTAGCAGACAGTCAGCAAACTCCTAAAATAACCTGAAATTTCACAATGAAATAGAAATTTGCATGAAATAATCTGAAACTCAGATTATTTGTAAACTGATTAAGTTTATATTTGAAATTACAATCCAGTTACTGTATTTTTGAATGCTTGCAGACACAAAAAATGAGCCCCTGAAAATGTTCCATGCTCTTCAAAAAGCATATTTTTCAAGAAAAACCTTGCTCATCATTATCTCAGAGTTCAGCTTAGGTGTAAGTGCTGAACACAAGTTCAGCACGTACACATAATACTTTTAGAAATCATGTAAATAAGTGGTCCAATATAAAAGTAAGGAAAAATTAGATAGGATTCTGTAGGGGGAAGTTATTCTGGTTTGGAGTTAGAGTTTCTTTTCTCATTTAAATAATAATTAAATTATTACATATTTGTTCCTCAAATTGGCTTAAAAGTATTTCTGGAGTTTAGGAAATCCCAAAGTGTTTTTCACGGTTTATTCTGCTGCTGAAGAAATTTTTGGGGTTTATAATTTTGGGTTATTTTTTCAGTAGGAGTAGAATAAGGTTTGGACTTTCATAAGAAGACAACTATTTTGTATTTAGAATTCTGGATTAGAATTGGGAGACTTCTATTAATAGGTGGATTTCCAGTGGCATATTTTTTAATTTCTTCCTCATTTGTCCCTCTGAACTTATTCATGGAGTTTAGCAGTGTTCAAGAAAATTATTTGCTTTTCTTATTTCCCTCCCTTACTCTTTTATTTAAAAAAGAAAAGAAAAAAATACTTCTGACTATATTATATTATGTTATGTGTTTAATTGTTTGCCACCTGCTGGGGCTTCACTTCAAATTATGCTGAGACTTGGTCATTAGTCCATGCAGTTATTTCACGCATGAGAATTATCATTTTTAATTTGGCAGAAGTGAACTAGTATCCCAGCATGTGTCCACAACATCCACCTCAGAAGAGCAGTAAAATGAGTCAACTAAGTTGATTAAGACAATAAAGCTATATCAGGATAGCTTTGGGGCTAACAAAAATGCTTACTTAATCCCATTTAGTGTTTATAACTGTTCGTGTTTTTTCAATTTTTTTTTCTAATGTCACTAATGTGGACTACTAATTCAAGTAGTAAATTAAAATGTACATAAAGTAGTAATGCATCCTACAAATTTATGAAATCACTTGTTAGAATTCTAATTATAGATATATTTCAGTGTAGAATGTAATATATGGAACTGCATTTATTGAGGTAAAGTCAACATTTTTTCTATGTAGAAAGCCTTCCCAAGTCCTACAGGAATGAAAGTCTAATTAGGTTACCCACAAAATACAAACACATTGTAACAGATTCTTTGTTTTCCACTCATGGCTTCCGTGGAATATTAAAACCTAGAAATATTCTCTTTAAAGTATAACATTGATTTTTTTTTTTCTTTTTGCACTCTCTAACCTTGTGCAGTGAAATGGAGATTTACAGGATTAAAATTCCTTATGGAACTGCTAAGATTTTATTCTTTGCCATTATAACCACAACACACTACATTATAGATCTATTATGTTTTTGTGGCCAATCCTCAGTTTTTCACGTATATTATAAAGTCTGAGAGTCATTAAAAGTAAATTGACAAATTTTTATGTACTGGTAAAGGTCACAAATAGTGTATCTATCTCTAGAAAACATTATTCAAATAGAATATTAAGAAGCTTCAGTAGAAGAAATTCTGAAACTTAAATAGACAAATAGTTAAAAAATAAAATGCTTAGCATCTAATGCTACTGTTTCAAAGTATACAGATTTCTTTCCCTTCCTCTCAGTGAAGATGAGGCACAAATAATGATAGTTAGTTTTAGGATGACATGATCTTTTGTTCCCTTAAAATCTATGTTTTCTGACCTCATACTGAGCCTTTCCTCCATTTCTCTATGTATTATTTTTAGACAGATGCCAAATGTAGGGCACAGTACTCACTGAGGCCTTACAAATATAATTACTGAAACGGTCTTGTGCAGAACTTCTATTATTAAATCACAAATGAAAATCTCCTTTTTACTTCAGTGGCACTATACTGAGCTGGTGTGGTACGGTGACCTTGGCTGGCTGCCAGGTGCCCACCAAGCCACTCTGTCACTCCCCCTCCATCAGCATAACAGGAGGAGCTTAAAAAAAAGCTTCTAGGTATAGACAGAAGCACCAATTACCATCATGGGCTAAGAAGATATTACTTGGGGAAATTATTTTCATTTATTGTCAATTAAACAAAGCACTACCCCACCAGCCGTGAACAGCACAAGGAAATAGGGAATGAAGGTAACAGTTCCTTTCCTGCTGCTCCTTTCTCCTCACACTTTTTCTCTATTCCAGTGTGTGGTCCGTGCCACAGGAGCCAGCACTACACAGAATCCTGCAGTGTGGTTCCTTCCCATGGGCTGCAGCTCTTCAAGAGCTGTTCCAGCCTGTGTTCTTTCCTCATGTTTTGGTTCTAGGGCCAGTTCAGTTTGATATATTAATCAATGATGTGGATGCAAGAGTTGAATGCCCCCTTAGCAAGTTTGCTGATCATACCAAACTGGGAAGGAATGCTGGTTTACCTCACAGAGGGATCTAGACAACTTAGAGCACCGAGCAATGATTAATGTGTTGAAATTCAGCTAGTCCAAGTTCTGTATTCTGCACCAAGGACAGAATAAGACTAGGCAGAAGTACAAATTGCCAGAGGACTGCTTGGAGAGCAGCCCTGCGGAAAGGGATCTGGGTTCCTGATCAGCAGCAGCTCAGTGTGAGCCAGCAGTGTGCCCTGGCAGTCCAGAGAGCAAACGCATGCTGGGGTGCATCAAGCGCAGCATCACCAGCCGGTCAGAAGAAGTGATTATCCCATTGCATTCAGCAGCCTCAGCACTCGCTTAAATTCAGAGTCCATTCTAAGTGGACATCATGTCCACTTAAAGTGGACTCTATATTTAAACTATTGACCATGCTAATTTTGAAATAACTTGTATAGTGAGATAGATATATCTAGACTATTCTAATATTCTGGTTCTAATTAAACCCAGGAAAAGTTATTCTGATTTTAGTAAGTGGCCTTAAAATTGCAGTTCTTGCCAAGTACAAAGTAAATTCCTTCTAAAAATATCTGAAATGAGTGGCACAGTTCCGAGGGCACATACATGCATACAAAGGTATATGAGCACATAGAAATTATATCAATGATGTATAATGCTACCTAGCACTTAGTTTGCTCTAAAGTTTTCTCTCATAAATTGTCAGATATTTCACAACTACCAGTTTAAACATGCAATCCTACATCCTCAATTTCTCAGAATAGGAATTAGCATTGTAAATCTAGTCAGTCCTGTCCCTTGGAAACTCTTCATATGCAAAACTCTCTTCAGTTTTTAACTCCATCACGAAAAGCCCTGGTCTCCCTTTCACCAGACCACAGACCAATCCTTCCAAGTTTAAAATTGTGACAAAGATTTTGAATATTAAATCTGGAAATCTTAGTGCATAATTGAGTGGAATACCAAATTTAAATTATATTACTGCTGTATATGCAGCTTAGGAAAGAGTAGCAGTGGGAAAAGGGAGGAGAGACAAATCAAGGACTTACTGTATTACAAAATAAGAAGAGTGGCTGGGCCAAGTAGAAAGGAGAAAAGAATAAAAATACCATCCTCAAGAGGGACAAAGACTATACATGAATATCATATCATGACGTTATTGCTAAAGGGGAATTTAAGTACTGAAGCATTTATTTGTGGAAAAAATACATGAAGTCATAAACATAGACTAAAATTCAATGCCATATTATGCTGAAGAAGAGGATTTCTGAACTGGAAAATTGAAAAAAGGATGTGAGAAACAACTGCTCACTTTGAAAATTTAAAAAGGTTTATTAAACCTTGACAAAAACATAACAAAAGGACTATGTAAGGAAAAATTCACAGCACTGGGAATTGCCCCCCGTGGATACCACGTGGCTGGTTCAACTTCAAGATGGATGCTCAGTTTTTATACCCCTGGGGGTTACATCAGCCAGGCCTGACCCCTCCCAAAGTCTGTCAGTCAGCTCTTTGCCATTTATTGGTAGAAACTGCTTTCTGGTAGCTTGATTGAAGGTCAGGTGTTGCCATGCTACATCCCTAAGCACCAAGCTTTTCCATTCCCGACGGCCCATGCCAGGGACACGTGTGCAGCCTTCTTTTTACCTGTCCTAGACAACCCAGGCTGTCTGATGGTCACAATATAGGGGGAAGGATGGAAGGGAACTATGGGAGAACAGAGGACTTCTAAACTACAATAACATAACTATACATCACTAAAGCTTTTCTTAATATTCACACAATAGTTATCCCTTAATTGCGAGAGCCAATCCTCTCATTATCCATCTATAACAAGGAGTTCATAGAATAACAGTTGATTTAAAATGTGACAAATAAACTACTAAGAAAAAAGCTAAGAAGCAGAGTGTCTGTAGGCCAAGAGTTAATGAAGATCTACAACTGTATTATGGTAAGATGAGGGCCTGTTGACCATAAAACAAGTATAACATTCAGAAATATTTAAAAAGCACTTAATTCCTAGTGTCTCCTATTGATTAAAGAGGATTCATATTTGGGCTACAGATAAGATAACTTTGCAATTAAAACTGAGACCACAGATTCACTGTAATTAGTAGCAAAGTACAAAGTGTATAGAAAAACAGTTAAAATAATGTGAAAGAAAAAGATCACCAGAATTCTTTAAACCCAGATTTCTGCAAGCTGTTTTTTTCTAACAGACCAAGAAATGTATGCTAGGAACTATTCTGTCATGATAAAGAAGTAAATTACTAACCTCTTGGGATCTCTAGCTGGTCAGAGTGACCCTGAGATATGTTAAAAAGTCTCTTTTCCCAGCCCGGTGCTCAAAAAAGGAGCCAGAGCTCTTCAGTTCTTGGTCTCAAGGTTGTTTATTGTTCCTTATCTATAAAATCTTTTCTCCTGTCCTGCCAAGGTCTGCTCAGCAAGACAGTCAGAGGCACTCTACCTGCCCCTGGGGTGGTGTTATCTTTTTATACTAAAAACTACATGGACAATATTTACAATTACTTTCCAACACCTATTACCTATGTTAGACAGTGAGCTTCTACTCTAAAGAAATCTGCAAGTGCCAACATCACAGCAGAAGATGGAGGCCAAGAAGAAGGAGAAAGGCTGGACATACCCAGATTCCTCCATCTTGCCCCCTGAACCCCCCTTCTAAAAACCCCAAAAATCTATTTTTCACTTTGTGATAAATTCACTATCGCTCTACTTAAACTGTTGTGGCTTGCAGATCTTCATATAAGGTTGGTAATTTTCTCCATGGGTCATAATCAAAACCACAGGAATCTTGGGCTCTGTGCCAGGGTCTCTGAGCCCCCTGGCAGGAGTCTTGGCAGTCCAGCACAACCAGAGGGATGTCCTGAATTCCGACACTAACCCATATTATGGTTGTGACCAGCTTGTCCCTAGAATGCCCACCATGGCAGTAGTATGGCTTGGAGTGATGTTTTGTGAAGAGAATTGCAGTACACAGTGCAGAAACAGATGCTTCAGTCAGCTGGGACCAGGAAGTTGCACAGTCAGTCGAAGCTTATGAACTACCAGCTGTGCCTCTGTAAGCAAAGAGAGAGACATAGTCAGATACAGAAATCTGTAAGAGATCATCAAGCAAGTTCTTGGAGTCTGTTGGAGCCAACATTTGAATACAGAAGTTGAAGACAAATTTAACTGTTTTATATTTGTTTCTGATCAATAAGTGCAAAATGACTGAGAACAAGAAATTAAAATGTAAATTGGGTAAGAAAGACCATTGTAAATGCTGAAATTTATTTATTAATATAGAAAAATGTGCATATTAAAATTCATAGATTCAAACAAGCAGATCTGATTGTTTCCTCAAAGGAGAAAAATAGCGAATTCACACAATGAATGGACAGTTTCATAAAAGAACATTGCAGCTAATACAAGCATATTAATGGAAGAAAAACATAAATAAACAGAGATACCCACTTCGAAAAATTAGGACTTCAGCAATGAACTGAAAGGAAACAAGTAAACCCCCCCCCTAAAAAACAGAAATAGAGAATTTATCAAATTACTAATTTGTATATAAATTTAAAAAGTAAACTTAAGAGTAACAAAACAAAAAAATAATTTTAGAATAAACTAGCAAGAAATATAGATGGTTAAAAGAAGTAATAATAATAAAAATAATGATATTTAGCAGTAGTTGAAGTAGCAATAGTATGTACTTTATTACTGTCTAGGGACAAAAATACATAAATATTTTATATTCTCATTCTTATCTCACTCTGGCTTGATAAAGTGTATATTCACCACTCTATCCACAATTTTTTCCTCTTTGGTTAGTTTTTGGGTAGATTGACAATAAAAATAACTGAATAGTTTTTTGGAAGAACATATGTAGAAAATATATGACTGGCCAAAGAAAAGAAGACACCACGACTAAACTTCTAATCCAGAAGTCTTGGATCTAAGCACTTGAAACTATATGGAATGAAATGGGGACATAGTGGCAGCTCTTCAAAAAACAGAAAAAAAGATTCCTCAGGAATCATGAACCACTTTTCACTTAGGTGTCCTCAACTCCAGAAGTCCAGCAAATAATTAAATAATTTTTAAGTGCTTAGGAGAAAAAATGTTGATAGAGAGATCTTCCCTCCAGGCTAGGAAAGAAAGAACATATAAAGCTTAATAGATATATTTATTTTTTCTCTGCTTTTTCATATTTAGAAATAGTTTTGCCCTAAACACCACTTCGAAACACAGCTGTATAAATAAAATGCATCAAAACATCAACTTAGTGAAAAATTATAGAAAGCTATTCTGTTAAGATGTGTGAACATTTTCAAAAAGAGAACTGATCTAATTTGGCATTAAAAAAATCAGAAAATTGTTTTACAAATGAAGTTCTTAGAGTCTAAATCTAGAAGCTGCATGTATGTTCTATTTATTTTACTGATTAATTGTTTGAAGGTTTGACTGCTTGTTATTGACTATATTAAGTTAGAAATGATGCCAACAAAAAGGAAACATTTAAAATGCAATAGCTGCAAAGAAAATGTCATATAACAGTTGGGTGTCCACTAAGTAGTGCTTTAGAAGAAAAATTCAGAAAGGAAAAAAACAATGTAGAAGAAAAAATAGCAGATAATATTCACATATATTAAAAGAAATGTTACATTGCTTATTGTATTTAATAATATTTACATATATTTCTGTTGCTTGCAAGTATCTCCATATATTGAAGATTATGTGTTTTTCTATGATTTTTCTCCAGATAAAAAAATGTGGTTGTGTGCATTTGTGTGGTGCACATGTGCACAGGTAGAGTACATGGAGATCTGTATAACTACAATTAAACTGATTAATGTGTTTCTAGTGAATAATTACATCCAGAAATATATCTGATTACTTACTTGAAATTTATTGTCTCCCTACAAGCATGTGCAGATATAAAGCTGAAATCAATGGCTGAATGTACAGTACAGATTTAGCACACATTTAACTAAAAATTGAAAAGAGAAAGTATTTTCCAATCTGAGAAATGGTTTCAGACTATGATACAGAAAAAAAGCCTTAACTGGAAAACAAAACATATAAGAGCAGGATTATTTGAAATGCCATTGTCTTCCAAGATAGAGTTAGCAACCTGAAAACTTAATTAATTACCCCTTTGAGGTTAAAATTGTGATTTGCAGCTGATTCCTGCACTTCAGCACATGTTTTATATGGGAAGTAGTCAGAATTTTAATCTGTTTCCTTGTCTGTATTCTTTGTTTTATTACTTGTTGAGCTTGGAAAAAGAAATAAAATCTGAGAAAGCAGTAGACAAACTAATTTCCTGCTTTTCTGGAAAGCAGCTCTAGAAAGCTGAAATAGAATAATCTGATCTGATATCTGATGTTGTTGAACTTCCAAGTTTCAAGTGTTGCAAGGTCAAAAAGAGAACAAGAAACTGAATGACAACATAAGCTAGCAAGAGAAAAAGAATTAATCTGGTACGGGAACACTGTGGAGAGAAAAGGGGTTTACATGCACCCCACTCTCTGGTAGTGTTGTATTTGGATCCTTTATGTTTATAAAAAGATGATGTCTACTTAAATGAAAAAGAAAAAGAAAAAACTCTCTGAGTGTTTAGCAGATGCACGATTCTGCCCTGGGTTTAGAAATAATTGCTCTAGCAGAACTTCTGTGGATTTCTTTATGGATAAAAACCTATTTTTTCTTCCTTAGCCAGCTATTCTTGCCTGAGGATAGCTTGGCTACATCATGATTCCAGACTGCTGCAGTGGAGACAATGGAGTTGAGTTGACTCCACTTTATTGTATGCTTAGGACATTGCCTTGATTCAATCCTCAAGTAATTGCACAAGATATCATTTGCCCATATTTTGAATAAGCAAGTAAACTCAGGTTGCCAGTGTGACATTTTTAATTATAAACCTAATATTATTTTCTCTTTATTGCTAATGTTAATATTTCAAACATGTTAATTCATTCTGACAGCTGCTGTTAAAGATTGCATCACACACTATATACTGATTCTGACATTCCATTTCAAGCCTACAAATATTTTCCATATTTTCATTTGAAGTACTCTTTTAAATATTGATTTTTTTTCAATAAATAAAAGGACTGTAATCAAATTTCTAAACTTTTTTAAGTAGGTGTCTATATCAATTGTATGTCTCATTCATTATTTCATGGAGATACTTAACATTTTATAGTGTTATGATGATCTGTAGCACAGAGCAATTTAACCATTCTAGACTTGTTTGTGTTTTTTGTTTTTTTTTTTCTCTTGTGGGGGTTACTTGTTTGTTTGGTTTGGTTTTGGAGGGCAGTTTTGTTTGGTTTGGGAAGAGTTGTTTGTTTTGGGGGTTTTAATTTGTTTTGGTTTTTAATTTTTGTGGGGTGTGTGTTTATCTGTTCCTTTAGTACAAGCTAATAGATTTCTGTAGATGTACACTAATATGTCTTGGAAGAGGAATGTGCATTTTCCAGAGTTACAGAGTGAAACATTTATAACCTGGAGTGTAAAAAATAGTAAGTAGCAACTTGAATAGAGGTCTTAGAAAAGAACTTTTCTCTGTTGTACATTTCAAGCCAGTAACCTTTCATTATAAACTTCAAACCTGAAATAGAAGGATAAACTTTTTTTACTGAATAATTTGGCCAAAAATCTGTGCTTTTCTAGGTGTTTATAACTATCTGGGAAGTTTCCAAAAGTACATTTTCCTGTGGTTTTAGTGAAATCAATTGCTTCCTTAGAAATATCCTAGAATGAGTAGAAGTAGGACTGCAATATGTAGCTCTATTTTCCTAAATCACATAGTGAGAGTTCATGCCCAGTTCACACCCAGTTCACACCCTGCTCTGTCTTACCTAAAGCCTTGATTCAGTGTCTTTCATGTCAGGAATACATAGGATATTGATCCTTCTGCTATTGACCTCTTCCTCACATAACACTGCAAGGGGAAGGAAACAAAGCTAAAACCCCAAATTGAACAACAAAGTTAAAAGAATTCAAGCAGTCCTGACATGAAATAAAAATAATTTTAAAATGTTGATTTGTTTTTGTAAGATAATATTTCAATATTTGCTGAATATCAGGGTTTTTTTTTTTCACAGTTACACCCAACACACCCAACACTGACATCTGAAAAGACATTTGGAAAAAAAAAATACCACTATTCATCAACATTTTGACTACTTTTATTATGTTAAGGTTATACCAAGAATGACAGGTTACCTATTAATTTCAGTGAGAATAAAACTTAATTTGTAATATTAGAATGATAAGCAGAATTACAGACAACTAAATAGTACACAAACAGAATATATAATTATTCAAATAGGATCTTTAGAATTGTGTACAACTTAGTCAGAACATAACATCATTTACTTTCATAACAAATATCACCATGAGAATAAAAATTATTCACTCTCTCTAAATATTGCATTCCTTTCTTTGTTCATGTTTTATACTGAACCTGTGCACATTTGATATCACCTCCTTATTATTATTGAATATTGTTTTTGATTTAAGATTATTCTAGATTCTCTGATGATGTGGGGCTTTTATTTGGTTTAGTTTGCTTTTTTAGGATTTGTGCAGTTTTTATTTCTTGGGACATTACGGTAAATTTCAAAGTCATGTAGCTTTTTAAGTGTTTCAGAAGTGATTTATTAATATGATGCTGACATTCACAGATCAGGCTGTGAGCCCTGCATGTGACCACATTAGAGAGAGTTTACTCCCATAAGCAGGGCCATTGATTACTTAGAACGATGGGTAAGAGCATAATAGTCTGACCTTAGATGATCTTAATTCTTTTAAAATTAAAAATCAGTTTAAAAGAAAGGTCCTGCTTTTGTATGCTTATAGGCAAACAGAAACTTCTTTCTGTGTTGCATTGTCACTGGTAAAGATAAAAACTTATTCCTTTATGCACTCCTCTGAAAAAAGACTGACATAAGTTCTAGATATTTATTAGACCTAGGGAGATAGATGCTGTCTAGATGAAATTTATATTCCACTGTGATAAAGACATGTGAGACAGTGATAAAGATGACAACAACTACAATGTTAACAACAGAAAGTCTCAAAAGTAGCCTTTGGACAAGATTGCTCAGTTGCATTTGCAACTTCTATTTAAAAATAATTGTTTCAACAGTTTATATTTATTCCCCATGCCTCCAATTTTTTTCAATTTAGTAACAGAAAAAATAGCTTTCATTTCTTCAGAATCTGAGGGCTGACAGTAGAAGTGTGTTATAAAATAAATATATTACCAGTAGTTTTGGACATTGATAAAAATTTAGGTATGTATATAGTAGGTGACAGGAAAGTATTGTGTGCTGCTAATTAAGTTATACATTTTGAAAAATGGCAGTGTACTGTACAGTAATCCATTCCTAGTGTTCTAGTTATGTAATTTCTATATCTATGTGTTTCAATGTTTTCTTTTTCTGCTATAAAGAAAACACTGGATTAGATGCTGATAAGTGTGAATCAGCTTGGGAAGTACTAATTGGTGAACTAGCCCTTGTGAAAAACTATACAACTAAAGAAATAAAGGATAAGCTGTAGGTGTGTTAATGCAGCAGCATTAGAAGAGTTAATGGAATTCAGAGAGTGTGACTGAGCAACAGAAAAAAACCCTAAATTAAAACAAATAAGAAGAAAGCATTGGACATTTTTCTAGGCATAAAAACAGTAGTATTGCTATGAATATTTGATCAAATAATCAATTAAATGATACAGAAGCATTAGCTATGATGTAAAATAGAAAATCATGAAGTATAAGGTGTATCAGGTGTGCTGTGTTTGGAATGTGTAATCACAGAAACCACACCAAGAAGTTACTGGACCCTTATGTTTTGGTCAAGAAAGTTATGCTACCTGGAAACCCACTATCCTTCCCATCTTAATTTTAATATCAAGGATTCCAAGCAGTAGACCACAGTAGAAGTAGCCAATGATTGTTTTAGGATAAGAATATTGATGAAGTTATTAACTATTGGAACCAATAAATGTAAAGGGTAAATTAAAGAACTTGCATAGCATGCATAAGATGTAAAAGAATTTCTGTAACAATGGTTTAGCAGGAAAAGTATATCAAAAGGGTGAGTTTTGTTTGTTGGGTGGAGCACCATTTCAG
This sequence comes from Geospiza fortis, assembly GCF_000277835.1. Taxonomy (NCBI): domain Eukaryota; kingdom Metazoa; phylum Chordata; class Aves; order Passeriformes; family Thraupidae; genus Geospiza; species Geospiza fortis. Next base: position 7,362,631 of record NW_005054297.1, on the reverse strand, counting down.
AGGAGTTGTCCCCTGTGTTTCCAGCACCCTGAATAAAGTATGTCTGCTGATTTACATCAAGTTGTTGTTGGACAAGTTTCTTTCATCCCATTTGGTTACAGTATTAGAAGATGAAAAATTTAATAACAGTAGTATAAATCAGAAAAATACAATTAGTATTAAAGGAAAGAAAGTCCTTCTGAAAAGTCAAAAGTGTGGTCTAACTTTCAGATTGCCAGAGCTGCCTCAACTCTTACAAGGAAATAAACATAACTACATTAATTCTATACTTTCTGAAAAAAGCCAGCCATGCCTTCCTCATTTGAGGACCTGATATTTACGTTGATGTCTCCTGGGAAATACTGAAACAAAATTTTAATTCTGAATAGCTAGAGGAAGCAAACAGCCAAAATATTTCATCCATCTCCATTTCCCTTATTTTCCTATTGCACAGATAGAGAGTCTTACAAAAAGGATCTTGGCACAGGCTAGCATATGCTTGGGGAATGAAGTACCTCAAAGAGGACTGTTCTCTGAATGCCTAGGGAAGGCACTTAAGTTGGATGAAGTAAGACTGCACCCAGCCTTTGTTTTGACTGCTGAATCCAGCTGATGCATAACTACTCCTGAATATACAGGATCTATCTCTATGGCTGATCTGAAAACACATACAAAACATCACCCAACTATCTAAATTATGTATAAAGGATTGTCCTACATGACTATGTCTGCATTTCCAGGAACAGTTTCTACTCCCTATAAACACCCTATCCATACATAATATGATCAATTATGCAGCAAGAATCATGTGAGAAATTGCTGAAAGCAGCAGACTTTTTCTCCTGGAGTGGTTAACACACTGAAACCAACAAATCTGTGTAGGCGCAGCAGGACATGACTGGAGTCTTCAGGACTCTAAAATGCCTTCCCAAAGAGCTCCTCCATTGATGAACCGAATACTTAATTGAACAGGTGGATATAATTTTAATTACATTATTTCAATTCCTTTCACTGTTTAAGATCAGTCCATTAATTCATCTGTGCAGATCACTAGATGTGGAGTTCCTGGCACATCCAATTAATTAATTCCTCATACATGAATGTATAGATTGGCCCTGCTCTGATACTCAGTTACGTTACAGTTATAAGTGTAGGACAAGCTTGAGTTACACATATTTTTCCCTGCCTACAGTGAGAGGACTAGAGGAAATGGCCTTAAGCTAAGACAGAGGAAATTAAAATTCAATATTACAAACATTTTTTCTCTGTTAGAGTGGTCAGGTATTGGAATAGGTTGCCCAGGGTGGTGGTGGAGTCACCATCTTTGGAGGTCTTCAAGAAGCATCTGGATATATTATTGAGTGATGGGTTTTTTCAGTAGTTTAGGGGTTAAAGTGGAAGTGCTGTGTTGAAATTTGGCCTTGATGATGCAAAACATCTGTTGCAACCTTGATGATTCTATACCTATAAATGAAGTTGCCTTGCCACAATCCATGAGCTAAGAAGGTGTGAGATGGAGATCTTTTTTTCAGTCTTTCATTCATGGAAAAATCTGTTATTTTCACCATGATATGTAGGAATTGTACTGTTACTTAATGATTCAGTACCTGAAACCTACTTAGGAATTTTTCTACTTCTTCCCGATATTTTTATAGTCCAAAATGAGGTATAGTGAAGAAAATCAGTTAACTGAGAGTTGTTTCCATGAAAACTTGCTCAGAAGGGAGCTGTCCAAAACAAAAATTATCAGTGCTAAAGCTTTGTGTTATATCTTGGCCGTTTAGTGTAAAAATAATCCATGTGTGTGTGTTTGCTGAATTCACAACTTTAAATCTCTTCTGAAGTTGGAAACAGAATTTTTCTTATCAGAACTTGAAAAAAGATTTTCTTGGGTTTGAGTCTTAGGTTTTTTTTTTTTTTTTTGTTACATGTTTTTTGAGACAGTGGGAGTAGAAAGTCTTGCAATCTGAGGACTAAGCATTAGCATTTGAATACATTGTGGAAATGGGTATCTGAGATTTAGGTGCAGTTCTTGGTGTTTGTTATTCATGAAGTATCCCTACCAGGCATGAAGTCTGCATGGCAAAGTACAGGTATAGTGCTAGTTAATATCTCAGGAGAACTATAACCTATGCTACCGTGCAGTTTTGCCTTTTTTTTTTTTCTCTCAGCTTAGAAAAACCTAATATTGCTATAATAGTTTTTATTCTAGAACTATTTTATTAAAAAAAAATCTCTACCAGTTCAGGTTCTAGACATATCTTTCTCAGAGCTAGCTATAGTATCTGTGACTTGTGCATCACTGCATTATGTATACATTGCTGAAGAAAAGCATTTGCAAAGTAATTTTGCAAATGAAGCTGTGCTTCAGCTCCGTATCTGTAAGTGGGAGATAGCAGCATTCCTTTTGTCTTTCTCATTTAGACAGTTCAAAGACTCCAAAACTTTTTTATTATTGTTTGTTCAGTGGTTAAATCAATATTATAATTGCATTGAAACAAATAATTGTTAAAAATGGATGGACATACTTAGCCAGCTAAAGACACAAATATAATTTGTACTTACAATTGAAATTACAGGCAAGTTACAGGAGGTAACCTGTGTGATAGAAATTTATCCCTGGTGGATCATTCTTAATCTCCATATTGCAATATGGGAAGAAATCCAATTTTTCACAGCAAATACTTCAATTTAGTTAGACTGTTAGGGGAAAATATGCCCCAAGTGTTTTGGTGCAGAGATATTTACAACTAGCCGATAAAGCTTATGCTGAGTTCATCAAGAGTTACTCCCCTTCAAACCTCAGGCTAAGCTCCAACTGTGGATTCTGACAAGTGCAGACAGCCTTCTAACATTTCTTCAACAATTTGCAGACAAGAATTCTGAAAAAGATCAACTTCAGGGATCCATGGTCTAGCAGCTTTGTTTTCAATGACAGAATGCAGATTTCACATCTGGTCTTGAACTTTTGGTATGGTTTTTTCTTTGTGTTTAACTTCCTAACTTGTAAAAAAAGGAAGATTTTATTGGTGCGCTGACCGTGCATCCTCTACACTGTATTTTCTGCTCAAGGGGAAAAATGTTCACTTGCAAAACTTGGAACTTGATTTCACGCTTCTTGGAGAAGTTCCACATATCTCAATTTACAGCTAACACACTAAAGTTCAATGTGTGAGACACAGTGCTCTGGATGTAAGAAAGGATCCAAACATACTCCTGCCTTAAATGCACGTCTTGTTCCAGAGTTAGAAGAAATCACTTTACAGAGGATGGATTTTTACAATGAATAACACGATGGCATAACAAATGAAATAGACTAGGGATCACCAAATTGCAATAAATTGTTATGAATACATTGTTCTTTTAAGCATTTTTACCATTTCTGTAGAAGAAAATGTTTTGACAGATGAGAGACATTTTAAATACTCTTGATTAATTAATGGACTTGAATTTTCAAATCAGAAATAACCAGAATTTATTCTCAAGGCCTGAATTTCTTGTATTTTTCTTGTAGATTTGAAAATCCTGCATTCTGAAAATAATCTTGCATTCAATTCCAGTTTTAATTCATATATCATATCCATTATCACACCATCTGTTATCATCTACTAATGTACAAGGACATTAACATTAATATGAGTGTTTCAGAATTTAACAAGTTGTCTTCTTTTGATAGGCATCAGTTCACAGATGAAAACACACTTGCATTGTACTCACTGTGATTAAACTTTCTGTTATCAAAGACACAGCATTAAAGGGGAAAGTCAGGGTAGGAGTAAGTGCTTGCTTCAACCAACTAAGCAACTAAAAGTCCAGAAAAAAACCAACTGTGTAGCTGATATGTCAATAAGTTTGTCTCATTTTTTTCAAAAATACTGAAAGGAACTCATTTTTATTCACACACATATTACTTAGCCATGCTTTATGTCTCTTTTCCCTTTGGACATCAGACCAAAAAGAAGAAATCTAAAGAAATTGTGCGACATGTAAGTGAAGGAATTAACTAGATCCTACAATATTCATGCTAGGCTGCACAAGAGAAAGCATAGTGGCAGGTCAAAGACAGTAATTATTCCACTCTACTTGATACTTTTTCAATTTAATCTGGAATATGGTGTCCAAAGCTAGACTATTCCATACAAGAGACTCACAAACTAGAGGAAATATAGCAGTAGTCAATCACAGTAGTCATAAAACATGAGATAATGAAAAGTAAGACAGATTTGGGTTTATTCACCTTAAAGAGAAGCTTAAGACAAAGGATGTCTTAAGCTACCTAATGAAAGTTTAAATTGAAGGAACACACTTCTTACATGTGCACAGTTGAAAGGCAATGAGCAGCAATCATACCAGATAAGATATAAGGAAAAGAACTGCAAGATAAGAATGGTGTAATACTGGAGAAGGTTGCTCAGAGAGGTTGTGGAATATTCACCTGAAGAGTTATTCCTGATTGTCTAGGACAAATCTTGAGCAGCCTGATGTATCTCCAAAGATTACTGACAACTAAAATGTTTCTATGTTTTCATAATACTAAAGCAGAAAGCAGTCCCAATATAAATAAGTTAACAGGGTAACTAACAGTCACCTGAACTTGAATAAAAATGTACTGAAAAAGTGCAACTAACAGCAATTTTTAAGGATTTTGTAACACTGTGATGTCATAATCAACCACAGTTTTACATAATTATGTATGCAATGTGATCACCAAAGAAGTTGGGTGTAGTTGCATGTGGGAAATGGAAGTAAGGAGTTGCCAGAGAAAGAGAAAAAGGAAGCATAAGATTGCAAAATAGCTCCTCAAGCATACAAAGACTAGCAAAAGAAGAGAAAAAACGAACAGTTTCAGAAGCAGATGGAAGCAAAGGCATAAAAACTATCAGGCAAAACTAAACAAAACAAATGAAAACTGGAAAGAAAGAACAATCCCACCTATCTCTGATTAGGAGCTTTCAAGTTGGAACATCCACATCTTGGTCACTAAAAACTACCAAGAACTGCAGATGGACCCACCACACTGCATCACCACCATTGCATGTTAAATTCACAGCCAGTTTAGAAGTGTTATGAACTAAGACTTTTGCATTTGTTATGAAAATAATTAATACTGTGCAAGAAATTACCATCACTTATAAGCACCTGCTCAATGAGTGTAATCAGTAAGTTCAGTTTTAAAATTTAAAACTGACCTGACTGAGAAGTCTTCCAAACACTTTATCATAGTACTTTCTAGCTCTCTGATGTGTGTGTATAAATATTAAAAAGTCCTTCTGTGAATATAAATATATGCATATATATATATGTAATATGTGTGTATACATATTATCTTTTCAGTTGCTCCAACTGAAAGGGAAAGACCCTTTTGACAGTGACTGATTCAGGGATCTCAGTTTCAAATTAGAATTGCATCTATTTTAAAGAAAAAGGATGTCTTGTTATAACAAATAAGACAGCATGTTAACATTTTTTTTCTCAAAATAGGCTATTTCAGCTTGTTTTGCTTTCACTTTATCTATAACTACTTGTCATTTTGTGTCGTTTTATGACCTGCTGCTCTGATTGTAGTAAGAGGCAGTTACAGATCAACATCCAGCACTTCAAAATATGTATTCACATTACTACACACATATGAAAAGAACAAATTATTATTGATAATAATAACATAATAATAACTGACACTGTTTAACCTTTAGCTAAAGAAACCAAAGCACTTTGAAAAGAATATAAGTGTGTTATATATTCTTGACTGAAACATCAGCTCATCTATCACTGAAAGTCAGATAGTTCTTAGCTGGAAAGTAACAGCCTTTTCAAATGTACTATGTCCTTACAGGAAATTTGAGATAAAAGATAAATCCAGTTCAAGTTATATTACCTCCTTGTGAAGCAAACAATTGAAAATGGCCAAGAAAAAGCATGTAGCTTTTCTTTCTTCGAAGTCTCATGGTGTTACAATGAGCTGGTGAGAAAAGAATGTACAAGAGGAAACTAGCATTCAATAAAATTAGAGAGATGATTCATATTGATACAGACTAAATTATCCTTGAACCATCTACAGTAGCTCTTTCAAAATAGAAGACATACAATAATGAAAAACTTAACACAGAAAAATTGTAAGAGAGGGAGTGACTTCTGAAATACTGAACAAGAAGAAGGAATGTAAACAATTTGTATACGACTCCTGTAATTTAAGAAAAAGGCTATAAAGTTTCTGTCTTCTGAAGTCCTGGGCTGAAGTTCAAAACTATTTTCTTCATTATCATCCTTGTTCATTTTTCCCCTCTGTTTTCTGTAGAATTTGAAAGTTGACATGGTTTCTATTTAATGAGTGGTAGAATCCTACCCACATATCCGCTTAGACCTTATGATGCAGGAATGACATTAGTTAATTTCCCTTATGACTCTTGAAACATAAATTGTGTAGGACTTCAAAAGCTCTTTTAAACATTTCTTTCTCAAAATAACTCTATAAAGTGATCTACACACTTGTAGAAAACATATCAAATGAAAATCTAGACAAAATGGACTTTGGAATGTAGAGCAGGTTCTGACAATTCAGATGGAGTTTAAAACTGGCATCATATAGGTTTATCAGCAGCAGTTTTTATGCTTTTCATATAGTAAGATCAAAAACACATAAAACCATTATTTTCTTGATTCTTGGATTATATGTGCACTGTACATGCTTTCATTTAAATTAGTTATACATGATGGAATTATCTAATGAGCCTTAAGTAGGTATTCAAAATAGCTTTGTCCCTGTTAATCAGAGTATGCACCTCTAAAAATTCCCATCAATTTAAAAATGCTAAAATATGCTGAAAATGAGCATACTGGTTTTTCAGGAAGATCAGGAGAGAGACTGATTTCATACTACATAGAAATGAATAAAGTTGTGATACAAATCACACACAATAGGATTTCTAGGGGGAAAAAAGGAAGCAGGCTGCACCTGGCATTTGAAATTAAGTTCTACATCTCATACATATTTATTTTTTGTCTCTGCAGCTAGCCTAGGGCATTAGTTGTTGTCCACCTACTATACCAATAACTATTAACTTTTTGAAAAAAAGAAAGATTATTCCAGAGTAGAGAAAATTGAATGGGATTAGTGAAGATGTGTAAAACTGTAAAAAAAAAACCAAAACCAAACCAAACCAAAACACAAACAAACAAACAAACCCCCCCCAAAAAAAAACAAAAAAAAAGAAAGAAAGAAAAATCTGCTTTTGGAGTATAGAATTTGAGAGATTACCTATGTGTAAAATACATTATTAAAATAAACTACTGAGAAGAGACATGACATTCAGTGATAACCAGGAAACTGATTTCTTGAACAGGAACAACAGTTAGGTTTCATCTGATTCATTTGTTTTTTAAATTCTTTCTGAAAGGGAAATTCTAACAAACTCAAGGTCTAGCTATTGCTATGCCAGCAGCTATATTATCAGAGGATATGCAATGTAGAGGCAAGTTTCTAAATACAGAGAGGTTAAAACCAAAATTTACTTTCAAGACCATCTTGTCTGATCTCTTAAGCTAAATATAATCTACAATTTTAGTCAGGTTAAACGTGATAGTAGTGTGTTGTGAGTTTGGATTTCAATTCATGTTAAAAACAAGATTTCAATGACCTCTTATTTTCACTCATTTGAATAAATGCTAAAAATGCAGACATCTAAATAACATTTTGACATTTTCTCAAAATTCTATTCTAAGCCCTCTAGATAAAAATGCCACACCCTATTACTCTCAGACCTATTAACAGGCAGAAAGGAAAGACATTAAATATAAAGAACAAAAATTAGTGTTAATATTCTACATTGCCTTTGCATGGCAAATTTCTGGCAGTAGAGAGCTCTGCAGGGATGGCCTCTGGGAAAGGAAAGCAGGAGCTGCCACCATGTCAGACAGAGCCAGTTCAAGATGGTTCCAAGATGGACCTGTTCCTGGCCAAAATTAAGCCCATCAGAGATGCTGTGGTGGAGTAAGTACTTCCTGAAGTACTTCAGCCTGTGGGAAGGACTCATGTTGGAACCTTTTGTGGGCTGTATCCTATCAGAGGGACCTCAAGCTTGAGCAGAGATACAGTGGGAGGAATAAGGAGCGGCAGACATCAAGTGTTTCATAACATGGCCTCAACAACATTCCCCCATCTTATTCTTCCCACAGTCAGCATAGTTGGGAACAAAAGAAGTAAAGATGAACCTGAGAAGATGTGGTGGATGCTGGGAGGAGAAGGTGTTCTTATTGTTTCTACTTTTTACTGTCTTAATCTGTTTTTAATTGGAAATTCGTCTTCCACAAGTTGAATCTCTTCTCTGATGGCCATAATGACAACTGGTAAATTATCTTCTTGTACCACAAAAATTTTTAAGTGCACAAGATTCATAGTACCTACCCTTTTTGCTTGTGTTATGCTTATCCTTATCCTTCCATTGCTCTTTTGACTCTAGAGGTCCATGTAATCAGTCTGATGGTGGTTCCAGGGTGACAACATTCAACACTCAAAAGGAAGAATATGATGTTTAGTTTATTTTCCTTCTTCAGTCTAGGATCTGCTTGGGGTTATTTTAGTATATACTTCATAGACAGCTTTTATACTTCTGGGTATTTTCAATTAACCTGCAAGTTACATCTGATATTACCATGTAAGTACTTTCTATGTGTGTTAAATGACATGTTTGTGTTCTGCTTCTTACCCCTAAAAAGTTTAGTCCACCTCCAGATCTGTATTTCTTTGGCTGATCATTTTAGAGCTGTTCATAGATGTCAAGTCTCTTTAACCATTACACAGTATAAGAATCACTTGATCATAACTGAAGAATAATTAAAAATCAAAGCGAATTTTAAATTAAATTTTAAACAGCACTTATGCAACTGTTGAACACCAGAGATTTTAGCACTGCAGCATGGAAACCTAAAATATTTGTAAGTTTTTCTGTCAGTTTACTTGCACTTATACTTCTGCAGTGTTCAAAAATATCCTCAGGAAGGTCTGTCAGGTATTAACAGGTGACAACATTTGTACTGCAATAAATGTGCTTTGCTTCATTCTATGTAATTTTGCTGTCACACATTAGCAACAGCTGACAAAATCAAAATGGGGAAACATCATGAAGAAGCACACCAGAATACAGCTCAGCCTGACTCATCAAACATACAAAGAAACCAGTTATTTCTAGACTAATATCTACTTAAAATTGTGATGGCGAACGTGATCCAAGTTTAGTAAAGTAGACGACTGTAGATGAAGAAAAGAGATCCTAATTGCTAGGAATGCACCAACGAGGAGATATCACTCTTTCTCAGGCAGATATACATTTGACATGTCACTAATTACTTTTGGAGGGTGTAGGAGGAACGGTGAAAAAAGAAACAAAAAACCAAAGCCCCCTAAAGACATGCAAAGGAATTTTTTTCTCTTTTTTTAACTATGTCTCCCAGGGAAAGGAAATCCATACACAGTGAGTTAAGAAAAGGAAAACCTACAAACAGTATAGTTCTAAAAGTCAAGCCTCTTATCCTGTCCTAATAGGAAAAATCCATTTAATTAACTATTTAATTGAGTTTAACAAGACTGTTTGTAGTTAATCCTAAATGCACTAATAGGAAACCTAGGGCCTACATTCAGTGTTTTTTTTCTCCCTTTGGATGTTGCTCATAATTACAGTTCACTCTTTAATTATTATTCTTCATGTATTCAATTTATGATTAATACCAAAAGCTTGCCCTGGAGGCTGAAAGTGCTGAGGTGGACACTGGTGATTCAGTGGAGAACAGCTCCTTCAGCAATGTGCATCTACTCAGAAGCAGGCAAAAATCAGCTTTCCACTCAAATCATGGCATTCAGAGCTCAAGACAAGGGAATATACTCCAGCAAGAGAACAACCTCTGATAACTCTCTAGGGAAGGGATATTAAAGAAATAAATCTATAACTCTCAAACAAACACTTCTTTAATTTTATTGAAGAAAAGTGTGTTGTGTTGGTAATTAGAACAGTTTTATCTATCTATTGCATGTATTATGTAGTCACACAGTACCCAATTTCTGTTTCTTCTCTTCTGCTGTTATGTTTTCCCCTACTTAGATGTATTATACAATACTGCAAATCTGAATACCCTCTTCTTTTAGCTTTTATGGAAAGTGAATTAAAAATGAAAATTATTTGAAAATGTGCTCAGGGAACAAGATTAGAGTGTTATTAGCCTCCTCTGCATTTTGATGCAGAATATGAAGGAGCTATGTATGGCATATATTTCTGCTACAGAAACATGTTGTTTCTGCACAGCATTGCCTTTGATATCAACTACAAGACTGATCACACCTGCTGTTTTGGATTTTTTCTAGAAAACATTCCTAATGGTCTTCTGGGGTAGGAATATGGACAAACAGCTCTAGGAGTACTAGTGTTACAAAGGATCTATTAAGCACAAAATGATCTGTTAGGCACAGAGTAGTGCAGGGACACACAGCTAAGCAGCTCAAAATTAGGCAGGTCTTAATAGCAGACTAGCTTAGAGAAAATTACATATCCTTGCTTTTACAAAAGTAATTAATTTTGAAATGTATGAAATCTTATTTGCTGATGAAAGTTACTGAAAAGGACCTTTGTCCATTTGGAATTCATGGACTGACATTCATTTAAAGTTACACACAGGCAATAGTCGCAAGCAAGCCTGGCATAACTTTTCTATATATCTTGATATCACAATCCGTAAAAAATATTTGGAGCACAATTCTGAAGGCTCCAAAGTTCCATCTTCTCTCTTGTGTTTCTGGTCATTAGCCTAACATTTTTCCTGTATAACTCTCAATTTTCTGAAAATTGAGGTATCTTGTTTTTATCCTCAGGAGATAAAATTCTAACAGGAATTGACTACGGTACAGAGATAACAATTTTTAAAAATTATGATTTTTTTTCCACTTAGACAATCCTGGGATAGAATTCCAAAGGTACATGTAATACTGGATGTCATCTTGTAAAAATATTGATTCTAGAGTTTTTTATCTTTTTCATAGATTTGTAAAATAACCTTAAAATACCATCTTCATATTTACCTATGAATTTATAAGGATCCACTTCACATTAGATTCCAAATGTTGGTTGAAATATCCTAAGTAAAATTTTGAAGGTACTTACAGGAATGAGCTTTCTGATTAATTTAAAGAGGCCCTATTGGACACTAATGGAATGTCTATATGTACATATATGCATTAAATTTTATTTCAAATGTAACAGCTGAGATAAAATGTGCAAAAGAGAGATAAGACTGATGATGTATGATGATAGATAGATAGATAGATAGATAGATAGATAGATAGACAGCTAGAATTATTCCTCTGAGACTTTCCATGCAGAAATGTACAGCAGAACTACTTATTGCTGTCACAGAACTCTGAACACTGTTCTTTCTGAACACTTAAGGAGAGCAATGACCTGATGAAATTATATGTGACGATATTCCCAGCACACAGGAAAACGTAAATCCAGAATTACCACATGACATGAGGCCAGATAAGTCTGCCAGCTTAAGAGTTTAGGTTGATATCAGGGCTAAGTCACTTTTTAATTTATCAGAATCGTCTCCTTCTAAGTCTTCGAAGAGATAAAATCTAAGAAAATTTCTTTTGGTACAACTGGATATGAAACAGCATATATTGGGTGACAAATAAAAGAATCATGCTTTTAAGTAAAGACGCATATTGTCATGGTTTGACACTGGCACAATGCCAGTGCCCCATGAAAATATACCTCCCTGGTGTTTGCTGTGAGATGTGACCAGGAAATAAGCAAAGCAGGCCTCTACCTTAGAAAAAAGTTTATTAACTAAACTACAAAAGGAAAACAAACCACACACACACACACACACACACACACACACCTGGAAAATGAAAACTCCACAAAAAAGCATTTCCTCCTTCCCCCACCACATTTCCAATACATCTTCCAAATTTCAAGTCTCCATCCATCACCCTGTAAATACTCAATTTCAGTCTATCAAGAGGAGAGGAGTCCTTCTTGGGGCCATGGTGACCTCTTCTTTGCATGCCCAGCGCTCTCACCACTGGACAAGGAACAGAGCTGCTTCAAGGGTTATCCTTTTAAGGGTGCTTTGACCAGTTCCAAAAAAAGCACAGTTTCCTCTCACTCTTGGGACCTCTTGTTCCCCCCATACTTGTCTACCCCCTGGGGCTGGGGGGTCTCCAAAACTCAACCCTCTCAGTTCTGAGCCATCGCCTCCCCCCTGCATGCAGCCTCTGTGTCGCGAGGAAGCATGGTTCTGTCCATGGCTGTACCAAAAAGAGTCCAGCAACCAGCTACTCCATCATCTCTTTC
>NW_005054297.1:7302811-7350089 GCF_000277835.1 Geospiza fortis | reverse complement strand
GCCGGGCCACAGGTTTCCCCTCCCCCGCCCAGCTCGAAGCCGGGCAGGGGAGGCCTTGCCTCTTTGCTGGCCGGAAATCAGAGAGGGAGCCCAAGGGAGCGCTCTGCTTCTAACCCCTGTGTTCTCAGAGGCGCATCCACCCTCAGTGGCCAAGCCTGGTGTCAATTTAAAATCTGAACACCTATTGGCCTCTGGCCACTCCATTCCCAGAAAACCTGCTTCCTGTAAACCCACGACACATATGTAGAGTCAAAAATAATTATTTCTTTCCTCCCCCCCCTATATATTTTCTTCCCTTTTAGGACTTGTGTGTGAATTCAGTAGTTTATTACTTCCTCAAGAATTCATTCAAACCAAATGTCTGTTACTGCTGAAACTGGATGCTCAAAGTGCTGTCATTAAGCCAGAAGAACCAAATTTCATAGAGAGCTATTTAAGTATTCTAGAGGGGCATTTTTGCATCAGACAGACTGTAGGGTATTTGTGATTTGTATAGTTTTAAATGGAAGGAGGAAAGAAAGTGTAACTGATAGCATAGATATTTCTCATTGTTGATATCAGAACTATGATACTTGTCATCCAGTACGGGATATATTTTAGGGAGGAACTCTGTTTCCTTTAGTTCACACTGAGCTACCAGTTAGAGGAATCCATATAAAACTGCTCCCAAGGCAGGAATATTTCTCAGAGTGAATGGTTATGAAATGTAGCTTTTCATAAATGCTATGAAATTTAAGCTCAGCTGTGGCTCCCCTTTGTCCTATTTGTCAATATTGAACTCAAACAGTGAATCAATTTCTTTTCTATGCTGATTAACTAATAATTTTTTCAGTACTTGGTAAGTTCTTCTTTTTTCTTTTTCTTTTTCCCTTGTGTTATTATCCTAGGGGGAAAGTGGACCTCCAAAGTACTTTGTCTCATAGTAAATATTTCTACTGCTACAAAAAGGTAATATACTATGAAACATCTCTCTGTAACAGATGAAACAAAAGCATGGGAAAATCTGTCTCCAGAATTATTACTCAGAATTATTACTCTCCTGATTTATAGAGACAGATTTATGAGATCAGAAAATAGACTTTTTTGGCAATCATTGGTCTTTGGGCCAGTTGGATAATGACATTCTATATGAACTTGTACTGGCTTGTAAGGCAGATTGTAAGACTCGCTGGGACACTGAAGTATTTTCTCTGTGTGACCTAAAAATTAGATTTAAGAATAGCAAATGGATCATATACATCTATAAAATACTTATAACTTATGATACTTGTTTAAGAATGACATATAGGATTGAGTTGTAGCAATCCTAAATGGGGAGTATAATAAAAATTCCGGGAAATAAGGCTTGCAAAATAAGAAACCCTTTTTGCACTTATATCTTCATTATTCTTCCTGCTATTATAAATTATTTTCAGAACTGGGAAAGTCTTAAAAAATATTTTTATATAAATAAAATTGATGTCTCCCAGAAGCAGAGACATCTAAAAATCTCAGGTAACATATAATGTCATAATTATGCTAAATAATGAGAATAAAGAAAGGAGCTTGTAAGCATTATTTTAATGTAAGTGTTTGGTTTGTGGGGTTTTTTTTCCTAAATCGCCAATACCAGAGTTTTGTTCTCAGACATGCAAAGTTCATAGTATGGAAAATCAGCCTAAAAACAAACTGGAGAAAGTTAAGGACAAAAAAGCATTAGAGCCCACTATGCTGAGAATATTCCATGATGTCCGGGGAATAATAACACCTAAGCATTTAAGTGCTTCAATAATTAATTCTTATTTAAGTTATAAACAAGGTGAAATTTCCCATGCTTTTGTTCCTTATGACTCAGCTTTGCCTCAGTCTCTTTTACATACAATTAAAAAAGTTAAAATACAGGAATTAACATACAAGATCAACACATATGAATGACAAGAAAAAATCCAAATCATACTATAAATACCCTGTCTTTGCAATTTAAGCAATTAAGGATTCATTAGGATTCAAAAAGCTAGCTAATAGAATGTCTGTCCTTTTAATCTTTTAATACACTTGAAAAAACTTGAAAATGAACATATTAGAAAACAAAAAATGGAAAATTAAAAGGCAAAATTCACGTCAGAAAAATACAATGAAAATTATGTAGAGGGTAATAGAATATCAACAGGGTTCTGTTGGCAACATGGAAAAGTCTATAAACCATTATAGAAGTCCAAAAATTGGCATACTGAGGTGCTGCACAAAAATTTTTAGCATGTAAGATTTCTATTTGTAAATTGTACATGTCCTTTTTAGTACAGAAATCTCCTCAAAATCATTTGTTGCTGAAATTGCTTACAGTACAAAGAGCATCTTAACCTTAGACATTCTTTCTAAACACACAGTAGTAAAAATTTCAAGGACTTGTAATTTTCTTCTGTACAGCAGCATTTTGGGAGGGTTTATGAAGTGGTACAGTATTTCTTAATGATGAGGAATCACTTTATTGGCTACTGTAATACAGCTCTTCCCAATTCCAGAAGAAGGTACTTATGGGTGCAGTTGTAATGGTCATATGAGAGCTGTTTCTTCAAGTGCTACCCAGCAAATCTGGAAACTTGAGGCTTGTGTTTGGGAAGGGAAAGGCAATTTTGCAGTAAAAGGAGGCTAATGATGAAGTCAGGCTGAGAGAGTTGGAGTTGTTTAGCAGGGAGAAGAGACAGATCCTGTGAGCCCTTAGATGCTGCTTAGATGTAACTAAAGTGGGGCGAGGAGGGACTGTTTATCAGCACCTATAATAAGGGAAAATGGCATTAAATGGAAAGAGGACAGGTTTAGATGAGATATTAGAAGGAAATTCTTTACTTTTGAGGGTGATGAGGCACTGGAGCATGTTGTCTACAGAGAATCTGTGGATACCCCACCCCTGGAGGTGTTCAAGGCCAGGTTGGATGATATTTTGGTCTGGTGGAAGGTGTCCCTGCCCATGGAAGGGAGTTGGAACTGGATGATCTTTCAGTTCTCTTCCAAGCCAACACAATTATAACTCTATGACTCTATGATTTCTCCTGCTTGACAATTAAATCAAAAGTATAACAGGAATTTCCTTTTTTAAGGATTTTATCTTATTTCTTTGTTTTGACCACTTTGAAATAAAGTAATTGTTTCAAGAAATAAGATATTAAACTATTAAAATAATATATAAACTTTATTTTTTCCTTCAGGTAAGAATAAACATGTGAAAGATTTGAAGATATTTTTATTTCTTCAAGGCCTATACATTCATTTAATTAAAAAAAAAAGGTGGCTTGCTTTAATTTTCTTAAGAATTTCAGAAACCATGGTGAAACTCATGAAGTAATAGAAGAGACAAGAGACAATCCTTACAAGTAAAGACTGGTTAACTTTGCTAGGAAAAAAAATCTTTTAATATATTAAACTGATATTATCTGCCAGTCAACAACAACAACAAACAAAATGAAAAACCCAGAAGAGAAAAGCAATAAAATACGTTAAGGTTTTTGTCTGGAGAGAAAATGTATTATTCTATGCACAAAATAAACTTCAGGTTTTAATATAATGGATAACTTATTGAAAATTACTAGGCATAAAATAGAATAGAATCAATAGTTTATACCACTTCTAGTTTCCTTGTTTTACTGAGTTTACTCATTTTTCAGAAGTGAAGACTTTTCTGAAAAGGAGGCAAAGCTTTTGAAGATTGTTATACTGTGATAATTATACAGAAATAAATAATATAAAATACTCGGTTCTGTCAATTAAAACATCATTCTATTTTTTTATAAGAGTTAGGAAATCAGATCTTGTAGTTTTACTATCTGAATTATGAGCAAGTTTATTACAAAAATAGACCATATTAGGTAGGAACACAAAATAATTTTAAAAAATTAAGGAACAATTAAAGTTTGAGAATGTTTTAATCCCAAAGATATGCACAGGGAGGGAAGTGAGATACTAAAATGTAGACTTTTAAGTGTATACTATAAAGATGAATACCAATAATAAAAATTGTTAAAAGAAATATAGTTACTGCAAACAAAATGAGTGCTATAAAGTTCCTTCCTCCAAATTGCATAAACATTTTCATTTTTACAATGAAGCTTCTAAAACTTCTGACCAAATGTTCAATTCAGGCTGAAAATTATGCACTTTCATCTTCTTTGTAAGATGCTAGGGGCATTCTACTGGAACTGAAGGAGAGTCAATTGGGATGGAGTGACACGAGGCCAGATGCAACTGCTGAGCTGTTGGATGTGGCCTGAATATTTTCTTGGAAACAAAGGGAATGGAGGAAAGATTGTATTTGGCAACAGGTTGGCTAGTTATATTTGCTTCTAGTTTAAGTACTTAAGAAGATTTACTTTAAGAAAAAATATTTTTGCCTGTGGGTGTTGGTTTTATGTAATCAAAACTGGAAAGTTACAGACAAATTTTAAAAATCAATACTGAGTGCGTATGTTCGTTATATAATATAAAATCTACTTCATCTGACCATGAACTTTCACTCAAAGCAACACAGGGACTTTTTTGTACTTTATGTAAGGAATGAAAGGAAAACTCAAATCACCCCAGTGTTTGTGGTCAAAACAGGTAACAAGGCAGAAGCTAGACCATACTGTGCTACCGGAATAGAGAACAATAATTTTTTTATGATTTCAGGAATCATGAAATTATTCTAAATTGCACAAAGGAAGAATGTGTTGTCCTAGGAACTCCTTACCTATAGGAATCTTCTGTTCCTCAGGAAATGGGACAGTGCATGAAGAATGGCTTTATGGGGTCAAAAAAGATTATATCAAGTATTGAAGTTCTGATCAAATAGATGAGATTTATCAAGATAGGTAAAAAAAATAATATAATTCTACAGAACCAGAGTGGAGTCCTAAACATCACTCCATTTGCCTGGCCTTCTCTTTCATATTATTTCAGTTAAAACAACTGAATGACACAAGAAAAAAGATATTGTGAAAATTTAACTAAATCATAAATTTGCTTTTAGTATTTCTAATCACATTGTGATCCTTTTCTGCTTCTCACATTATTTCCTTGACTATTCCCAGAAATTCTTAAGTGAAAGCTAATTTTAGGTTTGTTCACATCCAAGGTAAGTGTGGTGATTAACAATGCACTGATTGCTTCGTAATAACTGTTTGAGTGTACTCTTCTCTTTTATCTTGCTTAAGAGTTATGATCAAAGAGAGTTTCTTTCCTTTTTTTTTCCCCAACTGCCTGAATACAATGAATGAAAACAATGTAGTCCATGATTATCAAGCTGGCTAAATATTAGTCAGTTTAATAAATGGTGTAATTCAAACTATCATCATTCTATTTAAATGAAAAGATCACAAAGCACCTACGTTTCATGAAAAATGCATGGAAACTGCTCATTAAGAATTATTTGTACTGTAGGACAGGAAATAAATGTCTGTCATTTATTTCAATTGTCTGTCAATAAATGCAGTGTCTGTCATTTTTGGGTTGTTTCTCCCCTTACCTTTTCTTATTAGCTTGCATATATAATCATCATACTACAGGGATTGGTTACTACTGCTTTCATATTAAGCAACTAAAAAATTCCTGTAAATACTTTTTTTTTTCTTGATTTTCCAGACCCTATATGATTTCAGAACTTTTCAAAAAAGGAAATCATATCCTCCTTGCAGTTACAGGTGTAGGGGTTTTTTTGTTTTGTTTTGTTTCTGTTTTGGGTTTATTTTTGTTTGTTTGTTTTGTTTATCTTTTGTCTGAAAGGGTAAGGAAATGATATTTTGTTAAAAGTTTTAAGAATCAGTATCCTGATGATGTGTTTATTTGATGATTAAATCTCATATGATTCTTTTATTTGATTATATATGACTTTTTAATGCATTGACAAGTCATCTTTAGAGTTCATAACTGTTATTGACCTATTTTACATGTATGTATCATACAGAGATTGACACTGCCTACCTGGGCAAACAAACAGAGTAATCAGGCAGCATTTTAATTTCCAATCCCTTGATACTATTAATAGATTTAAATGACATTAAAATAACATGAAATTGGGGACATGGACAATGCACAAAAAGAATCTCTGAAGGCAACTAGCAGAAATGAAATTTCTAGAAAACTTCATTCTTTTGGGAAAACTTTCAGAATATTTAATGGAAATCTTGATAAATTATCACAGTAACTTGATTCAAATATTAATGATTCCCTGGTGGATTAAATTCATAAAAATTACCCCCAAAGGAAATGTAAACTTCAGGAATTTTTTTTGTTCCTGTTTTTTCAGGCATGGAACAACCGTACTTTTGTCAAGCTATAGTTAGAGTTACACATGAAAAATCACACGAATGTATGACTTAACTATAAAAAACCATATCTCATTTTGCTCAAGGGAGCCAGTACAGATTTCAACAGAGGAGTTCCCAGCAACAAAATAGCAAATTTAATCTTGATTGAATTATCTTTTAATCAACATTTAATCATGTTTTCATAATGATCTAAAAGCTGAAGATGTCCTGTATTCTGATAGGCCTGCAAATACTAATTGTTTCTGAGACCTTAAAGAATTTGTTAGCCTTTTAGATTCAGGGTTGTTTAAATTCTGGAGAAATTTTTTGTTGCTGTTTTTAAATGAATTAACTGAAACAGCTAGATTGCTCTTCAAAGCATACATAAGGAAACTGAAAAATTACTTTTCTGTCCTGGGGTAAGCTCCTAAAAGCTATTCTATTCATTGAGTATGCAAGTTGAAAGATTTTTGTAGGAGAAGTATTTTTGTATTGCATATGAACTTTCAAAAATTTTTTTCTGATTTCTGCAAAGGTCTTAATTTTAACATTTTAAACCAAAAAGTTGTCAAGAAGTGTTATTCAATGCCACTACTTTATCAGGACAGATATCTTGAAATGCTATATTTCAAGGATTATTAGGCTATGAAAATACAAATGAACAATGTCTACATATTTTTTCTCAATTTTTTTAAGTGTTTCAAGAAGCTTGTTTAGTATTTCTATCCCTGGGGGGAAAAAAAGCATAAAACAATAAATAGGTTCAATCATATCTTCAAATAATAAATTATATTTTTACTCAGAATCATACACAGGAGGAAGCAGGTATTGACCAAAGCCCTAAGAAATCACATACACAAGCCAAACTCATGGTTTTTAATGTGCTGTCTTCTTCTAAAAGAAGCTATTAACACAAGTTTTCAAAGAGAATAAAATGAAACAAACAAACAAACTACAAAATACCACAACAACAAATAAAAAATTTTCTACTTGAGAGCAGCCTGAAAATTAAGTAACCCTGCCTAAAGTTCTGCTGGGAAATTTAGGATATGAAGAAAGGATTGGTATTAAAATATTCAGTGTAAATCATCATTGTAGAGTATCACAACAATACCCATACATTTTAAAATAATAACTCCATTGGTTTGTCCTCATTATCCAAGTCTTTTCCAAATACTTCATTTAGCTCTACTAAAAATGTGCTTTTCTGGCCTCTTTTGAAGAACAAAATGAGGATATATTGGACAATGTGTTTGCTAACATGATTCAAAAAATGGTTTTTCAGCTATGAAAGGGAAAATTTGAATACTTTAAAAACATATCTGTTACTTAGGATAAATACTAAAACTCCTGGGAAAGCATCATTTAGAACATCTCCAAAAATTGTATCATCTTTGAATATAAGGCTAAGCTATTAACATTAGACATTCAGGCATACTTCTCATGAAAACAAATAGCAAGTGTGGTAGTCTAGTCTTCTTGTACCCATTCAGAGAACAGGGAAATGGAGGAAAGAAGTACACAACATAAAAAAAAAAACCCCAAACAAACAAAAAACCAAAAACAAACAGCTGCAGAATCAGCAGTGGTTCAAGAACTTTCAGATGCTGCTTTGTCTGTTGGGAGTAGCAGGTTTTCTGGTGACAGACTAAATCCCAAAATCTTTAAATATAGCACAAATGTAAATTAAGAATTGAACAAATATTATTCAGAAATCAGGAAAGTTGATACTTCTTTTTCCCTTTCAATCTGAGAAAGGGTATTCTGAAACATGTTGTTTAGGTGTTAACCTAAACCTTAGCATTAGTGTGGGATTCATCCTTTATGACTAAAATTATTCCCTCTCGAAAAGAAAGTAAATAATAATAATTACAAGAAAGCAAATTAAAATCTAAAAGCTTATCCCATGAAACAAAGAAAGCTGGCATGGGAAATAATGTAGGATAAACCATTCAATAATGCTGTGATGAAATGATTTATCATTACTTTAATAAAATGGATGCTTTTCTTCCTGAAAACATCATGTTGAAAACACAACTTCTAATGAAGCACACAGAAAGACAGTTGTAGAGAAGAAAATGGAAGACAGAGATAAAAAATGAAAGAAAAAGGACGAAAATAATAATGATAGTGATAATGATAGTAATAATGATGATGATTTAGGCCATGGTCTTGAGTGCAGATTGCTAAAAGCCAAGTAAAGTGCTGTAATATTATTTTGGATATGACTCTAATTTTTGTGAACATTTTCACGTCTTGGATTCACGTCAGTGCAGAACAGGATCACCTGTCATGTCTGCAAGATGAGATTACTTTCTTGGCCAGGTTTAAGCTAGAGAGTATGAAATGTGAGCCAAACTAGATTCACTGAATTCTCCAGGACAGAAGATATTTACTTTCTGCTCAGACTCACCAGAAGTAAGCCTTCTTGATTCTGAAAATACTGATAATATGCTGCAATTAGCTTTTGCATGTTACTGGTATATGGAATGCAACTTAGGCAAATATTAAGAAATTATTAACAAAGTTTATGCTAGAAAAATTAGGACACCTGAAGAAAAAAGATATTTTGTTGTCCTTTGAAAAAAGTAACTGTTTTAGTCAGTTCAAGTCTAGAACAAATTGAAATAAGACACAGAAAAATAAATTCTTTTTTCTTAAACTGTGCTTTATCTGAAATGCTAGCTCATTTAATCTTTGGTATATCGCATTTCTTTGTATAATGCTTATTCATCCTTAAAATTCAGTTTGAAAAAAAGGTGTCAAATAGCTGAGAAAATTTTCTCCCTCTTTTCTCCTAGACCCCATAGAGCAAATAAAAGATCAAACCCAAGCAAAATCTTGCTTAGTGATAAATATTGGCCTGTAATCATGTAAAAATCTGAATATTTTAAGTGTGTAGTTCTCTCTATTCTACATATCAAACCTAACTAGTGTAAATGTCAAGTTTTGTGTTCTCAAATATAAAACATATTGATGTAACACTTCATGTAATCTTGTTTCAATTTCCACTGTTAAAGAAACATTTTCTTCAAATGCCAGTAACGACAGCGGCGCTGTTGCATTCTTACTGCTGCTTATATGGGAAAAGAAAGCATGTCGGAAAGAGACAACTTATTTAGAAGGGTTTACTCAAGATATGTCATTTTTGTCAGTATTTTGAAATGTCAACTGTCATGCAAACAAGCCTGAAGCAGTATTTTAGCACTTATTTATTAGATGAGCAGTAAAAGAGACACATTGGCTGTTGAAAAAGTAGACATTGCTGCATGCCTACAGATATGATAGAGTTATGTAATTCAACATGTCGTATATGACAAAGTTACCCTACCTGCCACTCCAGCATCCAATATTTTTGAATATTTATTTATTTCAGTTGCACACACACACGTCTGCATACAATCTCCATTAACTGACATTTAGTGGTCCATGAACATTGGCAATAGGACCGAAGTCTTGAAGCCAAATGTATGCTTATTACCAAATTAATCAAGCACAAACTGAGAAAGGTATATTTAAGGCTTGTATTTTGCATTTGCCTAATACACTCTGAATATCACATCAAGCTCAACCATCAGACCACTACTGAAAAATCATTGGAAAAAATTAAATCTTTCAAAATTTTTTCATCACAAATGACTTTAGTAGCAGTGAAACATGCGGAGTCTAAAATCAAAATACTCTGCCCTATACAGATTGAGTTAGAAAAACTTCTTTAAGAAAAATCTCACCTCTAAAGACTTACCATAAGGTCAGAAAGTACTGCCAAGGTCAAACAGGGAAATGTGATCCTTGGGCTCAGAAGGAGAATATAGAGTACATGAAGGAGTATGATTTTTCTCCTTGTACATTACATCACCATATTGAGTGGTTGGTTTTGCTTTTAGAATTTGACAAGATAGCAGAACACTGAACAAAGAACTCTTAAATGATCCAAAGCACAGAAAGCAAGAGTCACATTGGGAGATTCAAACTCAGTCTAATCAGTTTATTGAAGAGAACTTTGACAGAGTACCTGATTATTTGATTCAGAGATATAAAAAAATGTGAAGCCTTTGAATAGGTTCAAATACCACCTTGTATGTAGTTGCATTCTATAACATAAGGGTAATTACTGTATTACCCTAATAATAAGGGTAATTAAGCACTAAAAGATTATACCAGTAAGAAAAAAGTAGACTCAGAGTCCTAAAAAGAGATTAGGTATCGTTTTGCCTATCTCATTCTTCTAAAGGAAAAATAAATATGATGAGCAGTGTTTTTTTGCATTCACCCATTATTATGCATAACTATTCTAAATGAAATGATTAAATGAAAAATATGATAGCTCCCGAGATCTTGAATGTATTTTCTTAGTATTGTCTATGTCTGTCAATCTCACATTAACAGAATATAAAGACAGGATCTGAGAAAAAAAATTAACTGGAATTTAGATCCTTATAGTGATTTTGCAGGCCCAATAGACAACTCTAGAAGATATGTATGACTTATAATGTCATGAAATCATCAGATGATAGATTTTAAAGAGGAGATCTGAAAAACTGTAGGTACTTTCAACTACCTACTTATCTGTTCCCAAAATTAGGTGCTAAAGAAAGACACTGCACTAACTTAGTAATAGCGACATTAGTTCAATAATCAGTTCTCACCAAAAGAGACCCCAAAACTAAACCAACTTGAATAATTCTTGCTAAGGAAAATGCAAGACAAAACCAGAAGTCCTTCCAGTTTTTAAACCACACAGAATCTAGACACAAAAGTAAACCACACAGTATCTACACACAGAATTTAGCATAATTCACATAATTAATAATGATGCAAGCAGTCAATCCCTCTAATAATCATAAAACCACAGAACAGATTGGGTTAGAAGAGACCAGAAAGGTCATCTACTTCCAAACCCATTTCCATGGGCAGGGACAATGACTTGTTTCAAACTAGGAGAAAAAAAACAGAAAATAGTGTCACAGCATATGTCACAGTCAAGACAGCAATACATGGAATATCACCATACTGTACCAGAAGGCTTAAAAGCATTCACCCATACATCATAACACTTCAAAAGACTTCAAGTGTCTGCTCTTCTTGTTCTTTAGCCCAACCTTTTATACCCCTCACGTTCATGCACTGCACCTGTGCACCCTCTGCTCCCTTTGGTGATGGGTCAGTGCCCCTGGACACTCCATGGCTCATTGCCTTCAATGCTGCTCACGTGCTGCTCACAGCTGTACCCATTGGGGATGAGGCTCAGCCCCATTCCCAACTGTGTACCTACAAAGTAGTGTAGAGATAACATAAATACTTTTGAGGACATCAGTCAAAATAGCTATTTCTCTGTATTGCATTATCAAAATAACTGTTTACTTCTGTGACCAATAAGACTTTGCAGAAGTTAACTGTAAATTATTTTTATTAAAACATGACAAAGTAGTCTAGGGCAACGTTGCTAGATATGACACCAAGAAAACCTTCTAGCAGAAAATGCTGTTTCTTCTGTACTTTTTTAGGCAGCAAGTCCAGTCTTGTTCACAAAATACAGTGAAAAATTGTATCTTTAAAAAAATGTGTCACTTCCTGTGCTTACCCTTTTACCTGCATTAGTATTCAGTCTCATATAACTGATGTCTAATAATATCAACACCTGAAATTTTTTTGGTGTATTTTAGGATATCAATGAAAATTTGAAGCCAATATCAATTAAAAAAATCCAAGTCTAGCCTCCATGAATTGTTCTGCCTTTGGTAATAATACATTAATATATTTAAATAACTCTGCTAGAGGCATTACTTTTGTTTTTAAAGTAATGCTTTTTGGCTCGGTTCATACTAGGTTCCACTCAGTCAGCTCCTAAATTATTCCAGCTTAAATAATTGGCAATGCCATTCATTTTCTATAATGATAATGAAGGTTTCATGCACAATACTTCAAGCCACATAATAGTGGAAAACACAAGAGCCAAATCTATCATCTTGACTGAAGTGAAGGAATTTCTGCTTCTGTCAGTGAGTCATGTTTCAACTTGGTCGCACAGAGATCCACTGATACTTCTTCACTGCTCTAGTAATTTTAGTTTTATCAACAGAGTTTAGTGGCTCCTTAAATCAATGGTGCATTTTAAAAGTTTAAAATCAGGCTAGTACATTAGATATAGATTGAATTAAGGGTTAAAATTAATTCTATTTAGCTATGCAAGGAAAAAGCAATTAGATGAATGAATAGACAGATTCTGATGTCTTCATAAAAGCTGGTGTTTTTTGATACATATATCCTGTAATCAGCATAAATGTAAGTTATTCATTAAGATTTTCAGATGAGGATGAGTAGTTAAGATATTTCTAAACGTCACCACAGAAGCTAATCCACTGTGGGTTGGACATTGAGCTTTGTTGCAGCAGACATATCTGGTGTCATTTTATCATTTAGTTAAGACATGACACTGACTTCTACACTGTTTAAAATTATTATGACAGTGACACACTGCAAGATAGTACTAGTTTGTTCAGGTTCTCTGCTATCTGTTGAGTATGAATGGAGCTCTTAAATGAGACCAAAAAAGAGACTAGAAGCTGTGACTAAGCCAACTATGGAACAAAAAGTATGATAGCTGAATCAACAAAGTGAGGAAGGATTTGAAATCTCAGGTATGACATCATGCTACACTCCTTGAATAGCAACAGTCTGTGTTTGTCATGAACTGTTTACTTCACAGGAGCTGAAACCCTTCTCTGAAAGGTATAGGTCAGAGTTAAGTCTGTACTCTATGCAATGAAAAGGTGTAATTTGAAATAAGTTGTGCAAAGTTTCAGGTAAAAGAGCATGAGAACGTTGGATCCTTTACATGTTATTTTGAGCATTGGCCATGAGATAATGAGACAGATGAGAACTCTCATGGTAATTGATTGTTTCCCTTTGGTTCCCTAAAAAAGTATTTGTCAGAAGGCACTAGACACAGGCCACAACTTACAAGTAATATTGAAACTAGTAGCAGTAGTAACTACTAAGCTACTAAATTAGTAGTAGCAAACCAGCTTTTTTTGGCTTTCTCAATGCCATAAGAAGGAATTTAATAGCAAAACTAGTGACGTGAAAATATGCTTGAGTCAGATTGCTGCATGCATTCTATGCTCATTGAAGGACATCAATATCCCAAGAAATCAAAGCTAGCCTAGGCCTTTTACAAGTGAAAAATAGGAAAATGGATTTAAGTCTCCATGCAGTAGAACAGCATGGAGAAGACAGGAAATTTAACTTTAAACTAATTCTACTTTGGCAACTTGAACATGATAACCAATGGCAATCAGAGAACATTCAGTGTCTTTCTGGAGAGCATCTTTCTAAATAAATTAATTCAAAAGGAAGAAACCAAGTAATAATTATGTGAAAGCATAATGGGAATCAGCTGAAACAACAAGTCAATTCAAAAGCACACTTCTCAATAAAACAAAACTGAAATATGAATGTAGAGGGTCCTGGCTATCCCAAGCCAGTGTCTGCCCCTGGTTCCCCTCCCCAGGCCTGACTCTGATCCTCACTTGCAGGGTGATGTCCTGACCCAGCTTTAGCTGTGCCCCAGTTCCAGCCCATCCCTGGAGAGGTTTATTAAGCCCAAAGTTTAAAATTCACACCACACTTGATAAATACATATATACATCATAAGTAAAATTGGCACACATTTGGTAATTTCTGGTGAGAGATTATTTGTTTACTGATAAATATTGCATATCTGTAGGCTTGATTCTTCTTTAATTGATACTGGATAAACAGGAGGTAACTCCTTATGTTTTACTTAACATAGAACAAAAGTCCAGCCCATGGGATGACACATGACAAGTCTGTGAGTATTTGATAGTATCCATAAGGTCTCTGTGATAAGAGCTTTCAAATTTAGGCACATAAAACCACTTGTAAACTGTTTTCCTTTCCATTTGCAAGCTGTTTCCATTCATCTTTATGCATGAAACAAAATTTTATGTCTTGCCTAGGGATGAGAAAGGGAAAAAAATTAACCTGTATTGGCTCTTTACCATGCTAAGTAGCTTCTTTTGGAGAATAAGCTCTTATTTTTTCTTCATGGTCTTTAAAGTAAAGAATGTGAAGAGGAAAACAGAGCATACACTGAAAACTCTATCACACACACTTTTAAAGTCTTGCATTGCATGGCTATTCTTCAGTCCACAATGTGAATATTGTGCACCTGAATGTCTACAGGTCATAGCAAACAGCACAGCAGTAAAATCAGCAGGACTGTTTCATTTCATATATCATTCACAGCTTGCTGCTGTGATTCTAAATCTGTCCATAACTTTCTCATAATGTAAGAAGGACAAGAAGTTGTAATTGGCTTCTTATCCTGAGTACTTTTCCAAGTTTTTACCATTGCTTTTGCTTTCTCCATTGGGAGGATGAATTTTTGGAGTTTGATTATCTAATAAGAAAAATAAGGAAATGTAAAGTTGGGATCTAGAAACATGTTAACATTTAAATGTTTTCATTTGCACAACAAGTGGTCAAATATTTATGGATTAACTGGGGACACAGTTTAAAATTAACAACTGGATTTTAGAGTATGAGACTGAAGCTACACACAAGTAGTAGCTTAATCTATCCACCATTCTTAGTATTTACATTTACTTCATTGCTGAAAAAAAGTATTTAGATATCTACTGGCATCTTGAAAAATTAAATTAGATGGCAAGATATCAAGCTTCCAGAAAAGCAAAACAAAACCAAACAAACAAACCCCCCAAAAAACCCCAAAAAAACCAAACCAAAAAACAAACAAACAAACAAAACAAAAAAACCCACAAAACACCAAACCAACACAAAAACCAGACAACTGTCAGAAAAAAATTTATGCTAAAGTTACTATTTTAAATCAAACATAAGTTTTGTATTTTTTAGGTGAACATTTGCCGAATACAAGTGCTGTTTGATCTTCAAAGACAACCTCCTCAGGGCACAAGAATAGTCTGTTCTTGTCAGGCAAGTCTGGGAAAAGGTCAACAAAGATGAAGACTGAGGTCCTGACTGAGCTCAACTACATAAAGGAAGTATACAGATGACAGAAGTGGGGACAGGTTACATGGGAGGAATGCAAAGGCATTTCCCTTCTTGTAGGAGTGGATGGAGGAAAGCCAAAACTCAGTTTGAGTTGAAATTAGCAAGGGAAGTGAAGGGTAGGAAAACAGCTTTCTGTAAGTATGTTATCAGGAGAAGAATGGATGGACCTGTTGTCCAGTGGGACAAGGGATCTAATGATATGGGTCATAGAAAAGGCTGGCTACTTTGGGTCTTTTTTACCACTCAAATAGCACTTAGTTTATAAAACACATTAAGATGGGGGTCAGTATATTTGTATATAAATTAACTGCTACCCAGGCACGATCAAGGTGTTTACGCTTTATTTGGTTTTGGTCATCTAGTTGTCAAAGTTGTCAAAATGTTTTGAATTCTATCCATGGCTCAAAGTTGAACTTTTGGTTTCCAGAAATCTTCAAATCATTTCAGAGTTTTGTTAAAATAGGATTAGTCCAGTTTCTCTCTTAGAAATAAGCAAAAAATATTTTCTGGGAATTTGGACCTGGAAACTGCACATTCTTGTAGCTCTGATCCTAGGTGACTTTGCAAAACTCTTTAGATTCCTAGAAATCTATAAAGTCAAAGGCCTAATATTTGGTTAAAGGGGAGCTATGATAAATAAGGGAATTGCTTGTTAAGTTTTTTTAATCTTTTTGTATATTTCAGAATTTAGTCCAGTATTTCATTCTGAAACATGCACAGTTAACCTTCCAGAAGAGGGCTTCAAGTTCTGGTGAAAAAAGTGGAAAGATGTACTATTTTATTATTACTTGTATTTCAATAATTTTTTCTCAGTATCTACATATTTTTACAGCAGCACAAAGAACAGTAATAACAGCACCATCACATCATGCCTACTGTTGTTTGCATGAGAAGAGATGAAGGAAATAGCTACCTGACTTAGGAACTATTATTATTGTTAATTCAGGATATGCCACTTAGCCATTGTGTTGAAATGGTAGCTTTCTGATGTAACGCAGCCTGGAGCAGAATTCAGCACTGATGTTACTTATTAGATAAGTAATAACATAGAGGACATGGGGTTTTGAAGAGCAAGCCCTGCTGTGTGCCTAAGGGCACTCTAGCATTATGAAATTCAACATGGCATATGTGGCAGGGGTGGGTGACTCCTTTTAATTATGTGTGCTTTTGGATCAAGGCATCACACAGAACCCTTAGTGATAGAAACTGGAGCATGAAACCTGCAGTCCCACAATAGACTAGGAGTTCTGTTAACTCATCAGGATGTTGAATAATCTACTGTAGGTCAATAATGGAAAATAATAAAACCGAAAGAATTTTCTGCTAGTGTTAATAAGTATATTTTAAATTACTTCTAACATCACTATTGCTTCAAGAAACCACCAAATGTAATTGCCCATTTGGACAATGTAGTCAAAGCAGAGCCTTCTGACACCGGGATGTTTTAAGATATCCCAATTAAAATGTTAATTCCTTATTTAATTTTTTTGCTAATATCAGCTTTCCTTAAATCCAAGTATGACTAAATCATTGCAATTAATAACAAAATTTAGTTATATTTTAATAGAATATCCAAACACAATACATTAGCATTTTATATAAACATTAATGTGGCCATAGAAGGGAAATATTTATGTGTGATTGCACAAGGAAGCAATGAAGAGATAAAAAAGTTACCAGACAAATGTAAGATAAGCACAAGATACCACGAAGAGGTAGAATATCTTGGACATGCACACCAAAAAACTATGCTGGAATCAGAAAACACACATTTTTCAGCCTAGGGACAGGGAGGCATTAGACATCAGAATTAAATGAAGAAAATGGGACAAGAAAGAAAACAAGCCCAGCTTGGTTTTCTTTCAAGGACCACTCAAGCCTGGTTACCTGGCCCTTGATTGCCAGGCCTATCCAGGCTCTAGCTGCCACTGCTAAATATTTTGCTTGTTTCATGGCATTGTATATTCATATATAAGTTATAATATGGTTACCAAAGATGGTTTTGTGTAAGTAGGGATGTCAATTTATAATATGTAAGAATTAACCATTTTCTTCAAGCGTAAGGTTATTATGTGAATTTGATAAATTTGCTTCAGCAAACACCCCAGGAAGCACCCTTCCTTCTTTGATTCAGTCTGCCTTTAACAATCAGTAGGATACTTAGAAGCAATGCAAAGTGCGTCTCACAATGTAGAGAACTTTTCTCAGATTCATCAGCACAGTTCATGAGGACAGATATCAATTTTATTTACATTGACATTTATCTTAAGGTTATTACACTTTATACTGTTCTGTATATTTTTCAAAAGTGGTACAATTTGATTTGTCAAGCAAGTAAGAAGTAGCATAGGAAGTTTATTGAGTTTTTAGCTTTTCAAATATAAATTTCACAAAACATTTTCTTTTTTTGTCACAAAATCTTAAATTACTTTGTAGAACTGAATTTAATCCTTTAGCTTTGTTCAAATAGGAGCTATTCCACACTAAATTTAGAGAAGAAGATGGAAGAGCAAAATGTTTTCTTGATTTTTCTAACAGTATGAGTCTGCAGCTGAAAACCCAAAAATTGAGTTTCTGTGTCCTAGGCTGAAGATCTCTCCTCAGCTTTCAAAATAAATAAACCATAAAAATGGCAAATCTAGTGCTTTCTGGACATGTTTAGTTTTTAGTAGTTTCATTATATGATCACAGCTGAAAAGAGACGGTTGTTCTTTGTTTATTGTACTGAAACCCAGAAGGATTTTCAGCACTTTTAATTGTCTTTTCAGTATGCAGAATTGCTTATATGTGTGAAGGCTGAAATATCAGACACAGGAGTTTTTCACAGTATAGATAACCTTTTGACAATTATTTGCTGATAGTTTTGAAGACTCCATTTTTTTTGTACCTTGTGTGGTCTGATCAGTGAAAACAAAATACATGGCATGCAAAACATAAGGTATATAGTGTATGGATAGTGGGTCAGCAGATAAAGCAAATGGGACATTAAAAAATTGTAATGAAAAATCCATTATTCAGAATTGAAGGTGGATTCCACCAGAAAAGTACAAACTGCTACTTCAAGGAATACAGAAAGGCTCACCTATGTGAGAATTTGGAAAAGTGGCACCTATAAAGGCACTTAGACACTTGAATGTATGATTTTTCCACAGTATATTAAGTATAAAAGATTGGTGTTAAAACAGGTGTGGGAAGAAATTTTGCACTTTAACAGATTTATATATAAGTAATGTCTTTGCTAGTATACATCAGCCATAGATGTTAAACCCACGCTTATACTGGAAAAGTTATATTGCATTTAGTTCTTTACATACTTCTTTACATACTTTCATTATCAGTATATGTTTTTAATAAAAATATTGCTATATTTGAGCCAGTTTTTTAAAAGAAAAATTTTATTGTGATAAAATTCTTCATTCTCTATATTATATGAATTTTCTGGAAAAGGTAACATTGTTTTAACAAAATAAAGCCAAAATCATTTTGTTTCACATTGTTCTTCTGCTATCAATAAATTTCAATAAGGACAACATTTGAAACTGAAATTTCAACCCCCCCTTCACCCCCCCCCCCCAATAAACAAAAAATTATTTCAAATATTTGAATGTTTTCTTGGTTGCTTTGTGGTTATGAGTTCTGCCTTACTTGTTAAGCAGATGTCCATCAAGAAGTCGTAACATAAGTCAGAATGCCTACTTGCAAAGTAAGACAGCATTGCTGAAACTGGACTTCTGTCTCTTTATATTTAAGAAGATTACAAAAATTAGACATTCAGTCTTTGAAACCGCAGTTAATGAATTACTTAATCTCTCTTTCAGCAGCTTCAGTATGTTCCCTTAGTTTCTTACAAAGATCTAATCATATGCTAAAATTTAAAGTCGCTGTAAGGAAAGAGTCTAAAACCTACTGTGGCTTATATAAGGCTCATGCTTTGTTCTGAAATGGGAAAGGATAAAAACAAATTCTGCTTACAGTTTTGCAAAAGAGGTGAATAAACAGGACTTTATGTTTAAACTCCATATTGTTGTAGTGATAAATAAATTGTGATTTTTTTCCCACTTATTTTGCCATTTGAAAAACAGAACTGGTTTAAATTTCCACTTCTTCTTTTGTTTTAGAAATGTATAAACATGGTAAATATAGAAAAATAAATTGAAAATAATGGAGTCATAATTTCTATGTAGAAACTGTTTACAAAATGTCACTGAAATGCAGCAGATTTTCTATAGCATGTTTAAGGGTGTACATGTGTATATACACTTACGATTTTCTATTTAGAACTTAATGACTAAATAGCTTACAGAAATTTGGCTCCTTGTAAAACACTAATATTAACAATTTGTAGA
Organism: Geospiza fortis; assembly: GCF_000277835.1. Taxonomy (NCBI): domain Eukaryota; kingdom Metazoa; phylum Chordata; class Aves; order Passeriformes; family Thraupidae; genus Geospiza; species Geospiza fortis. Next base: position 7,330,426 of record NW_005054297.1, on the reverse strand, counting down.
CACAATTTGCTGACTTAACATCTTGAGTTGTCCTGCGTACTACCATAAACCAATCTATTTTGTAAACTTTTTGTTCATTTCTTGCCAAATTGTATGGCAAAATTTGCAACAACCCACTGCTAGAAAGTATCTTCTTCCAAGATATATTTCTTATGTGGATTCATAAGCACAGTTAGGGAATTTTTGAGATTTATGGTTCTGCAGTCCCTATGTTGGATTCTTTGTGTGTGTGGAATGTGAATATCTCAATAATCTTTCAACCTTTGCATCTCTTCTACTATTTTATGAGTTTTTGTTCAAATTAAATTGAAAAGAAGAAATAAAATAAATTCCACACCCTCAACCTTTATCAATCTAGTATCAAAGATGAACCTTAAAGATCTTCTATTCTGTGCATATAGGGAGCTGCATTTTAAACCAGGATTGAAATAATTCTCAGCTACTGCCTATCCTCAGAAGAGCAGTACCCATCTCAGCATACATAGCAGAGTGAACAGTGAGCTGACAATAGAGGGCTGATATAAATTGATTATTTTTCAGGTCAAGGCAATTTTCTGAATACCCAAATGTTATTAATGTCTCCTTCCAAGTTCTCCTACAAGAAGACAGTAGTCAGCTCATTTATCTTAGTCCAAGATTGTTAGTATTTTTGTATTTTGTTTTATAATGACACATTTGCTCACAGGTAGAAAATCCCCTTGTTTTAGACACCTCAGACTATTTCTGGACTCGCTCCTGGATATAAAACAATCCATGCAATCCAGTTCCCAATTGAAAATTAAATTAAAGGAAAAGAGTATGTTTGAAATCATGTATAGGTGGGATTGCTATCAGTACCCATGCTAACACTAAACTGTCAAGCAATGCTTTATTGATAAAATTTTCAATTTCCATCATTCTTATTTGACTATAGTTTAAAATCATAAAACTCATCTTTTACATGTTCTTGGGGATCACTAAATTCCTGAGAGCATTCACAAGCATAAACCATCCCAGACATTAATGCTATGGAACCTTTATCATCCTTCAGTATTAAACAGAAAAGTAATATGCTGTTACTCTGTATATATGACAATCTAAACAAGAAGTCTATTCTTTACTTCTCAGAAGAACAGTAGAGAAGGCACAGGGTGCAAACATACTTTTTCACCTGTCTCATTCTGTCCTACTTCTGATATTCTGGCAGGAACCATTTAAATTTAAGCAGTCTGTTTTCAGTTTAATCTTTCTTTTCACAGTTCCTGGAAAATCCAGAGTTGTCTACTGAGGACTTCTAGTTTGAATGTCCTCTGCACCTTGAGGCCTGTCCCCATTTTATGAAATAATGCACATAAAAGCAGTTGTTTTCATCTCTTTGCCAGAAAGTATTCCTCTATTTGGATCTAGGGGTTTAATGTCTCTTTGCACTTAGCAATCAAATAGAAAATCAATTAAATACATCTTGGCAGACTGAGACAATTCCAGGATTCTAAATACTGAAAAATAATGTAATTTTGACCTTAAAGGACTTATATTGTCATCCTTACTGGAAAGGAACAATTCCACTCTGCTATAGTATCAAAATACCAATTTGAGTTGATTCTGTGAAGAAATACAGGGGCAGAGGTATTTGTAGCCAAAGCAGGTATTTGACACATGGAACTCCTTTTATTGCTTAGGATGTGGGCAGCAGCTGGGAGGAGCCAATCCATAGATTGCAAATTTTGGCTTTTTCTGCGCAGTAACAGAAGCAGAAAGCATTGATCTGTAGAATCATAACATAGGTACCTTTGCTGAAATACTTCACTGAAATACTTCACTGAAATACTTAGAATAGTTTGGCACTTATTCAACTAGTGAAATGCACATTAGTGTAAGCATAAAATTATCTTTGTGGATGGTACATTATCCCTATATTTGTCGCATTTCAAAAGGCATCATAGAGGTTGCAAAATATTAGGACTTGGTATAAGTATGAGAAAACAACCAGCTCGAATGCATTTCCAAATAGAAATTGTATAAGAAAGATAAAATAAGACAGAGGTATTTTTAGAGCTTGAGAAGGCAACCTTTGACACTTACATTTTGCTATAATATTTGTTAGACAAATGCACCATACTAGCATAAGACAATATAGCATTATGTTTATATCCTTGTCTGAGAAAATTCTGGAGATGATAAGGGAGACCTGTGACCGTAACAACATGGTACAATCTCACAAAAATTACAGAGCACCACAAGGGATGGTTCCATTTTAGAAGTGTTTAAGAGGGAGTAAAGCAACTTCTGGACTGATGTCCAAGCCCATCCTTGTCTCCACAGGTGAGCTTGGACATTCCAAGTCTGTGTCTGACCCCAGTTTCCTGCAATGGGACTGATCCTGATCCCCACCCATCAGCAGATATCCCAGTGAAACCTCAGCCCTGCACTGGAGGGTACACTGACATTCTACTTCTGGCCCCTGTAGAACTACTTTATCTGTTAAATTCTGTGGGATCATCTCTTTGAAAGTCTCAGTCTGAGGATTACTTCAGTTCCCGACAAAAGGATTTGGGTAAAGTTAAAAGTATGTAAATATTCAATTAATATGCAGCATGATTTTGTGTTATCATTTTACAGTTACATTTATGATAAGTGATTGTTCTTAATTCTATGTAATAAATGATATAGCTTAGTTGTGTAGATAATTTGATGTAATTTATTATGAAATATCAAAACATATATTAAAAGCACAGTCAGTAGTGTCATGGAAGTAAGAGCTTTCCTAAAGTAGATTGCTATATGTCTTTTATGATCACTGATTATAAAATGTCCCCACAAAGCTAAACCTACACCCTCTAAGCATTTATTGCTGTATACTTCTGAGAACATCTAAAAATAGAACATTCTGGTAGTAGATCCGTTCTTATTCTTGAAAGAAATAAAATTAATATAAAAAGTTTCAAATAGCAACTTTTAAAAATTTTACTATTGTTGAGATCCTACAGCATTTATTATTGCACTAACAAAGCTATGGATACAAGAAGTTTCTTCCTAGAATTGCTACAAATAAATATATTCTTGTTTACTTATGGATATAAAGAAAAATATATAAAACATTTTGTTTATTTTGTTTCCATTCTTAACATTTTTCTTTTCTTTTCTGATAACCTGTCTGCTAGTTTTCTGACAATGAAAGGCTACTGGTTGCCCCGAGGTTGGATTTTTGAATACTTGCCTTTGAATCTTCCAGTCTATAACCACAGCTCTGATCCAGTCATGGGAAAAGTAAAATAATATTCTATCTTTATATAAAGGAAATTTTTGGCATTTAAATTTACCTGTGTAGCTCAGAAGCAGAAAATCCAACCTTTATGTCATCAACACTTTCAGTCAGGGAAGTTAATAGCAATGTTTGGCTAATGATTCAAGGAAACAAAACAAACCAAAAGGAGCATGTTGATTTCATTTATCCTATTCTAATGTTTAACAGCATGCACTTTTATTTATGGGACCACTTATCATTAAGTATTACTTTGTATTATTATTATTATTATTATTTAATAGAATAATAATGATAATAATAATACACACACATACATACATGCATACAGGTTTTCTTGATATGAACTTCTAATAGTCATCTTGCATCTGTTTTTAAAAGTAGTGTTTTCAGAAAATGTATGGTAAAACCTATTCAACTCCATAAAAAATAAGAACATATTACTCACAGCCATGGGCTTTCATTACTAAATTCTGCTCTAAGTTATATTATTATTACTTTGGGTAATAATAATTGAAATATTTTAATAGAATAATTGAAAAGTATAATTACCTCTTTTCAGTTTCCACATTGTAAAACTTTGATTGTGAAAATTTCATGTAGTGTTTTAGAGGAAATGACTAAATCAACAAGAAAAAAAATCCCACATTGTTTATGAAAGATGAAATAAAAACCTCTCAAATGCTCACAAGAGACTCAACATCTTTGTGATTCATAGAAATTTGCTCTTAAATATTACTTATTTAGCAAGTACAATCCTACAAAATTTTTTTCAGTTGACTTTGTTTTTCTGCCTGTATTATAGATGCTTACTCTTTTTAGAATGGTGCATTCAGTTAAGCAGTCAGTTAAATTTAGATTGTCTCTTAGTTTTAGTCATTGGGGAAAGACATGCATGAATAGGTAAAACATACATGTGTACAAGTATGTGTTGCTGATTGGTGAATTCAGATGAGAATAATATGGTATCAAATCCAAATGGAGGATGACATGAGTCTATATTGTTTAACATACAATATATATTTTGAATTGGCTTGTTTTATTAAATGAGAGAGTAGAGTGATTCACCTTCTGAGTCCTGTACCATGGGTCTCATCAACACCGTTCAAAGAAAACCCCCTTCTGGTTTGTCATCTTTAATTTTTGTGAGCCTACATTCTCAAGGCAGCTTTGAGAAAGATTAGATCTTTTCTTTCTTCTGCTGGCAAAAAGCATCAGGAGAACAGAGCTTTAATTTGGCAGACATTCAAAAGTTTCAGGGTTTAAAAATGCTTGGATTAATAGGGCAACAATCAAACAGGTTTTACAGTCCAATGAAAAAACAAATACAGAAATGGATAATCAGCATGGGGTAGAAGCAAAAATATGCTGCTGATTTGAAGCATATGCAATAATTGCACTGAAACAAGATTAGAATAAATTCTGCATCTCAAATGAGATTTGGTGAATATTTTAAATTGGTTCATTTTCTAAAAATGCATTGACTAAAGTCCTACTGCTACCTCTGCCTCAAACCCAATATTGTCTGAGACGTTTTTCACTTTACCTGAGTCTGGTTAAGACAGACTGGGAGTCATTTATAATGGGTTGTCTCTCAGCTAGCACAATGAATTTGAACAAGAAATCACTAGAACTAAATATATTCTCCTTAGAATCAGAAAGACAAGTATTTTGTCTGAAAATCTTTGTACCCAAATCTCAAGATTACTAGACAAAGGGAATTTTACAATATAAAATAATGAAGCTATCTACTGGTGAATGTCAATAGACTTCCTGGAAAATTGTTGGAGGATGACATAAATATTCAATACACATGCTGAAAGTTAAATTTCTCTATATGAAGTGGATATTGAGATTGTATTAGTTGTTTCTCAGTCCCTTTCTGAGCTGAAGAAGAAGCTAGTGGTTCTCAGAGGTAACTTTTCACTGGAATTTTCTAAGAAACAGAATTATATTGAGCCTACAATGCCAAGAAGCAGAAATGAAAATAGAAAGGTTTTTCATTGAAATTGCTCTAAGGTTCTGAAAAAAATGATAGTGTTAATTATGGAAACAAGTCCAGAGAGTCACTTACATTGGTACCAAAATGAATTTTTCGAGAGTGTTGATATTTGCTTTTGAATAAACCTCTTAATTTATATTACCAGTATCACCAGAATATTACTCTAATTAATTGTCTTCAAAGTACTCTAGACATGAAATAAACATTAATGATAACATTATTAATTTTCTCTATTTTCTTTTTTATACAAAATATAGAGATTTTCATTTCACAATTAGATTATTTTCTTATTTCTGCATAGATATATTGGGAAATAATTCATAATGTTAGTCAGAAATATTTAAGAAAGTCTGCCTAGTGCTTTTCCTGAGTATTAAGGTACTAACCACAACTTGGGAGAGCTAGTTGCTTGAGGCAAAACTCTTTAGGGATTACATTGGGTTGGACTTTAATTGATATTGTTTTTTTTTCTTTAATTCATCCACACAGTGAACTCTTACACTTTCCCTGGGAGAAGCTGGAATGGGTAGTACTCCTATATTGGGTATTCATGGGATATTTCTAGCAAGCACAGTAGTATGAAAAAGATTTGTTTTAATGCTTAATATTTTGTATGGAATTAAAATCCTAATATATTATCTTCCTAGTCTTTTCCTGACAAACTTTTATAACATATTAAATAATACTAAGATAGAATATTTTAAGTGAATATGCTGAGCAATGTAAAAAGCTTAAATAGAGTGGATTTTTGGACAAAATCACACGGATCACTTGAGAAGATGCCAAAGGGTTAACAATTACATTGCCTATTTTAACAAAATTAGAAACCAGTTACTGAAAGTCAGTCCAAAATAATTGTGACAGCAAATTTCCTGCATAGCAGTAGAGTATCACTCAGATATTCAGAAGTGCAGTAAGACAGGAAATGGTACTCAGCAGGAGATAGCAAAAAATATTTATAATTTCATTTTTATCTGTAACCTGCAAAATTGTTCAGTTTTGGAGAAGATAAAAATAATCTATTGAATGAGAACAGGTTTATTTGCCTTCTAAATAAAATTAAAAAGCAAAAAGAAAGCAATCAGAGTTTTTAAAAAATATAACAGTAGAAATAAGGCAGGTTGGTTTTGTTATTGACTGGAGTAATGAATATGAAATTTTTAAGATGCAAGGTTTTTACTACCCATTGCACTTGCCCAATGATCATGTTTAATAATCCTAGCTTCTGGCCCTTGTCTTGTCAATCCCCACATATTTTCAGAATTGATCTGGATATAGTCTTAAGAAAAACTTAGAAACCTTCAGATGTGACTAGTTTCCATATCCTTGTGGGAGAAATAGGAACCTAAACATACAAAGTCATCTTTATTTACTTCTTTGAAAGGTAATATTTAATAGAATGATTTTTTTTTTTCTACAACAAGTTGCCTGTGTCATTAGGAAATGTTCTATTTGCTTATCTGGAATATTTGAATAAGATTCTTAGGTTAATGATCCATCCAAAAGTTTACTTCAAACCATTGTCAAAAATAAAACTAATCACAAAAATAAAACTATTTTGGTTTTTAGAACACAAGACAGTTTCTATCCTATTGGAAAAATTCTTCAGAGTTTAAATTGGATTAAATCAGTAGGAGACTTTAGATATTGGGAGGGAGCAATGTAAATGTGCAGGAATTACTCTAAGTCCCATCAGAAAATAAGTGAAAATATCATTAGCTCTCTGGAAACCTCATATGTTAGTCACACTAATGGAGTGATATAGACTAACAGGGATCAACGACCAACTGAGTTGGTAGTGTCTTTTCAGAACCCAGTACTATTGTACAGGAACTGGTTAAGTACTCAGAAATGAGAGCAGAAAATGAAATTTGCCACTTCTTTCACAGACTACATTAAATTAAATCCTGCATTTACCATTCACTTACTTTAGAAACTTCTTCTTCCTTATTTTCCTAGAAAGAAAATGAGAAACTACATTATTTTGATTGTCTTTCTCATGATAATTTAAGTCAGCATGCATCTGAATTTTGGTTGATATTACTTAGCATATGATCAATTTAATTAGGCATTTTCTACATAGAAAAGCTGGATAAACCAGTATCCCATGAGCAAAAAAAATTAATTTTGCTAGTAAAACCACACCTGTGAAGAATGCTTGCTTCAGCTGAAAAGTCTATTTTTGGTTTAACATTAAGCTTCACTTCTGAAATAGGAATTTTTACTTGGAGTATTAAAAAAACCTTATCTTATACTTTCAGAAAAAAATAATAATTCCCTCTTGAGGGAAATTCATCACCTCTCGAGGAAAATATTCCACAGTGGACAACAATTTCACTGACATAGTCACATATAGCAATGTGGCAATAAAGGTGTGGAGGGAAATGATTAAATAAGGACAAGAAAGGTGTTGAATCCACAAAGGTACAGTAATCAGAGTTTAATTAAACAACATTGGAATTAATAAGACTTTTCATGTCACTGGACTCCAGTACAAGTCCCTGGGCTTCAGTAAGAATAAGGAGAATAGGAAATGTATATAATAATTACCAAAATGAAAGAGTAAGATGTTGGATGGTTAATGTCCTTTTGTAATCCTAAGTCAGACATCCATTTAGACCCTTTTGTGTCCATAAGCAAAACAACTACTAAAGGAATAAAAGAAAGAAAAGGAGTGGTTCTTAATTTTCATCATACTGAGTTAGAGAGAAGGAAGAAAATCAAGGGATGTTACAAGAAAATAAAAAAATTAAATACCATCATAGTCATTAAAAACTATCCAGTGGAAGAATATTTCTATTATGTACCTCTTGATTTCCCTTCCTACACTTGACTTGTAGTTTTCTTTTTTTATTATTATGGATTAAGATGGCCATGATGAGATTTTATTGATTGCTTTTTGATGGTGTTTATTGTAGGTTTTAATTTCTGGAACTGTTCTCAAATTTCCTCTTCATCAGGCTTAATATCACATGTAATTTGATTTTTCAAATGAGCGAGGGGCATTTCACCTGAGTTTGAACTGGTCTTTAGTGATCTGGGATTGCAAATTCTTCAGGGCAGATTTTCAACACTGCTCACAACAATAAGTTATGTAGTGTTTGTACCTGGTGAGAGCTGAGTGCTCCAGGCTCTGACAATTGGGCTCTGAGATTTTTTTCCTGTTGTTGTTGTTGTCATTCTTCTTAATCTAGAAAATGCAAGAGACATACAGCAATAATTATCATTGAACCCTTGTAAAATACTAATTTTCCTGATGAGACTAAAGCTTTGTCAAAAGTAATTTCCTGTAGACTCTGTCAATGTGTTTGCTTAGAGTTTGTACAAATCTTTTTTTACACTGTGTGAGCGGGAGATTGGAGACAGCAAAAAGCATATGGGTATAAAAGTAATGTTCATGCTTTCTGCTTTTTTGTTATTTCTTGCTTTTCCCTTCAAGGAGATCTCACACCATAATGATTGTCTTCTGAGGACTCAACTTCCTAACTTTGTTCAGTGATCCTAGCTTTGCCTTTGGTTAAATCAGGCTACAAATTTCACAACAGGTTTTCACATGGTGCCATTACTTGTCTTTCAACAAAAACTCGGGTTCTTCACAAAGTTACTAATTTCTTGTGTTTGAATGATTTCAGTGAAAACCATTTTTGCAGCTATTTGAATTTTATTTAAATAGTGGCGACTTTCAGTCTTCTATTTCTTTTAGTAAATATCCAGTTATTTATGCAAAAATGACATAATAATCAGCTTTAATCCTGGTGGTATCCCAACCTTTATTACATTATAATATCCTTGATATCACTCTGTTAGACAGCTGCATTAAAAATAAAATGCCCTTGATTTGCACAATACACTTTAGCAGCTATAAAAGTGAATGAAAACAGCTCAAAAGAAAATTTAAGAAGAAAAGGTCAAAGATAATCAGGATAATCAAAAGAAAAGATAATTAAATTAAAAGAAATTTTCCAATAAAAATAGCTGTTGAACTAAACAAAGTTTCTTGTGCTCTTTTTTGTTCTTATATGTATTGTGAGTCACCCAGAAAATTATCTTCAAATTCACTGTAAAAATTATTTTTTGCTTTTTTATGGGTACCTGCAATAAGCTAATTTAATACAATGTGCATTTAAAAGGTAACAAATGAAATTTCACAGCTGGAATGGAATGAGGTAAACTAAAGGAGGAAAGGGAAGAGGTATTAAGGGAATAGATAATAAAAAAAATACACATTGAAAGTATCTTTGCCAGCCTGTACCAACCAGACTAATGGCACAACACCAGGAATATGTCAGTACAGTATCAAAGTCGTAGGCTTAACTGCAAAGACAGACATCTTCAATTTATCTGCACTTGTTTCACCAAATATAAATAAAGATGCATATCCTTCTTTAGAAGGTAGGTGTAGTGTAGGCAGACAAGTAAAAAAATTCCCTGGAGTGGATGTATACGTCAGTGATATCTTATTTGCACCTACCTATTTGCTTGACTTTATGCTTACATACTTTCATCAAAACTATAAAAAATACCTAATTAAAACCTCTGGTTTGCTATGGTTATGAAATTTTCTAATTTGTTGGTTGGTTCTCCAGTGGGGTTTTTGTTTGCTTGTTTGTTTGTTTTTACTTTTTGAGATAGAATTTAGGCAGCTGTCTGTCTAAACCTGATTTGTAATATAAATCTAGTCTGAAGAGCAAGGTACTCAGGAAACACATGGTGCATAGTAACCTTGGAAACTAGAAATCTAAAAGAACTGCCTAATGAATTTGGAAGTTGAGAATTCTGCAAACTAAAACTGATATCTTTCTTTGGACTTTAAATTAGGTTCAGATGCCCACATCCTTATTAAGTGAACAGCCAGTTTACATTTTCTGGTATGCCCTAAACATTCAATAGCAGTTACCTTGATGGCTCACTAATACAAACAAGAGACTTCTATTAAAAGTAATTTTCTCCAGGAGACTTCCTCCCACCTTTTTGTGATTTTTAGAGATTTCTTTTCATTTCAGTGCTGCTTTAAGGTAATTCTGATTGAAGCTGCCCTGGCTAAGTTCTAATTCACATCAATATAATTTCTTTTAATTGCTTTGGTAAGCTTATGTGGGGGTCATCTGCGCTTGAGTACAAGAACTCAATAGTTTTCAAAACAATATTCCAAAATCTTTCCAGTTTCCTAAATCCAGCACACAATATTTTGGATTATAAGCAATGTTGAACTATAGTGCTACGTGTCTATCTATAGCATAGTAGCGATCAACAAAACTATGGGGCTTGGGGGCTGAGGGGGCAAATCTCTTTTCACACTCTGCATTTTGCACAGCACATGAATGTGGCAATGCATGAATACACATAGTGATGTGCACTGCTAGGACAGGCCTTGGATGGATCAGGCATTTGCAGATCTTCTGCTAGAAACAGAACTAGCTGTCCACTGAGGAAGGCTAACAACTCACTTGGAATCTTTAACTTAAATATCTTCTTAGAAACAAAACCAATACAATACCAGGGTAAGGTAAAGAAAGAAAAGGATAGCACGGCACATGATGGCAAATCTAACAGTAAAACAGAGAGAATGATGACTGGATGAAAAGGCAGGTGGAACATGAGGCTGCCCTGCAGGCTGTAGTAAACACTGAGACCTCATGCTGATTCAGATCTTGCCAGAAGATGTCAGTTTTTAGTTGAATCAGTAACTGGACAAGGCTGTTATGTTGGCTTCTGATTTTGGTTCAGCAAGAAGTTCAAAATAACTTCCCTTCTGATTCAAGAAAAAAGCATAATTATTTAAGCAGATTTACAGGTTATACACATGTTTTTTCAAACCAATTTTCCTTCTAAAAATATTGCTTTTAACAACATTCTTTCAAACTTCTGACCCAGGAGAGAGACTGCAAAAAGACACAAAGGACTAGATTAACCTGTGAATACCATCAGAACTGTTTAGAAGTTAAGTAAATCTGAATATTTTTAGCTTCCCTGTTTAAATTCTCATTTCTACATTTTTCTTTTGGTAAAAGAGTATTTCCCTTTCAAGAAAGGCTGGTGCTTTGATTAACGCAAATGTGCCTTACCTTAAAAAGATAAAGTTGTGCCCAAATACTTTCAGAGATTTCAATAAAAAAGATACATCAGAGTAGTTGGAGGCAGGTCTGGATTGTTTTGTTGTTGCTTTTTTGTTTTTGTTTTGTTTTTTAATCTGTTTTTTGTTTAGTTATAAGCTGCTATATTCTGTACCATAGGATGAATTCTAAAAATACCAGAACATTCTCTTGAAGGAAAACTCAAAGAATATTTCACATTGGCCTTCTAGAAAGGTTATTTTTTTTCATAACAATGAATTTACCACAGCAAGTATCTTCAGCTGGGAAGTACTTTGACTATATTCCTGATTACTATCTCAATGTGCATGACTGGAGTGTACTCACCATGGCAATGTTAGTATGCCAACACTCACTGCTTTTGTAAAATAGTAAATAAAATCTTTTATGGCATACTTTATGAATTCCATGTAAATGTTTTCATTATTGTAGGTATGCTGTTTTCTAGAATTTTAGCCTTGTAAAAGTGTAAATATGACCTTTAATTCTACTGCATGTTTTAATATTAAGCGATTCTTTGTAAATGCTGATATTTCATTCATATCAAAAAGAATTAAAGGACAGCAATATGTGTTATCAGATTTTATTCAAAAGATTCTTTTTCTCAAAACATTAACAGCAAAATTTCTACAGTCTCAGAAAAATTGATCTGAAAAACAAGAAACTACAATGTTAGCTGCAGCATGTAGAGGAATTTTCTCAAGTGCATTAAAATATACTTTACCATCTTTGAAATTATTTGTAGCAACTTGAAATGTAGATAAGTTATTTACAAGAATATATATAGTTGTTGTTTTTGCCACTACTTCTTTATGCTTTTCTTTATGCTTTTCTTCATGCTTTTCTTCATTTATATCTTAGAGTTCTGAATAAGTTTTGCCTTCTCTACAGAAAGGCAAGATATCTAATGAATTGAATGACACAACTCACTGCCACTGAAAATAAATAATTATGGGTAAGTTTGCAATATCCTGACTAGAAAGCCTCAAAGGTTAGAATCTGCAGTTCTCAAGGTATACATGAAGCAGTTCATTGTGAAAATAATATACCTATAATAATCGAGTAGAATTAAATTACCAGACATCAGCAAAAGGGTCATTTAAATGCATCTTTGATGAAAAGAACAAAATGAAGAGATTTCACTGGTAAAAGTTAAAGAAATAAAATAGGAAGAATAAAAACTAAAATATTAAAAAAAAAAAGATTAACCAGTTGCTGAGAATGTTTCAGATGCAGTATTAGATTTAACTTTAAAATCCAAGACTTCCTGTTGGTTGAAATAACAATATATCTATCTGAATTAACAGTATTTCTTCCATTGTGTCTCTAGCATGGATGTTTGCCCTTCACCAAATGCCTCTTTCACATATACAGTGTGACAGTATCTGCAGTCTTGTCATCTAGATACTTCAACATTTATGTCATAATGTGCATAATGCTTTTAATACATGAAGCATATGGAGATGTGAGAAAGTAAAATAATGTATACCTATAAAACTATTATTTTTCTTGCTATTAAAGGTCTGGGAATCTTTAAAACAGTAAGACACTTTATAAATATATTAAAGATTTGCAAGGGAGATTTCTGGCTACTGTATCACTTATTGTTTAGAGTAATAGTACCGTAAACGTCTTTCAATTTCTCTTTCATAATCAAAAACTAAAATGCACGTTAGACCAGGTACTGCCAATTAATCTGCACATCAGGTCTAGATATAAGCAAAATGAATGTGAAAGCAGTGAGATACATTGGTTTTAGTGACTGACAGGCCTAGTTTTTATGTTGTTTACAGACTTTGGAAACAATTGTGTATTTAAAAGGCAAAAGTGCATGTTGGTAACAGCAACCTAAGTGAATTCTTTCCCTAACATACTGAGAACTCTGGAACAGTCCTTTCATAAATAAAATTCTCAGATCTCAGAAAGTTAAGCACATATCCTGAAATAGAGTTGTAAATAGCTTAGGATGTACCAAAATGGAAAAGACTGGTATGACAGCAACAGTAAGGATTCTGATGAAAGAGCTAAAGCACATGAAAAAGCTAAAGCACAGGTCCTGTGAGGAGAAGCAGAGGGGGCTGGGGTTGTCTAGACTGGGGAAAAGGGGCCATCTTACTGCTCTCTACAGCTCCATGGGGTTGGACAGTTCTCCAACAAGCAAAAGAACAGGAGGAGATGACTTCAAGCTGCACCAAAGGAAGTTTAGATGGGATATTAGGAAAAACTTCTTCACCACAGGGGTTGCCAAGCATCAAAACAGGCTGCTTAGGGCAGTGGTTAAGTCACCATCACTAGAGGTATTTAAAAGACAGGAACATGTCCCCAAGTGCCATAAAACTACTCTGGTGGTGAACTTGGCAGTGCTAGTTTACAGCTAGTTTATAACTCAATTATCTTACAGACCTTTTCCAACAGAAATTATTCTATGATTCTATAACCACATTGGTGCAATTTCCAGGGGTGATAAATCCAAAATCCATCATGTTCTTGTTTCAACTACAAATTTAACCTATACGTTAAAAACAATACACAACTTGTTAGTATATCTGGCCAAATGTAGTCTTCTACACATTTTCATCAGAAAGTGTAGCTAGTCTAATAACCTTAATTTTGAAACTATGCAATTATAGCAGTACAAACAAATTTCACTTCTTACCTAAAGTATAGAAAAAAGGTTTTAAGTAGCTAAACAGATATTTTGCACTGTTCATGTTTGTTTATAGTGAAATTGTAATAGTAGCAGCAAGAAACCAGTATGTGTTTTTCCTGTCTCAGACAGAACCCTCAGATGAATAGTGATGCTAAATTCTATTAACTAATCTCACCAAATTTTTTTCCTTCTTTTATGTGCAGAATTCTTACATAGTCCTATGAATCTGACAGTCACAGTGGGCTCTCTTTTTCCCTTGAGCCTCCTAAATGTGAACATCTTTTTCAGTTTATGACACATTTGAGAATTTTCCTTCCATAGTTTTTCTCCTTACTCACAATATCCCTTTTTAAGTCTGGCAGTTGAGCCAATTTTTTCACCTATTGTCAGTCTATATCCTATCAGTTTAACGCCTTGTTAAAATCAAGATGATATAGATGACATCCACAGCTCTACTATTTCACATTATTATGTTATAAATTGCTACTTCATAGGAAAGTATCAGGTTGGTCAAACCCAATTTACCATGATGTATTTTCAGACACTTTCTAGTCCTTCAGATACTGCTAAGATCTTTCATAATTTTATCCAGGGGCTGAAATTATCCTTGTGCAAGTTTCTCTAAATACCATAAAATGGACAGTTCAATGGGCAAATGTGTAAATGGAGAGACAACATTGCTCGAGTCAGGAAAGTAAGAACAGTGCTCAATATCCAGGACAAGCACTAATTTGTCCTGTCTAGGAAAACAACAGAATCTTCAGGGGAGAAATCTACTTTCATAGCTAATTAAATATTTAGAAAAAATCCTGACTAAAACTGTGCGACTACAGCAATCTTCATTACATGTTTTCAGCAGATGTGACTTGGGATGAAGATTGTGCATGGGATCATAGAAATTCTGCATTTGTATATAAGCAAAGCAAGCTGAAACTGATGTAAAGCAAACTTGTGGAATTATTTGATTTTATATTCCATTAACATAGACAAGATTTTTTAATATGATGAAAAATAAAAAAGGCAAGAGAAAGGACTTTCCCCTCAGTACTCTTTTTTGGCCATAAATTTTGAAAAGAGTGTCTGTGCAAAATCAACACCAAAATTTATTTGATCCAAGTACTAATTTATCTTTTATTGCTGAAAACAATTCCTGATTAAATGAAAAGGATAGTTGAATTCAGCTTGCTGTTTACCTCAGCTCTTAACAAAGGCTGCATTTTATTCAAAGACTAAAATATCTCCTTTTAATTGATGCAAAAAAAAAAGTCAAAGATTCTATAAGTCTGTTTTTTGAACCAAGTGAAATGTTCATTCTTGCAGTTTATAAAAAAGAACAACCAAACACAGAATTGTTAAAAGAGTTTAATAAATGTGATCACCAAGCAGAGCCATAGATGTACCGCAGTAATAATTACCTTATTAAGCCATACCATGGATTTGCTATTACCTCTCACCTATACTTTTAAATATTTTAGTCCAACAAAATACCTATGCTAAGAGCTAAAAAACTATATTTTTGTTTATAGGGTCAGATTGATTAACAAAGCATAGGGCACAAAAATGGGTTATCACAGCAGTCTTTTGATTCTGTCAAAGCCGATTGTTTAAAAGTATGTTTGTAGACATCATTTGCATATTTGTGTAGCCACATTAAACAAGTGCAGATGTAAAAAATTACCCGTGTCTTGAAATGAAAGTCAAGAAGATATAATGTACTTCAAAGGATTGCACTTGATTCCTTCTCATCTAGAACTTTAGTTGATTCTTTTTTCATTTTCTAAGCTGGCTGGTGAGTTCATTTTACCTAAATTTGAATTCTTACACTGCAGCTGATCATAACAATATTACCTTTGCTTTCATCAAAAGGCATTGTACAAATTTATAATAATATATGTAAACATTTTATGCATTTAATAAAAAAAAGGTAAGTATTACCTATACACTAAGTCTTGCTCTTTAAAATAATTGCAGGCTATTTCACTGCAGTGGTGAAAATGGTACTTAAGAAAAGTATATATAACCTATGAGAACAAGAAAATTAGGGAAGCCTGTGAAATAAGTGGCTCTTTCCAATGATCACAGAACCCTTTGATCTGTAATTTGAAAAACACAGTACAACTTGAGAAATTAAAGTCAACATAGGAGATAAGAAGAGGGAATGAAGAAAAAAAATCAATTTTCTAAATCACTATATGAGGAAAAATAAATGTGCAAAACTCCACTATGCAATTTTACACACTGTACTTTACTCTGCAGAGGGACAGATTTTTTGGAACGCAACAGAAAATGAATTTGTTCTTGGATTTAGTTCAGAGAGAATCATGAGAGCCATTTACTTCTGATGCAGTTCCAGTAAAAGGGCTATTATGCTGATTGGCATAAAGTTCATCAGTTTAAATATGTAACTTTTATTCCTGAGTCATCATTCGCATAAAAATTCTCTATGACAAAACATGCCCTAAATAAATGAAAAAAATAATTTAAGATCTGCCTTCCAATTGTTCTCTTATATCATCCAAGTAAAGGATGTGCAATAAAGCTCACAAAATTCTTAAAATAAGAATTGGTTCAGGATTTCAGTACTTGCCTGCAAACAGTCAATGAAACTCTATCTCATTTCATGAATACAATTGGGTCTACTTTAATCTTCTTCAATGTTATCTCCCCCTCTTCCCTTTAAAACTTTCTCAGACACTATTTTTTGCTATTCAGGTGAGGAGCGATTGACGTATTAGAATTTTAAATCTTGAAACAACACTTTCATTACCCAAATCATGATCTGCAGAACATATTGGGAGTCGTGGAATCCCTCTCTGAATCTGCTTGTGATAAAAATATAGTCTTAAGCAAACCCTCTTAAGTAGCTAAAGACATTAAAATGGCACAAGAATCTGTAACAGAATCATGATGACATTTCCAAGGACATGATGACATACCAAGGACAATCCATGATGCAGTGGGGCATAGATAATACACAGTGAGTCACTGGGTAACACCATACAGAGTATAGGACATTATCTGGATCACCGCCAGTCCAGGCGGAGATGGAGTAGCTAATGTCTTTTGGAAAAGTCTTTGTGGAAACCGTCCAACATTATTGTGTTGGAATATTTCCAGCAGTTTGATTCTTGCTTTCTAATGATGCTACTGACTGACCATAGCAGCGACAATGGAGCTGTTAGACGAACTATTTATTGACCTTGGAATAACATGCAATTCAAACATCTCACTAGAGCTTTGTATTAGGAAATTATACATCATAACCAGGTGGATTAAAGTGATTGTATGGTGTCATAAAGTCTTAAAGTATGCAAATGTCAGTAATGTCTATGATCTACATAGGATTTGTTTTTAAAATGTGAAACATAACTAGAAAAGTAACAAACAAACTCCCCAATGTTCTTGTTCTTTTATAAATTTATTTTAATCTCAAGAATTTCAACAACATCAACTACAAGGTCTTGCACTTGGATTGAGGCAGTCCCTGATATCAATGCAGACTGGGGAATGAACAGATTGAAAGGCACCCTGCCAAGAAGTACTTGGGGATATCTGTGGATGAAAAGTTGGATATGAGACAACAATGTGCATTTTCACCCCAGAAAGCCAAGGAGGTCACACCCTGGAGATGGAAGACAAAGAGAAAGCATAATTACTTAATGATTTATTTGCTTCAGTCTTTGCTGCTGAGGCCAGCCTTCAGGAATCACAGACATTGAGGCTAAGAGAGGAAGGCAGAAGAAATGAAGACTTCTTTGTGGTTAGAGATAGGCTAGGGAGATTCAACATCCATAAATCCTTGGGCCCTGATGGGATGCACTCATGAGTCTGAGGGAGCTGGCAGATGTTGCTAAGCCACTCCATCATCTTTGAAAAATAATGGAGAACATGATGAGAAATGCTTGATGACTGGAGGAAAGAAAATTTTACTTCCCTCTTCAAAAAGGGAAAAGAGGAGGGCCTGGAAAACTCACCAGTCAGTATGACCTCCCTCCCTGGAAAGTTGATGGAACAGATCATTCTGGAGGTCACTACCAAGCATGTAAAAGAGAAGGTCATTGGGAGTAGTCAGCATGGGTTTACTGAGAGGAAATTTTGCCTGACTGATATGATATGGCATGCCAGTATGGGTTAATGAGGGAGTGCATGTCATATACTTTGATTTCAGCAAGGCTTTTTTAGTCTCTCCCATAACATCCTCCTAGGTAACCTCAGAATTGTGGGTTACATGAATAGACAGTGGAGTGGATCAAATAGTGAAATAAAAGAGGAGGCCTATAGTCTGTGGTGTTCCCCAGAGATCAGTACTGTGTCCAGTCTTATTCAACTTGTTTATCAGCAACCTGGACCAACAGATAGAGCACAGCCTAAGCAAGTTTGCTGACAATTCAAAACTGGGGGGAGTAGCTGATACACCTGAAGGCTGTGCTACTGTGCAGCAGGAGCTTGAAAGGCTGGAGAGTTGGGTGGAGAGAAACCTAATGAAGTTCCACAAAAGCAGGGTTGAGACAGTTGGGGTTGTGTCAGCTAGAGGAGACAGATCTCTTTCAGACTTTAAAGGGAACTTATTAGAAACATAGGGAATTATAAAAAAATCCTGTAGTAACAGAAAAGGCTAATGGTGTTAAAATAGAAGAGGGTAGGTTTCGATTAAATGTAAGGAAGAAGTTTTTTATAATGATTGTGGTGAGACATTGGAATAGGTTACCCAGAGAAATTGTGGATGATCCACCCCTGGAAGTGTTCAAGGCCATATGGGACAGGGCGTTGAGCACCTTGATCTAGTACTTTTCATGTCAGTAAGCTTGGACTAGATGATCTTTAAAATGTCTTTTTCAACCCAAACTATTCTCTGATTTTACAATAAATGGAAAAAAACTTTTACCTTGAGGAACATAAAACTGTGAGATAATTTTAAATTTTAACTGATATAATGCCTTAATGTATTCCCATTACGTAAGCGAATTTGATCATAGAATTCTGAAGTATATGAATGATTCAGGGGAGGAAACAAATGAGATAATGCATGTTCAAAAATATACATTTAATTGTATGTGGATGCGTCCAAAGGAGAGCAAGGAAGCTGGTGAAGGCTCTGGAGGAGCATAAAGGAGATTGAGGGAAGACCTTATCACTCTCTATGACTACCTGAAAGGAGGTTGTAGTGAGGTGGGTATCTGTTGTCCCTAGTAACAAGTGATAGGATGCAGGAAAATGACCAGTGAAGGTTTACAGTAGAATAGAATAGAATAGAATAGAATAGAATAGAATAGAATAGAATAGAATAGAATGGAATAGGAAATGTTTGGGATGAACCCTCCAATCTTATTGAAATGTTCCGAAGTGTATACCCATGAGAGTTTGGCTCCAGAGCTGGGCAAGTGCTTAGTGCCAGCATGGCAAAGGGCAGCCCTATCCTGCTGGAGGCCATGAGAGGCCCTCCTTGGCACCTTGTGGGGATGCTGATGCCAGGGCCAACTCCATCTCCATGAGTGCTGCTTTTGGCCAAGGTACTGGTGCTGTGGCTCTATAATAAAAACAGGTAATAATCTTCCTTTAACAGTTTATCACAGCACAGAGCCAGGTGGGACAATAAGATTTTTATATGTTGGAAAATTATTACAAATTATGGAAGATTATGATTTTTTTGAACACTTCCAATTCTTCTATGAAACATATTTGAGACAGTTGAAACAATCAATGAGTTATGGCATTGTCTAAATAGCAATGAATATTAATAGCATAAATTCAGTGAATCATATATAAATTGCTCTTTATGTCTATAAAAGTTTTTCTGCAGTAATTAGGAAAATGTTAAGTCTATCACATACAGTGAAACATCCAAGGTACAGTAAAGAGAAATGGAAACCTATGATGATTCCCATCAGTATTGATACTTGTTTTTATAACTTTTAATCTTGTGTTTGTTCTCTACATAGCTATCAATGACATACATCAAATAAACTATTTATTTTATCCTGGTTTTTTTTCCTTAACTGATATGTAGTTTTGCATACATAATGAAATAAACACAGATTCATACTGCTGTAAAAAATGCCAAATTGTGAAAGATTAAAATAAGTTACACAGAAACATATAGAGTTATATAGAAAGTTATCTATAATTGCTTTTGTTTTACCATAAGCATAAATAAACTTTCCAGCTTTACAAAGCAATGAATTTGGTACAGTTTAGAATGCAAATATATTGACAAATGTTAGCCATTAAATATTCAACAATATCTCAGACATACCTTTAAAGACTGCAATCGGTTTTATTTAAAAAGAGAATTTTATTAGCACACCTCACTTCAAGAAGTTCCCTGGAATTTAGATGATCTAATAATCACTACCAGAAAAGAAACAACGTGTGATAGTGCAGTGTCTTTCAATTGCACTGCAGTGTCAGCACTGGAACTGTGCCCAGGTCTCAGTAGCTGTTCTCTAAAATGTGCCATAAATTGCACCTTAGTTTAAAGCATGCACTTTCAGTGTTACTGAAATGTTATTATGCTCAAATGTAGCCGCTGAGGGTCTTGGGAAGGAGGAAAAAAAGAGGTGGCAGAATGAAAAAGCAAATTCTGTCTACTTTTTTATACTCTGTAGTTTTATTCATGTCTTTGCATTAAAAGAGAGAGGAGTCAGGGCAGTATTTGTCAGTGTGTCCTTAAATGTACAGAGAAAAACTGATATTTCAAACTACAGAGCTCATTTTAGAAATTATATCATACTCCTTCATCTGTTCCTTTTCTCATTCGACCTATTTAGGCAGATATAGAGCTCCCTGCTTATTCTCCCACCTGGTATCTTTAAAATTACTTCAGAAGGCCCTGCCGCAGTCAAAACCAATAGACTGAAGCAATATATTAAAAAGAACAACTTCACACTTCAAAGGATTCTTCTGTATCAGATGCAATGGATACAAGCACTTCTAAAATAATATTGACAATATCACAGAAGTTTGGCTGTCTTTTCAAAAAGCATTTCCTCCATTTCAGATTATGCCATCAAGATCCTATGTCATTAGCATCCTATTTTTTTTTCTTCTTTTCCTACATTCAGTATAACATTAGCTTATTTTTGTAAAAACCCAAAACTTAAATGTGGAATGTAGAAACAGCTATTACATAGTATCACAGTATATCAGATGCTTCAAGTAAATGTTTCATAGATAAAAACCAGCAATAAAACCAAATTCATCATTCTTGTCATTCTTATTTTACTGAAGAAATCTTGTATAATACCATAAAAATCTTTCAAATAAAAGTAATATTTGGTTGATGTAGGAATGCTATTATTTTTCATTGCTTCTATATGTGTAGGAGAAGGAATGGATGAAGAAAGGTGCATGAAAGTTTGTTAGATATAAATATATCATCCTATGAACATATTTTGTGATCTCCTGTAATAGATGTAAAAAATTAATAATAATTTATTAATTTTGATTTGGTTATTTAGAAGTTTTGAAGTATATAGGTTAGAATCACTTGAAAAGGCAAAATCAAATTATATTACCTTGGAAAATCTACTGTAAGCACTTGAGCATTTTTACTAGACAAGTTTGCATCTAATAATTGAAAAGAATTTAAATGCATTTTATTTCAGCTACTAAAGTGCCTTGATCAAGGAGGAGGAGAAGGAGGAGGAGGAGGAGAAGGAGGAGGAGGAGGAAAGAAAAACATTAGCCAACCTCTGGATGGATGAAAAGTTATCTTATGAGAAAAAGAAGGTAATTATTAACAAGCTATCTTGAATATTGCAACATAATAACCTAAAAAGTTCAGGCCCACTTGGACTGTTGACAATGTAAGATTTGGAGCATCCTCCTTCAAAGTTAAAAAGTCACCAGATAGCCTGCCTTCCAAATAATCAGAAAGAAAAATCCAATGCATTCTGCCATAACATCCCAAATCCATCCAAATGATTATAGCACTGTTTTCAGGCATCTTTCACTTCATTATTGCTGGGATTTTTCATCCAAATCTCACCAAAGCAATTTGTGCCATACTACAGTACTGAAGAATTATAGGTGATTCTTGCATTATATAAGAGAAGATTTTCCATTTCCATTTTTCAGCTATTTCCTATAGCTACTATCATGCTTTTTAAGGTCAGATATCCTTACAGATCATTTTGTGTGTATGTGCATGTACATGGCCCTACTCATCTCAAGATACCTGTAATATATCCTCACCTGTGCCATATAATTAGAGTAGGACTGTGTTTATTTAGAATTAGCTTTTCCATTTATTGGAATGATTTTCAATTCCATGTTTAAATTTTACTAATTTTACCTAAATGTTTACTATGCCACCTAAAATTTTACTAAGATGATTTGTAAAAAAATTTCTTTAATCAACAGTGTTTTAAGAGTGGGGAGAATGGAACAATGTGCTTGTTTGTAGAATACTTGTTTCCATTGCCATTTGTGAATTCTTCACTACTAAGCGAAAAAATTAAATAGTTGTTTTGATGTATTATTGCCAATCTATAATAAACTATTGTTTAATTATATAGTTTTAAAATTACTTAGATCTGTAATATTCACATTTATTCATATATATTCCTGTTGGCTTGGGAAATCAATTTTGTGGTCCAAAGAAGCAAATTAAATAAGCTTTGATCCTTACCAAAAAAAAAATCTAGGAATGAATAGGTCTATACTAATTCACGTGTAGGCCATTCCAAAAAGCTCATAGGAAAACTCAAAATCAAGAATCTTAAATTGTGATAAAATTTGATTACCTCCAAAAATTTTGTAGGTAGCAAAACTGTATAAAAATGAAGAATTTTTAAAAATAATGTCCAAAATATGTGCAATATGGATATTTTAAGGTGCTAGGAATTAAACTTCATTAAAATACTATAATTTAATATGTTGGTGTTGACATTCAAAAATAAGATAAACATCCATTGGAATTGTATCATATGTCATGCAAAGAAATATTCCAGTTTTTCCAACTCCATCATAATCCTTTCTAAAAAAATGAATAATTTACATAGAATTGTTACAAACAATAATTAGAAGAACAAAAGTTTCTTTTAAATATTTCGAATAGATGTTCAAAAGAAGTACTTTAATGTTTATTGAGACTGATTGTCATTGAATAATTGCTTGGATTTTACACAGAGCATATATTATGAAAAAGCAAAAGAGAACAGAATAAAAAAACCCAAAAAGTCAAAACCAAACTAAGCACATACAAACTATGGAAGAGCAGTTGTCTCATAAATGAGAACTTACATATATAAGTTCTCATGAATGAGAACAACAAAATTAATGCTGTGGGGGGGAGGAGAGGGTTGGGTTGTAATGGCCTAAAAAATGTTTCTGACAATTATTTTTCTACCTCATTCTCTAAGTCCCTATTGTAATATGCAGAAACATTATTAAAAACAACTCTATATTATGTTAATATGATCATCATTTAATAATGCTATACACCAAACAAATTATTCACATGAAATTATGGCTGTAAAATGTGCATTAATATTTTTCCTATGATTTTGAACAAACGTTGATCATAGATTATATATTTGGTTTATTTTTGTTTTTCTTTTTTTTAATTAAATTTCCTAATGCTATTTAAAAAACCCAACACTTTACAGCCTGTGCTTGTAGGAAGTCTTGGAAAGACTTTTTTGTAGTCAGTGCCATTTTCCATAATTAGAAAATGAATGTTGAAGTGAATGAAATGAAGACGTTTCTTAAAATTTTTTTGCAAGAAATACATTAATTAAAAAAGAAGTTTCCCATTAAATTTATTGAACAATATTGATTATATTACCCATGTTCTGTACTTGAAAAAGTTCTCTAATTATTTCTTAAATTGTTGTTTCCTTTGACTTTTTTGAACCTGAAGACGTGGATATATATATTTCATCATATATAAAACCAGATTTTAGAGCATATGAAAAAACTTTCTTTGAATAACACTTCCTATTGTTCTTAAACAAGTAGCCTTATCTAAACAAATCCATATATGTTTATGAAATATTTTAATTATAGATTCACATATGATCTAGTTTGTATAGAGACTCACTTATTTATTGTATGTGAAAAAAAAGCTCCAAAACTATTATTGTTGAAATAGTTCAGCTGAGAGAAAATTGTTTTCCTCATATACCTTTAAAGACCAATATGAACAAATAATTTTCAGACGAATTAAAAGGATATATTATATTTACACTAAAAGAGTGTCTAGTCCTGGTTGTATACCATTGAGAAGAAATAAAAAATGGGGATGGGAAAACTGTAAAAAAGGATTAGTGGTCTGTGAAACAATGAATAATATCACATCCTGTAGTTTTTGTGAAGAATTCAATAGATAGAGAGAACAAGAAATGGGGCAAAATGGAAAATACTACTTTATGCTGTACTTTTGGAAGAGACAGTGTGTATACTATTTAAATAAAAACATACACATAAAGAATTAAGGAACCATTCTATAAAGGGAAGAAATAAGAAATGAAATATTTTGAATATATGAAAGTTAGTTTCAACAGAATATTTTTCATTCCCCTAAAACCATTTAACCAATTATATTTCGTTGCTAAAAATCATTAAGATTGTTTTAGTCTGTATTGATTATAATGATCTACAGACATCATGGACCAAGGCTGAAGAGGCCATTATTAAAAATAACAATGCTCTTCAATGCTAAGGGAAAAGAATCTTGTATTTTATTATTAGCTGTGATTCTAGTTTTTGACCTTCAAAACCAGATGAAGGGCTCTCCAAGTATGGCCATTTACTGCTTAAAATATCTCCTACAACATCTTGAATTCTAATTGTTTAATATCACTTCTTTAAAAGCCTATAATTTATTCTAATATTTTTAATATACTAAGGACATGTAGGCACTGCTGGCAAATGAGTTTTGAGCAGCTTAAGGAAATATTGCAATCAAGCTTAAGGGCAGAGTTTTGTCTGCCCACAACAACAGAAAATATTAGGGCTCATATCCATTGTGCAATTCAGCATTTTGAATATCCTTGTTAATATTAACTACTTTATTAAGCTTGTCTTTTCTGGAAGTATGCCACTTGGATACAATTTCATTTTCAGCACAGATTTATTCAGAAGAATGTAGATTTATTTGTTGCTGGTCAGGTGGCAATTTGGAAGTGTTACCCACTGATGGAAAAAATCAGACCCTTTTTGTGTCCAAAATGCCTAAACAAAACATTAGATTGCAAGTTACTGATAATAAAGCAGCAGAATTGTTAACCAGTTAGAGAGGTCATGGGAAAACCTGGAGAATTAATACTTTTTCATTAATTTCAAAATCTTCAATTTCAAAGCTACAGTGGTACCATCACAGTGGATATTTTTACAGCTATCAATCTGGTTCCTTCTTCTTCAATTTATTTTCAAAATCTCATTAAACCAAAAAGTGATACTGTGTACTGTGCAAATCTTCAGTTAGTGCAATAGCCTTTCATTCAGTGGAAAAGATGGGATGCAAATTCAGACTTGGTGATTGACAGACATGCACTGGGGATCTTGCAACCTTACAGGATCAAAGGAGATAAGAATTGAACTGTGAAGATCTTTCCTGTCTCCATGGCAGGTACTACTTGAAGAAATAAAGATGAATGGTAGAGGAGATATCCAAAACAGTTACTGCATTGAAATATATCTGAATGGGCAGAGAGATTTTGACAGCTGCATGTGAGACCAGGAATGAAGCTCTTATAATTTGACACCAAAATCTTGTGACAATCATTATTGAGAAGATAAGACCTATTCGCTAGATTACTAATTGTACAAGGAAATTATTTAGGCAGGCTTTTGAAATTTCATGGTCTGTAATGCAAAGTAAAAAAAATTAAAGGCTTGAGATCTCTGAATTTTAAGGAGAGGAAAAAAAATCCCCTTGTATATAAAAAGATTATTTTACAGAATGTTTTCCAGACAAAACAATACAGAGCTACCTACTGTTGCAGTTTCTTGTCTGTATCTCAGTATTTCTTCCTCAACATTTGATATTATCTCAGAGTCAGACATGGCAATGTCACAGAATTTGTATTTCTGAGGCATTTCTGATGTTCTAAATGGGAATTCATTCAAGATGGGTGATGGTGCCATTTGACTAAATTCAAATGTTCCTGCTGGAAGCGTAGATTACAATCTTAATTTTTGGAAGGAAGCTGTTGGCTTTTCCTTCACTATCATAAGTAGCATAGGAAGAGAAAACAGTTGCTGATATATAGACAGTGTTGTGGCCATGGAATAAACTCAAATTAGGTGCAATTTAAAGCTGAGTGGTCATGTTTGTGAGGAAGAACTGTCATCAGAGCTAAAATGGATCTGACTTGGTGCTCTGGGAAAACACCTTTCAAAGTTTAAAACTGAGTGTGGCTATTGAAGAGAATTGAATTTGAAACAGGGAAGGATCCAAGAATATGCCACTTGATATTAGAAGCACATTCATATTTCCACCTGAAAAATAATCAGTATTGTAAAAGGGCTCACTTAATCATCAGGGTACAGAAAATTTAAATCAGATCCAAAATCTGTTCTTAAGATTATAATCTATTGCAGTAGATGTTATAGCTGGCAACATTAGCAATGCAAGGAGAAGAATGAGTTATAGGAAATGGGAGAGTTACTAATTATCCACAAAATTATTATACTGAGTAATGAGGTTTTTTCACTTACGCGAGTGGGAAATATAATAGTTCAGACAGCCCAATGGATAACTTTCTGGAAAGCTGGCAAGTATCCAAATTTACTGTAGATTGTTCTTTCTGGGAACAGATGTTTTGGGAAAGATTTCATCCTGTGAGAATGAGCACAAGCCTGAGCAATGCTGAAAAGTGAATTGTCATTGATAATATTACCTAAAGACACTGAGAAATAAGAAAACAGATCAAAGCTTTCCAACTGGTGAGAACACAAACCTCTTCTATTTCTGCAAAGGGATGGGCCACCAGTAAAAGTGAGTTTGGAAGAAAAGGAAGGGAAAAAACTGTTGGACAGCCCCCCCAAACTAACTGCATAACTCAATAATTAATACTAATGTGTACTATATCAAATATTGGTAGATAATTTTCAATGTGACATTTGTGTGAGGTCTTGCCACTCTTCCAATATCTCTATTACTTTTTGCATCAGTTTTTCCCTTCCCTTCCCTTCCCTTCCCTTCCCTTCCCTTCCCTTCCCTTCCCTTCCCTTTTTTCCTTGTTTTCTTCTTCTTCTTCTCTTTTCTTCTTCTTTTCATTAGACTTATTCATTGGAGGGCTGCAACCCTCTCTGCCCCCTGCACCTCCATCCTGAGAAATCTAGGTTGAGACACCCTCCCCTACATCTCCAGATTCTTTGAGATGCAGCTCTTGCCTGTTGGGAAACAGAGGATTTGTTGTATTTCACTGAACCCCATGGAATTTTTAATAGGTATCCTTACACACACGAAATAGGTGTATACACTGTCTTAATCACGTGTGTGAGAATTGATCATGATAATAATATTACTATGTCAAATCTATATTTAAATCAATATTATAATTTTAGAAAACCCTATTGAATCACTTTGTAAATGTTAAAGTATTCAATGATTAAGTGCTGCTAAACCTTTCCACATCCCTATTTTCCATCCTTAAGCTTTGCACTCTTGCCATCTTTGGCA
>NW_005054297.1:7272315-7302801 GCF_000277835.1 Geospiza fortis | reverse complement strand
CTGGCCTCTGTGTATATGATTCCAAATTGCTTCTAGTTTTATCTTCCTTTCTGTTTTAACCTGTGTATTAGTAATAGAGAGAACCTTGCCATCAAACTCTGGGAAGTTGCATTTTCACAAATTCATATTAAACCCTGTTTTTAATCTTTGACAGTGTTTCTTTTAATAGCCATGCCACTCATTCACAACACATGTGCCATGGTTATTCGGTCATATTTTTAATTCACATGGTTATTATCATGTATCAAATAGGGATGGATATGTGAGAGAGCTGTAATTCTAGAATTGACAATGGCAGCACAACTACAAGAGATCTACAGGTTTCTTTAATGAGAAGAAAGAGTAAACAGCTTTTGCAGCAGGGATCCTGGCTTCTTATTCAAGTTTGAAGTTCTTGTTTTTTACAGGGACCGTTATTATACTTTTCTAACAATATGACTTGAAGACTGTTAAGATTTGATTGTAAGACACCATATGCTGAAGCCAATGTTACAGATTTTATTTAACAGTAAATGTGAGGTAGAGAGATAGAAAGACATAGAAGAGGGATGAGGGAAGAAACAGAGAGCAAGAAAAGATTAAGTAGAAAGATAGCACCACCACATGGGTTCCACGGAATTCTGGTGGTCTTCTTTCCTCTGATCTTTTCAGTGGTGGGGGTCCTAGAGACATTTTTCAGGAGATAGCATAAAAACTGTCCATGGGGAATAGATTTAATTCCCACAGTTTGGGCTGCCATGTTTATAATCAGTTGCTTCCTTTCCAACTGCTTATAAACTTTGTCAATAACTGTGCAATTGTTTTTCTGGATAGGTTACCCAGATGTGCCTCCCCACACCTGGAACTAGCATCCTGCTGGTTTTGCTGTCTGTGCTTATCTCAGTGGAGATTTGTCTGGTGGCTTATCTTACCCAAAGTTGCTTTTGTGGCTCTGACAGTGCTTTGAGACACACGAGTACATTCTTTAAGACCTCACAGAGAGAAACACCAAGTTCCTAGCATGAACCCCAACCAGAACAGAAATTCTACCTTATTGATAAATTCTTTTCACTCAGTTAATTTTCTTTATAGTCTGTTAGGCTTACCAGGTACACATAAGCTAATAATCAACACTATTATTTCCTCATGCTGCTCTACATATCTGTCTGCACCCACTGACAGTAATTTAAAAGGTTTGAAAAAATGCACTTTTTGCAATTTGTGAGAGTTCATATTTCACTACCCCAACAATTTAGAGGAAAACCACTGTTTTTACTTAAAAATCGCTGTTATATTGAGCATGTTTCTAGCTTGTATATAGTTGTGAAAATATTAGCTTCAGTGTTTAATATTGACATAAAATAAATTCATGAGTGTACTCATTAAAGATTCGAGGAGAAGGACATATAGACATATAGAAAGATCAGTCACTGGACTGCCAAAACTTTAATTGTAGAAAGAAATGGGATGTTTTTGGGCACATCTACAGAGAAAGAATGTTAAGTCGTGGATTGTCAAGCATTTTACTACAATAAAGAGATAAAAGCATTTATATGCACAAAGTATTTTGTACAGTTGTCCTCCAAATACTCTATCAAACAGGGGAAATAGTAATAAACACCAGCAATTCACTTAAACCTGTATGATAACAACACAGGAAACAGAGGCCAGGTCTCTTATGGCAGGTCATAACAATAATGATTATTGTGTTTGGCTATTAAAACTATTAAAGATATTAAAATTAACTCTCTTGGGATAGGTTAATTTTATTCATAGCACCTGGCATGGTGTTATCATTTGCCTTTTTGACCAAAACAGTGTTGATAACACATCAATATTTTGTAATTCTTTGTGAACAGTGAGTGCACAATGTCAAGCCAATCTCTCTCACACTACCCAGCCAGTGGGTAGATTGGGAAGGGACACAGTCAGCAGAGCTGACCCAAACTGCCCAAAGAGCTATTCCATATTATACAAAGTCAGGATCAGCATTAAAATCTGGGGGAAAGAAAGAGGAAGAGGAAGGAGGACTGCTGAAGAAAGACTTTTGGAATTAGAGCACCTGTCTTCCCAAGTAAATGTTGTGCATGATGGAGGTTTGCTTTCCTGCAAATGGCTAAACAGTTGCCTAGTGATGGGAAGCAGCGAATGAATTCTTATTTGTTTCACTTATGCATACAGCTTTTGCTTTACATACTTAATTGTCTATATCAACCATGAGTTTTGACACATTTACCATTTAAATACTCTTCCCCATATCACTGAGGGTGAGTGAGTGAGTAGTTCTGTTTGGATAAGCTTCCAGCTGGGGTTTAACCCCAACATCAGTAAAGGAAGACTTATAGCAGATTAAGATTGAATTCAGACCTTTGTTTCGGTGGATTTTTTTCCCCATCATTCCCATAGCAGAGAATCTCTCCACATTTGGGGGAACAAATAACCATGAGGGACTGAAAACTTTCATTCCTTCTCAGGCTGTACTACTGGCAAAACCAAATTCTTATATTTTATTGTTGTTTTCAGTTCAGAGAAAACAATAAAAACAGTGCATGAGTTCTTCTGGCTTTTTAATAATATCCACTCTAATTTCTCAGAATTTGTATCCAACATATCCTGAATTTCGGCTCTGTTTGCCACATTTTTTCATGCTTACTTTCAAATCAAATATTCTGATATTTTCCTTTATAAGTTTTTGTTTCTCAAGCGAATGTGAAATATCAGACAGAATGCAAATTCTATTTTCTATTCTGTCACATGTGGAATTGGTGATTTTTTGCAAGGAAACTATAAACATTTTGGGCACAACAGACTAAAATCTGACATTTATTCTCTGTCTGATATATGCTACTGTAACACAGCTACACTGTCTTTATAGATTTATAATGAGATCTTGTTTAACAATCAGTGCGACTCAGTCATGGTTTACTTCCTCCCTGGAGGACCAATTGCTTATCTCATCAAAAGGATGATAATTCCCTCTGTCTGTCAGTTGATATGATCTTTATGTGGACACAAACTACATCAGCAGACTGAGCTGAGCTCCCAGCCTTGCTGGTGGTAAGGGATTCAAATTCATGTTTATCATATGCACAAGATAGATGCTCTAGCTAGCTTCAGGCACTGCATTAGTGCTAAAGTCCATTAATTCTAATTCTGTTTTGCATATAGAGAATATTAAAATGTTTAAATTAATAAAGGAGAAGAGCCATCCCCTTGGCATAGCTTCTGCATATTAATACAGTTTTCTGTGCAGGAGGTGATCTGTGCATGCAAGGAATATTCCTCAGGCCATTGGAGATTGAGCACATGAAATTATTTAGGGGATGTGTGCCAAACACAGCCATGTCATAGCACCTCTGTTCATTAGTGCATGGAGTTTTATTTTTATTTACTTTGGATAACAATGAGATCATTAGCTTCTTGAATGGAGGTAGGAGAGAATGATCCAGCTCATCTGTGCATGTCATCTACAAGGATGTGCATAGGAAATTTGCATAAAATGCATGCTATCTTTCCTTATTGTCTTCCATTTAATGGAAATAGTCATTACAATGGTAGTTCAGCTCTAGCACAAAAACTGGTAAGGAGCCAGGATGACTATAGCAAATTCCTTGGTTGAACACTTCCTTTTCAGTAGAGAATTTTTTATGAGCATTTTCTTAATCTTGGCTTCCATCAGATAAGCAGATAATTTTCCTCTATGTTATCTTTTATTGAGTATATTATTTTAGCTTCCATTTCTACAAAGTATCAATCCTCTACTCTCACATTTTATTTTTTAAATTTAATTTAACAGGATAAATATGTAAGTTTTAGGGTCCTATTTAATTAATCATAATCATCACCATCAATAATAATAATAATAATATGATAATGATAATGATAATAATAATAATAATAATAAATCAAAAAGTCACTTCCCTGTTATAACCTACCAACAATATCAAGGAAGAAGTAAAAGCAATCCAAATAGCTAACATTGAAACCTACAATCCAGCATTCATAACCTTAAAAATTCCTGATAGATGATCATGAAAAGTATACAGAACTTATTAACAATCTTCTTAACACTGAGAAAATAATGTTGTACTAATACTAGTATTTATAATAATGATGAGAAATAGAGTAAAATATGTTTTAAAACCCTATGAGAAAGTCCTAAAACCACCTAGCAAATCTTTATTAATGTATGAAGCTCATTTTAAAGCAAATGAGCTGAGATATTTGATATCAGGCTTGAACTTTGTATGAAAGGAGTGACCTATAATTGCCAAAACTTTATGGTAGATTTCCATGGTAAAAAATCTGTATGGATCATTTAACCTGGAAATTTCAAACAATGATCAGTTCCTTTCAGAAATTTTGGTGATTTATTACTTTTTTTAATCTGTTGTGTGTATGTTCATGTGGTTTTCTGAAAGGCAAATGAAGCTTATTCTGCCTTGCTCTTGCTAGCTGGAGAACTGCATAGCTCTCCTCAGTGTGTTATCATACATGAATCTAGTAATCCCCGAAGGGAGACAAGTACAGAGCTTGCATTATGTATGGTGATAACACAGCAGTTACTCTGCTCTGCTGGGAGTTCAGGTCAAGCTGGCGTGTGGGCAAAGGGAACCAGTATCTGCATTCAAAAGCCTTTTTAGGTCTATCTAAATGCTCTGAATGCCCTGTGATACACTGACAAGTTAGAAGCTCGTCATTCCAATATTCTTTTTCCAGCTGTTTTATCTTTAAGGTCTTCTGTATGAATATGATTTTCTTCCTGTGTACAATGAACAATAGAGGTTAATTAGTCTACAACCTCTCATCACATATTCGTGCCAGCCAGGGCTCCTCAGAGGATATATGTCCCCACATTACTTTCTACACCTGGCTGCTCTTAATGAAGATAAATAATGACATACAATGTTTGCCAAAAAATTTATGCATTTTTGCGGATTTTTTTTTTCCTGAGCAAAATGTACTGGAGCTTTCTGTTTCACCATCAAGAGCTTGGACAATTTACAGTTACCTCTGGTGCTGTTTTTAATATAGATTTCTTGCCCAGTTTGTGCTGAAAGATTGAGTTAGGACTTGATGCAGAAAAAGTCTATGACAAATATTTTGTTTGGCCTTTTTTGTACTGTATCTGTCACATTATAGCACTTTGTCCTTTAGGATATGGCTTCATTCTCATGTTAAACAGACTCTTTATTTTCTTATCTTTCAGAAAGGGTCTATTTTTCAAAATGAATTTTTGCCCCCTTTTCCCCACTCTGCTGGATCTCTTACTCTTCTAACATCTCACCAGCCTCTCTCTCCCTGCAGTACTTTTTTCATGTCAGCTTGTAGGCAGGCTAGGTCTGTCTTGGACAAACAGGGGGAGCAAATGACTGTCCAGTTCAAGTGGGCGGGGTATACCTTAGAGAATAAATATGGAAGTACAAAACTAGAAATGCTGTTGGGTCTTAGAGCCTGTTGGCAGAATGTTTAATAATAATAACAATAAATGAGTGCATTTCTTGTTTTAGTTTTATATTTGGGGATATATTACACTAAAGAAACAAACTCAGTATTTCCAACTACTTGTTTTGTCAAAAATTAGCAGATATTACTCTGTCATAATACCATAACCCTAGAGAAAAAGTATTAGGAGATATCATAACATACCAAAGAGTGATTAAAAATTCTAACAAAATTTATCATTACAGTAAGAATGGCATGTATCATGGCAAGTATTGTATGCCTTAGACTAAAACAAACCTTGCATTGCAAAGTTACAAAAGCAGGCATTTTGCAGAGTTTGAAAGTTATTTCCCCAAGGTGTGTATCCAAACCCAAGTTTTGGACTGCATGTCTTCTATTTTCTTTTTCAAGCAGTGGAAATGCACATATAAACGCTTCCTTTTGGTTTCATTTTTTTTCCAAGCAAAAATGAACAAGATATTTTTGGCTTGTTTCATTCAAAGGTACCCTAGAGGAAAACATTATGGCAGACATACAGTTCATTTGCATGTTTGACTAGAATTTTGGCACAGAATTTTAAGAATGTTATGCTATGCATGCTAACAAAAAATGCCAACATTAGAGAAGCTAAAGATGGGGTGAATCGAGTAAAAGCAACGTGACATGATGTAATTCTACAGGATAATGCTGCTTACAGAGTAATCTATGCTTGAGCATGAGGGAAAAATAGCACAAGCCTTTTTTTTTTCTTTTCTTTTTTTCCCATGTTTTAGATATTACAATTCCTAAAAGTCAGCCAACACGATTAAATATTTTTATATTTTTATTTAAAAACTCTGGGGCATGTCAAGTAAATGCAGAAAGATCTAAACCCTTTTTTGGATGAAAAAAATAATAATTGTAAATAAAATAAATAACAGACGTCTCTCTCTTTACTAACAATGGTTCAAACATGTGGCTTCCAGCTGTTAAGTAGCTTGCAGAAGCATTTCATTGCATCACTTCATTTATATAAGTAGCTACCTTTTTTAGTGTTTTTAAAAGCATGGAGCAATACAGTGTCAGCCTCACAATGGAAAAATGCAAATTTTGACTATTGTGGGAGCTCAAACATTGCCTGCATTCTGACAGATATTCTACCTGTAAATCTTCAAAACCATTAATAACAGGACGGGGGTGGTGGGGAGGAAAGATATAACCCAGATATTCTACACAGTTTATTACAGGACCTTGCTGTCTAGAGAGTAGAAAGGTATTAAAGGGTGAATAAACAATACAAGAAATAGAACAATATTGATTCACAAGAGACTTGACAAAGATCCTTGAACCTTTTTCCATTTCTTCCACGTCCTACAGAATAACAATTTACTGAAGGATAAATGATTAGATGGATAGGCCACCTCTCCAAAGAGGAAAGGCTTAGAGAAAAGTGTTTGTTCAGCCTGGAAAAGAGAAGGCTTTGGAATTACCTATTTGTTTGCCTGAAGGTAGAATATCAAAAGCTGTGTCCCTAAACCAATGCTACAAGAGCCTACAAGAAAGATGGAGAGGGAATTTTACAAGAGCATGAAGTGACAAGAAAAGGGGGAATTATTCAAATTGGGATTAGGTTCAGATTAGATATTGGGAAAAAAATTTGCTACCGTGAGAGTGGAGAGCTACTGCAATAGGTTGCCCAGAGAAGCTGTTGGATGTGCAGTTCCTGGAGTTGTTCATGGCCAGATTGGATGGGGTTCTGAGCAACCAGGTCTAGTGGAAGATGTCCCTGTCGATGGCGGGGGTGTTTAAACTAAATGATCTTTAAGATTCCTTCCAGCCCAAACCATTCCACGATTTAATGATTTTGAAGGAATACGGCATACTTTATATATGCTAAGTAAGTTTAATTATGCCTTCTGTAGTCTAAATTAATGCAAATGACACCACTTATTTATAAATTATGCAAAACAAGTGCTTCACTAATTATTCTAGAGTAAGGAGCTGGCCAGAGATTTTCTTCAGTTCGTGTCTTTATATTAGTAGCTTATGCTATATACAGGAGCTGTAAAATTAATCATTTTTCCACACTTTCATTTCAAAACCAGCCGTAAAGACATGTTTTCAAGAACAGAGCTACATCTTTTACCTATCCCTCTGATAACAGATATTTATGATCTGTTTCATAAGATAATAGCACCTTTTTAAAAAATATTTTTATAAACACATGCACATTCAGGTTTTCTGAATGTCCAAATGTTTGGTCATTTTTGAGGAAGAATCTGCTGCTTGAAGGCATAAGGATAAAGTTGCCTTTGTGTTTCCTTTTACAGTCTCAGGGATTCTTTGTTTCCATTTTCTTAAACCCACCCTTTCATCAATGTGAAATTCTACATGGTAATATGCTCAGATTCTTTTCTAAAGCAACTAGATTTCTTCAGCAAGGAGAAAAACACATCACTTCAGTCCCAAAGATTTGCCTATTTACCTTCCCTAATCTGTGGGTTTTCAGTATTTCTGACAATACATTTTTTGTGCACAGGAGTTCAAGTTATTTCTTTTGCTCAATTTGTTTTTATTAAGGTACTATATTCATGTCTTCTCCAACAAATAATTCACCTTTATAAACTTTATATACATTCTCCTGTGCTGTTCTCTATGTGAGATGAAGTGGGCAGTTCTTAAGATCTTTTGACTACACGTCTATCTAGGTGTCAATAGTGAATGCCAGCTGTGATGGGCTGGGTACACAGTTAACATAAGTGATAGATAAATGTCCAAATAATTCTATTTGCAATGAAATAGGATACAGAAAAAAAAACACAGCACATCTGCCCATAAAGACACTTTGAGGATACTATTGATTATGATTGGTTTAGGGACATAGCTTTTGATATTCTACCTTCAGGCAAACAAGACTGGAATACCATAATGCCATTTTAAACAGTATTCTGTGAGCAGTAATCCATTCAAGGTAAGGAGGTGGCTGCAGATTAGCTCCCTGTACTGTGTGCTGAAACCATGTGTGACTAAAGGATGCGAAAGCCATCTGAGAATCAACTAAATTTAACTCAGCAATCGGAAACTTCCATTTATGAGATAACTACAAAGAATGTCATCACATTCTGTTGCTTTTTGGAGCTTCTTACAATAAATATTGTTTAATTATTTAGATTGTCACAGCTTTTTCTAAGTATTTACAGATAATCTACTTACTAACATAATGTACAAAGCTTTTTGTATGTGATCTAAAGGATTTTTAGTTTTCTGGCCCTTATCTCTCAGCTCTCTATTCTCAGTCCTGTTCTCTGTGCCAGATTATTTTTTCTTTTTCATTAGATTCTCTCTGGACCTGATGACCTCTGCTTGGGAAATTTCAAGTGCTTCATCACAGGTCAATCTCCATGATCTCTTACAGAGTTTTCTGTTTTGTGTCATGTTCTCCTTTTAGGGATTTGATCCCTTAATGTTCCAAAATTGACTGATCAGTTCAAATCAAACATAATCTCTTCTATGATGCTAACTTCTCTATAATAGAGTTCTGATACCTTAACAGCTGATATCACAAGTCCCCTTTGGTTTGCAGGGACCTAGATTGTAAGCTTCCTACTCACTACTGAAGAACATAGTATAATGGTCAGATTTGATATTAAAGGCATATTTTCCATTTATTCAGCTACATTTTCAGAGGAAGAGTGGTTATGGCTGTTGTGATTTATATTGTATTCGGGATGCTGACATTCATTAAGCATGCTCCAGAGTTCTATGAGAGATGTTATCTGTTTTGTTTGTGAGTAGCTTACTGTATGAACTGGGTTTGTTTTACTGTATGGCT
This sequence comes from Geospiza fortis, assembly GCF_000277835.1. Taxonomy (NCBI): domain Eukaryota; kingdom Metazoa; phylum Chordata; class Aves; order Passeriformes; family Thraupidae; genus Geospiza; species Geospiza fortis. The sequence goes on along the minus strand of NW_005054297.1, from coordinate 7,293,566 downwards.
GAGTTTGTTTTGTCATAGCAGCAATGCACAGCATCATAAAAATCATAATGCAGGAGGAGGAGATTTTCCCTGAAAGCAACTGAGCATGTTCAGTTAGGGAAATGTTTATACTGTGAGAAGTAAGAGCAGCCTGTAAGAAGACACAGCATTCAGTGAAACTCTAATATGTCCAGAAACAAAAATGCCCCACTAATGCATTTCTGTTGAAAGACTGAACATGGCAACTGTGAATATAACAAACAGTAAGGACAGGCTTCAGCAATATCAGGGTATATTTTCTTTCTGGATGGGTGGCTATTTAAGCTCATTGTTCAGTCAGTTCATGCTGCTAACGCACAGAAATTCACAGAGAGCTATGTAGATTACTTGAATGGAGCACAGTCTTTCATTATTCAGACCTTTAGACTATTTTAAAGATACCTCCTGGAACCTAGTGAGAGTTGTGTGAAGTTACTTCCAACCCAACAGTGACTCAAAGTTTCTTGATGGTGAAGAATTCAAAATGAACTACCCATGACGCAAAGAAACGTTGGGTAGGAGAATGACTTATGAGTCCTTTATTTTAACTTGCATTATCTGACACATGCACCTTCTCTATTTCAAAGCTACCTTCTGTCACAGACACCTTTTATGAAAAATCCTTTCCTTAGGATTTTTCCTCCTGAGAAGCTGAGAGGCCTCAGGAACAAAATGTAAACAATGGCTATCTGCTGCTGTGGAATGCAACAGGTGGATCTGTGATTGGGTCATGTTGGTTTGTTTGTAATTAATGGCCAATCACTGTCAGCTGGCTCGGGCTCTCTGTCCAAGACAGAAGCTTTTGTTATCATTCTTTGCTATTCTATTCTTAGCTAGCCTTCTGATGAAACATTTTCTTCTATTCTTTTAGTATAGTTTTAATGTAATATATATCATAAAATAATAAATCAAGCATTCTGAAACATGGAGTCAGATGCTTATCTCTTCCCTCATGCTGTGAACACTGTCACAACCTTGTTTCTATGTCATAATATATCCTAATTGTTTTTTAAAGTGAGCTTTTTATGAAACAGTTGTTAGTGTTCTCATTTCAATGTATCATGAGAGACCTCTTCTCATTTACCATCAGAAGTTATATTCTGTTCAGCCTTTCTTTTGGATTGTTACAAAAATTGTTCATATATTGGTTCCTTTCCTACATGACTGGGCATGCTTCCTCTCTAAATAATAATGTGTATCAAATTAATGTAAGTATCTAATGACTTTACCAATGCAGGAATAAGAGCTTTCTGAGCTTTTTTTTTCACTGCCTGGATCAGTTCTGTAAATTCATTACAACACTTGAAGACCACTTTTGGAGTGTAATCATTAATTAAGTCATTTAAGATCAAATTTTTTATTACTACCTGCAGGACTTGATATCATTAAAATATAGATAATACATGTCTTTAAACACAACTAAAGACATTCAGTTTTTCCCTTGGATGATCTGATAATGTACAGGTTACTGGGCACCTGGACATCTGTATGCCAGTAGAATCTCCCTGTGCCTTTGCTCTTATGAACTGATTCCATAAATCTCTACCCATTTCTAGTCTAGAGTATTCCCATTCTCCCATTTACTTAAAATTAATTTTCTATAAAATTGTATATGGTTAGAAACCAAATTCTGAAATTTAAGCTGCAACTAGTTCTATCTTTCAAGTAAAAAATAAGTATGAGTAAAAAAAAAATTAGAAAACTATAGGTGGAAAAATGTAATTTCCTAAACAATTGATTTAGCTGTGATAAGTTACCTTGTAGGAAAAAAATAAGAATGAGGAGTTTGTCACTTCTGATGGAGACAAATGGTGACTTCTATACAAACTGTTTTAACCTTAATATCTCATCATTCACTACATTCAAAAAAGCAAAAAGTTTGGTAGCAGTAATCTATGCACATCATAATCTTTTCTTAAATTAGACTTTTTTTTATTATAATGTAAAGAAAGGCAGTGTTCTCCTGTCACCTTATATATTTTGACAAGGAAAGTTCAAGTTGTGTTTGTTTAAAAATAATAATAATGGAAACAATAGCAATTCCTCTGAAGGAAGCTATATATTTCTTAGCTTTTTAATTACATATTTTTGTGTACTATTGAAGGGTTAACGTAGTTGATCTTTTGCATGATGCATCCAAAAATAAAAGAAACATTTTTGAGAAGTATATTTAGGTACTATTATCCAAACAAATACATTTATTGAGAAGAATTTCTGCTTGACATTTTGTGTTTTGACTGGCATTTGCTAGTTGCCAGCTGTCATAAGGAAAGGACTGCAATACATGCCGTTAGCAGCATATGCCTTTTTGGGCGCTGAATAGCGTTTTCATACAAAAAATCAAATGATCCATAACATATTATGCTGTCATTTAAAAACTGCATTAGAACTGTAACATTTTTCATGCTCATAATAAATTTTGTTCCTCAAGGCTTAATCTACCATTTTTTACTGTGTTTGAGGACATAATGAAGAAAACATTTATTCTATTAATTGACATTGTGTTTTTTTCAATATGTAAATGATTCTCTCAGAATGTAGATTTCTTGCAACAGTTTTTAGAAGACTTTGATTTCAGTGCTTTGCTACTCTGTCAAATCTATCTGTTTTTTCCTACCACATCATCTTCTCCATCATTCATAACACTGACAAACACCCATCAGATGACATTAAAATTTGATATTCACCTCATTTTTTCTTTCCTAAAGAATTTTGTTTGTCTTTCTACAAAACTGTTTCAGAGATATTTAAGAAAGTGTAAGTAAATACGATACTAATTTTTCATTTTATAATAAAAATGCATGTTTATTTTACTAATCATATTGCCTTTTAATTTTATTTTATTAAGGAAACAATCACCCTGCTTTACCACAAAGAAAGAGAAGCTGTAATTTCTGATTTAGGCAAAAAGTGATTCATGTTCAGATTTCTTTATCAAATATTTGTCACCTGGTATGTTTCAAACAGGAAAAAAGCTGTTCTAAATTCCCCAAACAATCAAAAGGGAAAATGAATTTTTCCTTGATGGAAATACATTTTTCTTTCTCCAAGGACTGTCTGAAGAGCTATTCAATCTGCGATACTAACTTTAAAAGATAGTTAAATTAAGAAGTTTAATTTATTCTTCAATGCTTAGGAGCAATGCAACATTGTTTCTAAGAAATATCTTACCGTTTTAAAGTATTGAATATTACTGAAATTCCCCTAAAGCACAAGAATTAGCTATTTTTCCCCTAATTTTTTGATTTTGTTAAAGACTAATCTTTACCTTTTGCTTTGGTCTGGCTTATCTGGGTTCATTATTCATTGACCCTAAAAAGGCCAAAATATTAATCATAAATCTAAGTAATTTAATTTAATATCACACTAATGCTTTATGAAGTTCTTAATCTTTGCTCTGTTCATGGTTTCAATTGCAGAAAGATTATTTTCTGTAGCATAGGTGATATAGTTCAGAAGTTTGATACTTGTGTTGGTCTTTGATTATCCAGGAAGAGCAAAAGTAATAATAAAATTGTATATTTTAAAAACAGCAACCAAAAAAAAATTAAAGAATTCTTTATCTTAAAAGATAAAGATTTCCTTGTGATAGCTCTGAACTTGAGAAAAAAGGAAAACAAATACCATTTAAGTAGAAATTTGATGAAGAACCAGGAGATATTATCTTGGCCAAACAGCTTTATTTAAATAAGGCAGCAAGTTTTAAAATGATGCACAGGAAAAAAAATATAATTTTTCTTTGTATCATGATGAAAAATTAATACTAAAAAAATTTCCGTATATGAGAAAATTAGTATACATTCATGTATACTAGTAATGTATCTGCCAAGAAAGTACCTATCTGTATGTCCAAGTCAGAAAAAACTGTGTGTTATTCAGAAGGATGTTGGTTAAATTACTGACATCTGACTCCTTTTCCTATAAGATGGAATTTCAAGGGAGAAATATGTGAAGAATAAGCTATGGAGGTCACATTTCAAAGTCCATTTTCCTAACCTGCTACTCACTAAAGATATGAATCTAACTGCATAGAAGTATAACTTACAGAAGGAATATTTTCAGTGTTCCAGGTCATCTCTGTGTTTAAAGTGAGCAAGAAGTGACAAATGAGAGGTGTAGTCATTTGGTAGAAATAAAAATCCCATGTGGGTTTTGTTTAATTTATAAACTTGTAAAAATTCCTCCTAGTTAATTCTGAACTTCTTATGCTCAACTGCTGTACTCATTATCTGCATATCTAAAATGTAACAGACATTTCAGACACATAATCTTTGAAAAAAAAGCTAATTTAATGGTCATTTTTAGAATTTTTTTCCTTTATGTACAGTGAGTACATAATATGTGTATAATCCTGTTCTCTGGCCCAAATTAGTTTTGATGTACCTCTTTGATCTACGATAGAAAAACAGTAGATAACCAACTAAGATTACCACATGAGATAATCATACCTTGCATCTTACCATTTATATATTTAATTAAATGCAGACTAAAAATAAATGGCAAAATTTTGATGTAAACCTTTTGTCGTAAATGTATTATGGAAAAAAATATAAAATATTATTTAATACTCTGATAGTGATTTCACACATATATTAAACTCTATATTTCTTCTGCTTCACTGAGCAGCTCTAAATATGATTGATAATTGTGTGTTGAACCTACATATCAGCTGTACAATGCAAAAGGTGAATATTCTGTGCCTAGCTCATTTTAGGAATTTAGAGACATGTCCTTTTCTACTTTATATTCTTTCCTGCATGATTTAATTATGAAAATAATATTAATTATGATGTTAAATACTTTTGTATAGTCTTTCCTTTGTGAAATAATAATTTAAAAATTCTACACGTATATAAAGTAACACTTGACTCAGAATAAAAGAGCATTAAACAATAAGCTTTCTCAGCAAGCTTTATTTTTTCTTCCTAGAAATATGGAGATGTTATTTTTTCCTATGAACAGCTTGACTTTTCAAAGCAGAAGTTCCTTACAGATTTTTAATTCTCTCTGTACCTGTTTCAGTGGAAATATTTCTTGCATGTAGTACTGAGTTCCCAGTGTAAAAAATGAAATAAAATAACCATCAATTTACACAATGTTGAGTGTAGCAGAGATAATAATTCTTTATTACTATACATACCTATGTTTGAATTTTTTCAAGATGCAGTTCTAGTTCCAGAAAAAAACTATATGTTAAACAATCAATATTTTCTAACCAATTCTAGTAAACTATGCACTATGCTGTGAAAATTATTTTTTAAAGGCTTAATATATGAAAATAAAAACTTTTCTATTTAATAAAATAGACTTTCATTTGCAATAGACTTCTTTAGTATTTCCTTTGCAGGTATTATTGTCATTAAAAGCAAAAAATTCCACATTACTTACAGAAGTGATCTTAATAGGGCTTAAAAACTTATCTTTTAACATGAACTTTGTGGAATATAATATAAAAACTTAATAGAGATGCACTATATACCAAATTTAGCCTTTCAGTTGGGAGATGCAGGTTCTGTCTAGAAACTCCCTGGAATGAGAAATATGCCTGCTTTTCAGCCAGTTAAAAATGTTGTTACTACATTGCCTGTCATCTTGAATCTCCTACAAGTATCCTTGGGAGGTTATCTGTTCCTGAGATAAGAAATTTGAATCAAGAGAGACCTCTTATACCACGATGGCTATCACCATGAACAGCTGAACAACTCTTACTTGAATTCGTTTCCACATAATAAATACATGTAAAGATCTACAGTTCATGAAATGTTCTTTGTCAGTTTGAAACACAATACGAGGAAAAGACAAGAAATTAGGCAAAGAGCTCCTCATGAATCATACTGACAGACATGCAAGACGCCATGTTTTTCTGAAATGTGGAAGTTTGTCTAATCTGATAAAGTCAGAAAGACTCGTTGGAGCATAATAACCACACGCATGCAAGATTTAAACTCTGCTTGACAACTTGATCACTACTAAGTTAGTAGTCATTGCAGCAGTTCTGCAGAAATTTTTACACCTTTATTAGTAAATCATTTCTATGACCTTAAAAATAGCTTCTTTCACGTTATATTAAAAAAAAATGTTATTTTTTGTTCACAAATGAGGGATACAGAGCTCAAGGTTTTTGGTTTTTTGCATATGTCATATTTCCAAAATAATAACAAAAAGTAAAATTCATGTGGAAGTCTCTCAGAATACCATATGCCTTTTGATGGCTTCCTTTTTAAGAAGCTTCAGTCAACCAATTAAAAATCTCTCTTCTTCATAACAATGGAGGAAAAAAATTTTAATATTATATAATTTTAATGACTGTTATTAATAATTAATAATATTTTCATAATTATAAATATGTCTAGGGAATAATCAAAATTAAGAATGTGGAAACTTTAAGATTGATTTGAAATAATTATATAAAACATTTAAAAAACATTAAAAATGCAATAAAAAATTATGGAATGAAATCCAGATGATTAGTCATTTTTGTCAAACACATCCCTTAATTGTTTATTCCATTCACAAAATTTAATATTCACAGACTCACAAAATTCACAGGAAGTTTTTGATTGGAAGGGGTCTCTTGAGATCATCTCTCCCAAACCATCTGCTCAGTCATGGTCAGCTAGAGAAAGTCATTCTTTTGAGTATCTCCAGACTGGGGGCTCTGTCTCTTTTGGAAACCAGTTCCAGAGTTTCACCACCCTCACAGCAGAAAAGTATTTTCTTGTATTCAGGTGAAATTGCAAGCACTTGTATTTGTGTTTATGACTAAAAGCTCCTTTTTTATGCATTAGAATGACAGCTTTTTTACGTACATAGGCAGTACCCACAACTTTGTCTCAAAGAAAGTGTGCTCTCCCTGACAAAACTGTTAATAAATTTGAATATACTTAATCTTTAAAGCTGGAGATGATATATAAAAATCCTATACCACAATTATAATGTACAGGACGTTACAACAATTTCAATGTCTTTATGCTATTTCATCTGGAAGAATGATTAATTTTGTCATTTATCTGACAGGATGACAAGATAAAACACGCTGCATTTACTTTTAAAATATAAAAAATAAAAATAAAAATGCTGCATTTACTTTTTTAATAGTGTGTAATCCACAATTTTCATGAACTTAGAAGTTATGCTGCTTCTTTATAAGGCACTCAGAGGAATAACCCATACCTCTAGTGATTTAGTATCCTTAATTTGCACTTCTAATAAAATGTGCAAAAAACCTATGTCTAGATCTTCCTCATTTACTGTTTTTCATAATTTTTGTTGTTTCCAAGAAATATTGTTTGCCAGGGGCTTGTTGGTATACAAAATGCCTGGACTTTGATTCTGATATCCCATATGGTCTTCCTTGGTTTCCCAAATGCTTACCACAGTGAAACCTATTTTCCTGGCAGCCACAGAGGCCTTTAACAGCCCATACTACCCATTTTCCATTGTTCAGAGATGGCTCATTTTTTTCTTGCTATTTTGGCATATAACTATGAACAGGTATCAATAGGTGCAAGGAAGCATGTGGTGTCAGTATAGTGGGGCTGTCACAGAAGATGGACTCCTCTCCTCTTTTCCTGGAGAACAGATGTCCTTTGCAGTGTTCTGCAGGTCTTCCTATCTCAATCCTATTGATACCTGGCATCTCTGCCTAATGGCAAAAGCTCCACCGACTTCTGAATGGGCATTCTGCCATCCAAACAGATGGTCCTAGAGTCAGGCAGCCCAAAAAAATTGATGTGGATATATTTTTAAAGGCCATAATCACAAATAGCCACGTGGAAATGGTTGCCCTTTCTCTGCTCCTGTTACTATTATTCAGACAATATGCTACTGATACTTTGCCTTTGATCTGAGTTAATATTTCAAATTGCATTGCATAAATTTCATTAAATACTAACTTTTCTCATATATACATAGATGTGTGGATATATATGTACACAATCAAATGGAATTAATTTGCAGCATTTAGCGAGAGAGCAATTTATAACTTATTTACGTCACAATACTTAGTAGTTATGCAATCATTTAATATTCCAAATCCTTCGTATATTCAACTCACATATTCATTAATTCATATTCAACATCTATATAATCAATCAAGGTCAAGGTAATCAATGTAAACACACACACTAGAATATTTAAAGTTAATATATGTCAAAATCTATGAAAATTTTCATGCCTTTATTTGCTGAAAGCTCATTTGAATTATTATCGTAGTTGATGTCTCCTTCATATGAAATAATGAAATGAGATTCTATATAACCCTTTCTAAGGAAGGTAGAATTAAATTAGACTTTGAATATTTTCCTTCTTTTGACACTATAAAATTTCCAAAGAAACAGTTTAAATCCATTAAACTCTTTAGGAATTTTTCATTAGGTAACATTTACACATTTGTGCTATATCTTCCTACATGAACCCATTATACATGCAATCACTTACACAATTGGTTGCTGCAGTTTTAGTGCATTTAAATTTATATTAAGAATGCAATGACGTAGGCAATTATATACAGAGGACACTGAAGTGAACTGGAAAACCTTCTAAGAATTTCAAAAGTTATGTTTTGAAGAATGCTCATTATTGCAGGCATCCAGTAATCATATCCTAGGTGACTACAAAACTGTAAATGACTTCTAGAATGATCTGTTCCAACATTTCTATTTTTTCCAGCAACTAAGTTAATCTGGTTTTTTATTGTACACAAAGTCTCACCCATCTTTCTGTCAAGAATCTAGCACCAGATCATGTCTACTATTAGTTGCAAATATGAAATATGTCTTTATTATCATGTTATACTGCAACAAGATTTTAAATACATTATCTCTTGTAGTATACACTTTTCAGAATGGCTGTTACAAGTTCTCCTTCATGTGTACAGGTAGTAGCAGATGCAGAAGTGATTTGAATTGGGTAAATATTTCCAAATATGAAATTTTCCCATGTGGTTTCATTATCATAGACATAGGATTTAAGTTCCAGTAGTCAGATTTATTGTTGCTAAAAATTTCCAATGTATTTCTAGAAAAGGACATGACCTATTCCACCATTTTATTTCCTTACCGTAACTGATAACAGCTGTCATTTTTATCAGAGAGCATAGCATTTCCTCAGGCACAAGTAACAAGAAAAAATACTGCATAGTAAAATTGTATCTATGGTGTTGTAATTGCCATAAAAAGAAAGATAATACTGAAATAAATATGAGCTATGGGAAAATACAATAATGAACTATAACAAGGTAAATGAAAGACTACCAGGGGAATAAAAGATGGAAAAGAAGACCTGCAGTTGTCAGACAACCCCACCAATCACTTGATTATATCATGGTATCAACAGAAACTCCATTTGCAGAGAAATCAATCTGTCCAGGTTTATTTCAAAGCAGTCTCACAGCTGTATTCTTATCTATGATTTATCCCCAATAAACATCAGAAAAAGCCAGGGTATGTCAGTTGATATAATAACATGTACTCCACCAGAACATTTTTGGCATCCTTAAGTAGATCCAAGGAGAATCAGTTGTTTCTCACAATCCAAGAATAACCACTTGTCTGAGAACTAGAGAAGTACCTGGAGACTAAAGATATTAGTAGATTTATTTAAAGTTTTTTTTTTCCCATATAGGGTAATAACATATATAGAGTAAGATAAACCAAAATTTGCCATTAGAATATTATGAAGGTTATGGGACCACGGATACAAGACAGAGCAGCACTTGCAGACCTTTAAGGCTTGAGACAGTTTGTGACTTATGGAAGATACAGTGAATGTGCTCTTAACCTAAATATATTGAAATGATACTGAATTCAACTCCTTTATAGGGCTTTACAAATCTTTTTGCTTTTACTCTTAGTCTGATGAAAATGGTAAAATAATTAGAAGTGGTAAAAAATAATGAAGGAATAGAAAAAAGAATCTATTAGATAATTTACAATCAGAGCTAAAGATACTACAAGGAATTTTGCTAAAGGTCATAAACAGGGCAATCTTTTTGAAAAATGTACTGGCATTCAGAAGAGAGTGCTTCAGTGTGGATGGTGGCATATTTCTGCCTGCTTCCAGGGAAGCCTTCTCTTCAGTGGGGCTCTGCTGCAGTCCGAGGTCATGGTGGACGCAACCTTCCCAAAGAGCATCTTGTGCCAGCGGGTAGGAGCCACGAGAGCACTAGCACAAAGACAGACAGACACAGACACACAGACACACACACATACACACACAGACACAGACAGACAGCAGCTCGGCAGTGAAGACACAGGAGGGTCCAGGCATGGAGTTCCAGCATGGTTTATCTCAGGCGATGCTGAAGATCTCCAGACGCCAAAGACCAAGGAGGGTCCAGGGTAGAAATACAGGGAAAGAAGGGCAGAGGAGAGCATCAGGGATCCAATGGTCTGAGGGCTCAGGGGCAGTACGCTGGGAAGGAACCAATAGGGAATGCCAGGGTGGATAGGCAGGGTTTCATAAACCAATGAGGTGACGAGGCAGGGAGAACTTACTAGAATTTGAACATACAAGGGTAAAAGGGGGTAGGAAAGGCCAACAGGCCAGACAGAACTGGGACAAATTAGCATAGTGCTGGAGAGCACCATGGGGGAAGTATCTTTCCTCACCCTAAGCTGTGGGGAATGCCTGGAGCCTATGCATGTCCCTGCAGGACATTACCACCGCCCTCTTCCCCATAGGCTCACAGGTCTCCATAGGGTTCAGATACCCACATTACTTTTTTACTTACGGCTAAAATTAGGTTGTCTGTGATTATATTGACATCTATATTGCTTACTTAAAAGTTGACAAATTGTTTCATTGAGAAGCAGTGGAGAACAGATCAGGTCATACTGGAGACAGCAATTCAACCCTGCTCTTTTCACGTCTTTCTTTCCCAAGAAGGCATTTGTACCCTTTATTAAAATCAACCTTCAAACTGCTAATTAAGGCAATCTAGATTAACAGCATGATACAATAAGAGGACTCTGCAGGTGGAATTATAAGGCACATATAGGACTACCACTGCTATTTTCTGAAAGTTGCCCCTGCATTCATTTCCCTGCAATCATTAAAGAATGCAGGGTAAACACATGTTTTACTCTTATAATTTTATTAATGACTATTGACTTATTTAAATACATTTCTGAATTATATGTTCCATGTAGTCACCATAACAGTGACTTGTATTCTAGCATACAGACACATTTTTATTTAAAAAACAGTGAGAAATGTTCTTTATAAATTTTTTCTCTCAAGGTCTTCAGGTCATTTATTGCACAGTGCATCTTTCTATTAATAAATAGCTCAGGTATAGTAAAGATTGTTGTGTCAGTGATAGCAGGCTGCCCAGGTACAATAATGAGCTCACAGCGCAGGGTTTTTCAGAGAAACATGGCTTTCACATGGTCCTCTGGGAAGGATAACATGTTCTTACTGAGGGTTTTATTTGCTCTGCTGATGATTATTTCACAGTAGCTCCTGCATTTCTGACAACTAAACTTTTTTGCTTTCATTCCATTTCATTTCATTTTGCTTTGTTATAAATTCCTGAAAAGACAAGATTAATTTTTTGTCTGCAATTCTAGATTTACTGATGCGAAAAGGAGAAATCCTATTTTAATTCCAGTGTTCCACAAAACAAGTAAACCTAGAGAAGTTTGCATTAGCGCCATGACCTTCTGTTGGGAAAGTGATTTTTAACAGGAGTCTTGCCAACCATGTATATGACAGAGAGCTTGGTGTCCTTGTGGTTTTAATATTGAGGTGTAATTTAGAAAATTATGCTGCAAGTGTATGCAAAATCAATGCTAAGGTTTTGGGGTTTTTTAAATACTTGTGAACTTGAAAAGACTGAGGTGTGATAGAAATCCACAGTGTCATTACCTATATCCTATAGTACTGATTTTGAAGTTATTTACTGGGGGGTCATCACCTCAGGAAAACACTTCCCTGAATTCGGTATGGTAATGTTAGCTAACAAATATATTCAGTGCTGAGAAGGCAGAAAAAACCTACATGATGGTACAGGTGAAAAATATAGCACAGAAAATAAAATGGATTTTGGACATCATCATTCTACTTCTGAGTTAATAAAAATAACTTTAAAAGAAAGAACTAGGAGCCCTTTGTATCATGCTATACTGTTTCTTTTTCATAATCTCTATCCAAATATTCCTAAATATAGGAACCCCTGTACAAGGCTAAAAAGAGGTCTCCTTAAATATCAACTTTCAAACATTGCCAATATGTTACAATTCCTTTTAGCCCAAAGGTTATTAAAAAACAAAATGCCATTTGCTTTGTTATTTAAATTAATTTTGAAATGTTCAGTCATAATTCACTTCTCTCTATTTTTGAATGATGGAAGAAAAAGGTTTTTTTGCAATATACTTAGGAAAGGCACTGCTAGGGACAACTGAGTTTATGGGAAGATGACCATTTCTGTTGCCATAAGATATGTGAATTTCAGTAGGCAGTATACAGAATTGAATACACCTTTCTTGTAGTAAAGAACCAACAAAATAAATACATCAAAAGCTAAGTAAAGAAAGAGAAAACACGCCTCTGATCAGCTCCAGTCCATTCAGCTTTAGTTCTGAAAGATCGTGAGAAAAAATTAGAAATAGCCATCTCGAGAGTAGCACACCCTGAATAATAAAATAAAAAATTAATAAATTCGATTTTTTTTTCCAAAACAGATATGGAGATAAGGCTGGATTTAGATTACCAGTATAAGTCTCAGTGCAAGAAAGATGATGTAAGACTGTGGGAAACCAGTTTAATCAAGCATGAGAAACAGCCATTCTGGGAAAATGACAGTCCTTTGGAAACACATGGACATAACACAAAATTATGCTGGACCATTTCAAGCTATATGCAGAAACTTCCCTACATTCTTTTTTTTTTTATCTCATGTAATTGTCATCACGAGGTGAAGCGAAGTAGATTGTAATTAAAGGCTTCAGCAGATAAAACAGAAAAAAATGAACATATCTGTCTAGTATGCATGAAGTTGCCAAAAAAACTACAATTTCAAGAAAAGTTCCTGAAAATACTTTTAACAAATATTTTCCTATATTTTAAATTATTATAATTATGTTAATACTTCAAATTATGCTATAGAAGTTAAAAGAAAAATTGATTTCTCTTATAGACAACTTTTAATATTTTACTTTCAATTAAATCAATATTTACTTTCAATTCAGACATAGCAGAATTGCTATACAAAACATAAAACATTTCCAGCTGCTTCTAGATTGAGGTATTGTGTCCTGTTCTCCCGCTGAACAGCTGATTGGCCCTGAGCTCTGATATTGCATCTTCAATGAAAGTTTCTTGAATTGAATTCAATAAAATTTTCTATTTTTCTTTGGAAATTTAGACAGAATTATAATTACCTGCATTGTGTCAGACCAGCAACACAGGCATCCAGCTAGTTGCTACATAGTGACAGAAAGAAAAGGTCTTGGGATTTGACATAGAATGCCTTCATTTGAAAACAGCAGCATCAAAAACAAAAACAAAAACAAAAAAACAGTTGAGTAATTATGCAGTCTGCACTATAACTTGTCTATGCATTATATGAATGGAAGTGATTGTTTCGTAAAATTATAGCAGCATTACTGTGTTACCAATTTCCATATTTTGTTGCAGTTTCAGGTAAATTTCCTCAAAATCTTTTTATTAAAATAGCTGCAAATTCTTTTTGTACATATTTTTGATTAAAAAAATAAATCCATATAAAAGATCCATCTTGAGGATCTCATATATAAGGTCTCTGAATAATTTGTTTTAATATTCCTTTTTAAATATTGTTCATATTTTAAGTCATAGTAAAATAGCTATTTTATAAATTTTTGATTATGTAGAGCTGAATTGCAAGGAACAGTCCTCCATTCATGCCTAATCCAAACCTCTGGAGGAATTATAGCTGCTACCTGGAATGAAAAGAGGTTTCCTTGCTATTATTTAATCATCCAATCTGTTATCCATTATCTGCGGTAATAAGAGCAAAGTTCAAAAGCTGTAAGTCCTTCTTCAAATTAAATACCATTAACTTTAGCCTCACATCAGGTTTTCTTGAGATCTCTAAAAATAAATACCTTCTTTGGATATCTTCAATAGGCAATTCATCCTCACTTGCAAGTAGAGAGTCTGAAATAATGTGCCATGCATGAAACAGAAAACTTTTCAATATAGTAATGTGGAAATGCTGCATTCATTTGTGAGAGAAATAAAATATTTTCTCATTATATTTGGAGAATTTGCTTGTTAATGCAGTTTCTTTCACCTTTCTGGTATCAATGATAACATTCCTTCCAATCTGTTTAAATCCTATCCATTCCTGATTTATCATCAGTGGAAAATTCTGTCTCAGTGTCTTGAAGTGCCTGCCTGTCCCAAGCTGCTTTATAAAGGAGTACCTGTAATTCTAGAAGCAAAAAAAAAAAAAAAAGACACAAGGATTCCCTCTTGTCTGTCTGCTTAAGTCCCCATGTACTATTCATTCATTCAGTGCATCATTATTAACAGAATTTCTCAAATTAATTTTAAAGTCTTTCAGGTTTTGGGCCAGTTTATGATTAGTCTTCATTAGTCTTAATTTAATGTCCCATAAATTAATGGGATATTAAAACCTGACAGTGCCTTAGAAAAAGGAAAAAGCTGTGATCTATCTAAAGATTCTCAGAAATAGATTGTAAAAGCAGTCAGAAAGTGCCTCCAACAGGATTATCTAACACTGATGGACTATTGGAGATGGAATTTGGCTAGGACTCATCTCACCTCTGGGCACTGGCAAAGGTCCCCTGAGCTATCTCCATGCAGCAGTAAGGCTGCCCAGCTTATGCTTTAATATTATTCCTTCTGAAAACATAACGTCTCTGGTCACTATTATTTGGATTGCTTTATGTGACCTTTCCTTCATGGTAAAATCTCTGACTTCTATAGACCAAGGCAGATGCTACAGTTTTCTCAAATTTTAAGCCTCATATTGCAAATAATATAAAAAAGATGGGAAAATAAAAAACCTCTTATCATTATAATTATCATTATAATTTAAAAACTGAGACAAAAGAAGACAGCTTTCCAAAAAAAGGGAAAATTACTAAACTACTGTTTTTTAAAGGAAATTTTAAATGAGTAATTTGTTCATATTTTCAAATATTCTCATTCATCAATATTCTGTATTCTTGATTGCAAATGCAAGAAATTTTTGATTATATTTCCTACCAAGGAACAAAATTCTGATAAAAATGTAGCCCAGAGTAGCTTTAAAAACTCTAGTGAAACTGCCATTTTGTTCCAGGAACAGAGATTCTAACATTTTGACTGTGTGCTCACTTGAAATAGCAGTTTCTCTGAGACTGTTAAAGCCAGAAGTATTTGAATTAGATTTCTTCAGTTTGTTTGACCTTAACTGCTGTACAGTTCCTTTTTTTGTCTTAGCTCTCCCTGTACTCAGAGATCTTTATGCGCCTAGTTTGCAGAATATGCAAACTTTTATCTTTTGTTGGATGTCTGGTTCTTCCATATGAAATCAATTTCCCAAAATATGCATATAAATTAGCTGGACAGAACACATCCTTACAGCACTAAATCCTTAAACTTTATGTGTATCTGTGATTTGTTTGGAGGGCTTCAAAAGGTCTAAGGAACATTTCAACAAAGAAACTGAGTGTGACTAGTGCACCAAACTCATAAAAATTTTTCAATCACTCATTTTTAATTCCTAAGAAACAGCTGTTACAACATAGTTTAAATACCTTTAAATTTATTTGAAACAGTAAAATATTTTTGAGGCAAATTTTTACAGTAATTCTGACTTTTTGGATTGTTAATAATTGCTCTTGCTGCCATTTTACATAGCAGAAAGATGTGTTTGAATGTGAATCCTTGGTAGTCAAGAATAGTAAATAGCAGTTCTTGAAGCATGGGAAATACAGCTAGTGAAGAAGTTTACTTTGTATATAGAAAATGTCCAGCACAGGGGAATTAGTGAAAAATCAAACAGACAGTTTGTGTGAGAATTTTGACAGTGGTTCGGCGAGATTCCCTGAATGGATAAAATCAAAGTGAACTGCATAGAAAAAGAATTTTGCACAGAAATTTCTGAAGACACTATGTCAGTTTCTGAGTCTCAAATCTCTGTGATGAAGAAATTCACGTTCTACACTTTCTGTGCACCCACTTACACATTAATTTTCTTAAAGATCTGCTAGCCATATCAGGGAGCTTCTGAAACACAGGTGGTAAATCAGAAAGTGTTGAAGTTCAGTGAGGAAATATTGTCTAACTAGCATGCAATAACCCATACCTGAGTGTTTAAATAATCACATTAACAATAATTATTGAGACATTTACTCTAATAGGGTTTGTGCACCACCGCACACTGCTTAAGAAGCTAGCAAATTAGAACAAATGCATAAAATTTTTATTCCCATTTAAGATGTTGTATATGGTTCAACTAATACAGGCAGACACAAACTGACACTACAGAATTTTGTTGGTAAAGAATTTCCCTCAATCTTTCCATTCAAGTAAAAATAAATGTATTTTATTTTGCAAGGTTGATATATCATAACAATTAAATAATTTATTTCCAACATTCTTTGTGGTCTTGTCAAACCTAAGAAAATTAAATAAAATTAAAAACAAAGAAACAGTCAAACAAACAAACTCACAATTGTTATGCTGTCCCACCCTCCATGACTCTGCTTACTTTGCTGCTGAAGTCCTGTAACTCTGAAAATCCGTTTTATCTCAACACACTTGTAATGTTCTCCATCTGAAGTGCAAATTTTCCCAGTAGAAAGGAATATGCTAATTAATAATAATTAACAATTTAATTTATATTAACAATTTATAAAAACAGATTTCCAAGACTAACAGTCATGTGCATAAATTTTTTAACTACATAACTTTATGCCTGCTGAAATACTCACCTTTGTGAGAAGGAAATCTCAGACCCTTGTTACATCTCTCTCAACAGTTGCGGGGAGGGGAAGGAAAAAGTTGTCATTGATATAGTAAGGGAATAAGAACAAGAACACAGAGCAATCACAGACTGTTCATTCATTAAGAGACTATGAAAACTTTACTTCATACATTAGGAGATAAGGAAAACTTAAGTATTTCTTCTACAGTAATTTACATCACGTGTAGACTTTGCTCTTTTTTTTTTGCTTTCTTCAAACAAGGGGGTCTGTCAAGAAGTTTTTTAGTTATGTTTGTAATCAGTCTCCTAAAATACATTACACTGTGCATTGGAAAGTTACAAACATTTAAAACCCTGAGACACCAAGATCAAATTTTACTTTCAGTGTGAATTGTACTAGCAAACAATTAACCAGGGAATTAAAAGTCATAGAGTAGAATTTTCATCTTGTAGTATATCAGCTGATGTCCCTGACATAACCTGGCATAATGTCCTCAGACTACAAGTGACAGGGCTGAAAGTTTTTTGTCAAGACATCTTTTAGGCAAGTTACAAGTGGAGATGTTTGAGGGAGCTGAGTTAAATAAAGACACTGAAGCAGAAATAGTTTAGTATGTCCGTAGGTGATGTTAGGATCAAGAGCAAAGTTGCTGTACTCCTTGTATGAAACAGTCACAGTCAAATGTATGTCAATACTGTTTTATAAGGTGGAAGAAAAACCACTGGAGATGCAGTGGCTAGGATCAACTGATAAGATGGAAGGATCAGTAATGAAGAGAAGAAAAGAGTTCAAAATATGTTAAAAGCAGTGTAACCAGAGGAATTTGGTTGGAAAGAAGAAATTCAGCATTCATGAGGAGGCAGGTTTGACACAGGAGGATCAAAAGAGGATGTATATAAAACCACTCATAGCTGAGAGAAAAGGCTGCAAAGGTTAAGCACTGGAGTTGGGAAAGAGGACTGTATTGGTCATGGCTCCACATGGCAAGTTTATCTATGTAATGCAACTAATGAGAAAAGAAATAATACAAAGTGACCCAGTCATAAAGAGATCTCCAAATTGCAGTCTCTCACATTTCTATTTTATGTTTTGGAAACAGTACCAACCTAATATTTTTTTGTAATTCTGTGCTTCACAATTTTCTTCATATGTATCTATGTTGATTTATCCGATCAGATAGTTTTAATTGGCAAAAGAAGCCTATACAGTCCTTGACATAGCTCCCTAGGCTCTGTGGTAGTCTTTTCTTCATACACAAACACAAGGTGTGTTTGTGTATGTGTATGGATGGAGTTATATTTTGAAGAGAATTTATGTGATCAGGTTTGAATGTACTTGATACACTCTGAGCAGCAGTAATTGAGAAATATCATTATATATGCTGAGGCAGTGGGTTTATGTCTTTTACATTTCAGTGATTATCTTTTACATATTAGGTACATTGGAGAACACCATTGGAAAATACTGCTGTGAAGTGGAAAGATTCAGAGCATAAATGTAAGGAAAATATTGCTAGAATCAGGTATGATTGAACAAATTGGGAAATATACAAGTAAAATAATTCAAGATAATACAGAAAAGTGTTTGGTCTGTATCAAGCATTCTTTCTTCTGGAACTGATTTGGGGCTTTGAAATAATATTATTAGATTTTTAAATCTATGATCTGTCAGGCCAAAATTCTTATTTAAAAAGTGGGCATTAGAATAAGATAATGTGTTACTCAAGAAACAACATCCTTGAGTATGTGAAATAAAAAACAAATGAACAAACAACCTAAAAATATCTAATTTATTTAAGCTGACGGTACAATGTAGCACATACAAGTGGCTGTATCAGGTCATGTTGCGCAAAGCTAATTCAAAAGCTGTTTTTGAACACTTACTGCCAATGGGTTGTTACCTACAAGCAGTGAGCCTTTTACTGTTTTCCATTGGAAGGAGTCAGTGGCAGGTGTTCTGCTTCCGGCATAGCTCTGCTTTAGAATTTATGGGATTCTTTCTTTTTCCAAGGAAGATTTCATTAAATGCTGTTACAGCTCTCTATGCATAGTCAACAAACCTAGACTGAAACATAAAAGAAGAAAAGAATTCCTTCTCCCTGCAGATTCTGAACAAAAGGAATATATTATCCTAATGCTTATTGCAGAGAAGAATGATGCCTTGTATGGTACCATTTATTGTTATAATAAAGAACAGGTTGCTGATAAGACAAGCTGTTCATTAGAATGCCATTGGCAATAACAGAAGAAGTGTGTAACTAGATGTTCCTGCCAGCCCTAAAGACATTTTATGCTCATGAACAACCCTTAGGATATTCTTTCAACAAACTGCAAACTTTTATTTGCCTCAGAAATGTATAGGTGTCCTGTAGACTAAATTTATGATGCAAAGAAATTTATCTCAGGAACACCCCATACACAGAAATAAAAATGTAATCATTCTGGTGTGGATCTTTCAGAATCCATGAATTTCAGTTTCAGCCATAGTAATTTATCCAAAACTAGGAAAAAACTGTATTGATTTGGTTTGGTTTGGTTTGTTTGCTTTTTTTTTTTGCTTTTTGCTCTTCTTTTTTTTTTCATTCCATCAGCAGAACTTAGTTCCACTATTAAGACCTGTGTATTGTATATTATTTTTTTTTCTAACTGAATAACATGAATATCATCAGCTTATTCCATCACAGCAATAAAATTAAATTCATTATCACATGTGAAATTGATACTTTTTTGGTTAACAGTTGAGAATAAGTACAAAATTTAATTAAGAGTATCAATTGATATAATGAGAATGGAAAATAAATTTAGAAAATTTATCTACTAATGGAATTTTGTTCTAATATGTTTTCTGTAATGGATGCTTATTTGCCTTATAGATTTGGTAAATGTTAAAAAAAAAGTTAATTTTTGTAATTTAGTGGGTTGACCCTTGCTGGCTTCCAGGCACCCACCAAAGTTGCTCTATCACTTACCTCCACAGCTGGGCAGGGGAGAGAAAATATAAAAAAAGAGTTCATGAGTTAAGGACTGGGAGAGATCACTTACCAAATACCATCATGGCCAGAATAGACTTGAATTAAAGATATCAATTGAATTTGTTATTTAAAAAATCAGAATAGAATGATGAGAAGTAAAATAAAACCTTAAAAACACATTCCCTCACCTCTCCCTCCTCCACAGCTCTACCTCCGCCCCAGGGGACAAGGCGAGAGGGAACAAGGCTTATGGCCTTCATCACAAGTTATTTTTCCAGCTGCTCAGGGAGAGGAGTCCTTCTCCTGCTCCAGAATTGTGTTCTCGCCCACAGAGTTCTCCATTGACTTGTCCAACATGAGTCCATCTCACCCATGTCTTCACTGACTGTAATTAAAACCATGGAATAACTTTCTTTTCTCCTTCTTCTTCTTCTCCTCCTCCTTTTTGTTGTTGTTGTTGGTCTTCTTCTTTCTTTTTTCTCTCTTGCTATTTTCTTTCTTCTTTAATATGTTATTACAGAGGTCTTACCAGCATTTCTGTTTGGCCTAGCCTTAGCCAGCAGCACATCTGTCTTTGAAGCTGCCAGGCATTCACTCTGCAGTACAGGGGGAAGCTTCTGGCAGCTTCTCACAGAAGACATCCCTGTAGCCCCCTCACTACCCGTCTGGCCATGCAAACCCAATAGGGTAGATTATACAACAACTCATTGAAAAGAGTTATATGGCATATATCAATGCTTGTAATACTGTAATTATAAAATTGTGAGCATGTTAATATGATCTGTTGACAAGCATTCTTGCTCTGACCTTGCTTTGAGTTGAATGGAGATGAGACACTACTGATATGAAAAATGAGGAAGAGTTTTGGCAAGTTCTCTAATAGCAGAAACACCTGTGATATAGACAAAAACAACTCTTTTGTGCTTCTCTCCACCCCCTGCATGCTTCTCTTTTCCCTGTGTTTTGAAATTTTCAGTAGCTTCTTCATTCCTGCAGGTCTTCTGCAACTTTTTCCTGACTTCCTGTCTCTCCAGGTGGACTGCTTCTGAGATAAGAGGCGTCCCTTAGAAAACCTAACTCTTGCTAAGTCTTCCATTTTCTCAAAAATTATCCTCCCCTAGGATTCTTCCAAGAATGTCCCTGTCTGTGATGGCTCTGGGCTGTGACATTGCTGTTTGCCTTGCTCTCACCTTTCGTGAGCATCAACATTGTTATACAACATAAGCATCCACGACTCACAGTTACAGCAGTGTGGTCCCAACCTTCGTGTCTGTAAACAGTTTTCCCTTGGTTTTAAGTAAGAGGTTCAATGAAATACTTCTCCTAAACAGCTGCTTGAT